>NC_137440.1:9986122-10576122 GCF_964374335.1 Astatotilapia calliptera
GGTCTGTATTTTTAGTTTTAATGAGGAATCGATGCGATCGTAGTAACTCGGCAATCACAGGTGAAATGTGGATGTTATCTCACCTGCCGAGGGTCAAGGTGCAGCTGCAGAAACTGTAAAGGTCCTCTCTTACAGAAACACACGAGTCAGATCGTTGCAATAAAGCAAACCCATGCTGAAGGCGCACGAAGACATGCAGTTACATTTAAAAAAGGTCAAACGTGGACACACCGAGTGCAGGATTAAGACAATGAGCAGACACGTAATGACAGCGCCGGTCAGGCCTCAGAGTAAAGCTCAGTTTTAGAGTTGAAAGCAAAGAGCAGGTGCTCTGACTCCACAATCATGCAGCAGCAAACTCTGCTTTGAGTTTGAGGAGAGAGACCTGGGAGCTGAACGTAAATGAATCAGTGATATAACAGGTGCGTTCTACAACAGGAAGCAGTAAGGCCAACGCGTTCAAAGAGACACGAGAGTTAAAGCAGTCGGGACGTGGATGTGTTTGTCACCAGTCTTAGCTGGTGACAAATATCTTTGTTGAAGCAAACACACGGGTCTTTTGTGTGAGACGAAGCTGGCAGCAGGTGTGGTTGAACCACAGATTATCGTTCATTAGTCATCCAGCCTTTAACAGCGTATCCTGAGACGTTAGTGGAAGATAAACCTGTAGGTCATCAGCGTAGAAGTGAACACCGATGTTATACCTCCTACTAACATCCCCCAGAGGCTGGACCCTGAGGAACACCGCTAGAAAAGGAAGCAGAGGATGAGAAACACTGACCAGCAGACACGGAGAAATCCCCGTCTGTACCACACCAGCTGAACGGCTTCACTCTTAAAGCCGACCCAGTGTTCGAGACGGGTCTCTGACAGCTTTTCCCATCACTTCTGAAATGAGATGAGATCCTGGAAAGGTGCAGTTTGGCAGGGTTCCCTAATTTAGAGAATAAAGCTCTGGATGAATGTGTTAGTAAACTCTAAAGCTCTTTGAACGGTCAGCAAACCCAGAAAAGTAAATAAGTAAAATCCAGCTCTGCTACATGTAGTTTTGTCTGGAGACTGTGTGGACACAGCGTATAATCTGCCCCAGAGGCCGGCGTTCAGATCCCACAGGATGTTGGCAAAGATCAGCACGATCAGGAGGATTCATAGACTGAGACTAAAAACTAAAAACTGTAACGAGCCACAGACGATCCTCCACGTGAAACTCTATACTGTGATGTTTGAGCTCTGAAGCACGAGAGGCTGATCTTGAATTTAAAATTAGTTTAAAATCAGTTTTATTTTTATGGGTCGATCACTTCTTAAAGCGACAGGTGCACCATGAGCAGACCCACAGAACCCACACTGTTCGTCTTGGAGTGACAGTCTGTGGAAGCTGTGGCAGATATTCCACACCTCGAGCTACAGGCTGCACATCGTCACCCACACACACACACCTCTGCCTTTTTCTGATGTCTGTTTTTTCCCAATATTTAATATTTATAATGATACTGCAGAACTGTTACTTCCTGCCACCAGTTCAGCTCCGCCCACATATCAGGTGATCAGCACATGGCAGACTGTGGTGGCACTGGTGTGTGTGTGTGTGATGAGGAAACACGCACGCCTCCACCCTTGCCGTCGCTCTCTCGCTGCTCCTGCGTATGATAACCCTTGTTAAGCTGTAAAGATATGAAGAACAGTGTCATGATCAGGCTGTGTGCAGGCAGGAGAGGACCCAAACGCAAACTCACGGGAAAACAAGACTGAACTCAAAATACAGCTTTATTCCTGACAGAGGATACAAAATAACATGAAACTAAACTGGGAAGTACTAAGGAACTGACTCACAAGGAAACACACAGAGGGGCACACAGTCATGAGGGAGAACGCGACACTGAACTGAGGGAGACGCAGACATAAATACACAGAGGGTTAACGAGGGAAGTGGGAGCACACGGGGAACACAGGTGACACAGATAATCATAACAAGACACGGCAGGAGTGAACGCAACACTGACGGGAGACGGGCAAAGTAAAACATGAAGTACAGAGGTTCGGACAGGAGGAGCGAGTGCACAACATGACGGGCTGGGGAAAGCATGAAATAAAACACGAGGTAAAAAACGAGGATCTACAGATACACAAAGGCGCACACAGGGGGTAATCAAATAAGGGACATCTTAACAGAGCAACCTAGAAACGAAGGCATAAATAAAGAACAAAACACACGAAAACTAAGAATGCTGGGCCAACATGGCCCAGGATCACGACAAACAGTGGCTCCACCCACCATTGTCTCTCGCTCTCTCGCTGCTCCTGCGTATGATAACTCTTGTTAAGCTGTAAAGATATGGAGAACAGTGGCTCCACCCACCATCGTCAAACCAGGTAATTCATCATCCTGGAGCAAGATGAGCTCCAGCTCACGTTTCCCTCTCCGCTGACCGACCGATGTGATAAACCCACAGTGGCGTTACCTTGCAGCCCAACACGACATCAGACACATATGTACGACTGCTCTCGCTGTCATCTGATCAGCATCTCTAAAGTTAGAAATATCCTGTCTCAGAGTGACGCTGAGAAAGGCTGGACGACTGTAATTCATTATTATCAGGAAGTCCTAAAATTCCCTGAAAAGCCTTCAGTTAATCCAAAATGCTGCAATGGCAGTACTTGTGTACAGTAATCAGGCCCCATCTTATCTTAATGACCTTGTAGTACCATATCACCCTATTAGAGCACTTCGCTCTCACACTGCAGGCCTGCTTGTTGTTCCTGGAGTATTTAAAAGTAGAATGGGAGGCAGAGCCTTCAAGCTCAGCTTCACTGTGTCTGTCCTCGATCTTTGCTTCGTGTTGTTCAGCGTTTCTCTGTCAGCTCACCAGTTTACCTCCCAGTGACGTCTTTAACCAATCAGAGTCACCCTTGTTTTCTCAGTTTCACTCTGTTCCCGTGTTTTCTGAGTTTTTCTTGGTTCACCTCCCCGTGGTTTAACCTGAACACGCCTGCGTGGGATTTCTCCAGATGTTCCAGTTGACCTCTGACACTGGTGTGGGTTTGGCTCGAGGAGGGAGGGGGACACGTTCAGCAGCCTGTGTGTGGGAGACTCACATATCACTTCTTAATTTTCCTTTTATTAAACTTCTGCTTAGTTATGATGTTACTGTAGTTGTGGCAGTGAGAGGGCCAGTGAGTGTCTCTCTGTGTTGGTCCTGTCCAGGGTGCAGCCCCTCCCACCCTGATTTTGGGTAAGTTGTTAAGAAGATGGATGATGGATTTGGGCATGCAGCCGCCTGCACGTTTCCCAGCTGTAATGTAACGCAGCCCTGCAGTCAGTGAGTCGTGGCTTCGCTCCGCTTCCAGCTCGTACATGTTTTGCATGTGTATGAGCACGTCTACAAGCCCTGCACGTGTGCGGCTGTGAGTTTGTGTGGGTTGTGTTTGCAGGAACAGTTTGATCTTAAAGCTGCTGTGTTGAACACGCACATCGAGCGTAGGCTCGGAAACAGCTGCTCTGCATTCAGCTGGAAAACACGAGAGAACGACGAGCGTCCGCGATCAGGAGGAGAGAGCTCTGCGGCGCATCCACCAAGGTCCAGCTCCACCCAAACGACGTCCTTCAGCTGTCATTCCAAACTACAGCTCAAATGTTCATTACCATGAATGTGACTCTACATCTCTGTGGATGAAATCCTCAGTGTCGACTCAAACACTGACGCAGACACGCTCGCTGCAGAGACACGTGTTGTTTTTGGCAGGAAGGCACAACCTTTACTTTGAAAGGGAACGTTTCCAGTTTGCAGAGCAGTCATCGAGTGTTTGCAGAAACTCTCCAGGAAGTCTTTAAATGTAGCGTCTCCGCTGATAATGTTGCTGTATGTAAATAAATGTGTGTATTCATCGGTTTCCACAGTTTATGAGCAGCTGTGCAGCCAGTCGGGGTCGTGTAGCGTGAGACTGGATCGTGGCGACGGGGTCGGCTGAACGTAAGCGTCCACAGACTCTTGTCTTAGCCTCAGGGACTGATGCGGGCGTGTTTCGTCGACGGTCCGTGTGAGACAAACCGAGGTCAGACTCGCTGCGTGCGTGCGTACGGTAGGATCCCCTTTCTGGCGTTCTGGCTTGACGCGTTGCCAAATGCGCCACGGCGGATGTCTGCGCCACACGCGTCAGCACGCCCCCAGGCCTCACCTATAAGATGAAGCAGGGAGCCGGCAGATATTAGAATAGACTCGGGGAGAGGCGTGCTGATTCCAATTAGCAGTCTGTTGTTTCACACTGTGGGCGATGGAGCTTGTTATTCCGAGCATGGAGAGAGTCTGAGGAGCTGCGCTCTGCGGCTCCCACCGTGCAATCAGCCTCTATGACTCTTTGGTACCCACCAAGCACTGATTGCTTCATTCATCTGGAGCTATTCTCGCTCCGTGAGGCGCTGCAGAGGTACATTTGTTAAGAACGGCGTGGACACCCGTGGAACGAGGCAGAAAATGGGCTGACCTGCGGGTGGATGTTATCCCATTGCTGAGAGCGAATATGGCCATAATGACACCAGTGGAGGAAGAGTTAGATCCAGAGAAATAATCACAGTTTCTCTGCAATCATAATTTAGGCTACGAGAACTAATGCTATATCATAGGCAGTAATTACACGGCTTGATTAAAAACTCGGGGATTACAATGGAGGATTGAATCGCAGGCTGACGACGCCGACTCTTTGTTTTGCGTTGTGCTGCTCGGTGCGTCGAGGGGATTTGCGGGAGAATCCAGGTGCTGCATCTAAAACAGGCTGATTGTGTGTTTGTTAGATGAGTGTGTTTAGGTGGGTCTGATTGTTCCGCACCGGGAATTATTTGAACTAAACCCGGCTCCGTGACTGCGCGGCGGTCCCGGGCTGGATGTTAATTTTCCTCCGTATGCTTTTTGGATGATTGTCACAAATCCAATAATCTGGAGCTGAGTGTCGGCCAATAACACAAAAATGATCAATGTCTTCTTTGTGAGGAAGGATCAAAAGCTCCAGAAAGTAATGGACAGAATTTTATGTGAGGATTCGTTTGTTTTAATTGAAACATGAGCGAGGACGAACCCTCGAGTCTTTAAAAAAAACATCAAATAAACCAAAGAATCAAATATAAAAAGTGTAAAGAAAGTGCCGCCGTCACTGACTGTATCTAAAAGATGGACACACTGATGTGATTGGTGGCAGCTTCCTTTCCGTTCAAGCACAGGTGACACAACAGATGACTCGAGCTCGAGGCTTCAAAACGAGACTCGCTGGGTGGCTCTGTCCATCTTTTATGTACAGTCTATGTCAGTGGGCCCTCGATTCATTTATAATAAATTAATACATTTGTGAGTTTAAAATTGTTTGGTGTGAGCAGCTTTTCTATCATCTTGTTAAGTATCTTCAGGAAAAGTTCTCCAGGCTTCTTGAAGGACACTCAGAGCTCTTCTGTCTTCTGATGATCCCACGCCAGCCAGCTGACAGACCGTGGGATCATCAGGTGTTTCGTCCTGAAACAGGACGTTGACCTCAGGAGGAATCCAGTGGCTCCCAGCTGCAAACGTCTGTGGGATTCACAGGCTTCCCTCCTCAGACCTGCAGCTGACACATCCTCGATCAGTCTCTTCAACATGCCAGCGACTCCTACTGAGGTACACAGTCTAAATATCCTACTTGTCTTCACTTCCTGTCATATATGTCCTATGGTGAATGTTGAACATGGCAGTATTTCCTAATAATGTGCTCGGTCTGGGTGCAGTAATCCCCGTGAGCTCAGGCTGCTCGGCTCAGATCTCGATATCTTTGATGAGCTTCTCTTCACTCGCCGGGGTTGAAGGGCTCTGACAGGCAGACTGCCGCTGGACAGAAATGACCTCTGAGCGAAGAAGAAGGTGACAGCAGTAAAGGATGGATGGTTGAAATGAGGAATGGACGGAGGCTGGCATAGATGGATGGAGAGACTGAATGGTCCGAGGAAAATAAGAAGGGAGGGATGAAATAATGGACGGGGGAGCGCGGAAGTGCTAAAGGCACAGAGGGAGTAAATGCACTGATGGATGGGGGGAGACAAGTGGATGGATGAGTGGCAGGAGAAGTGTTGAGAGGGGAGCGCGAGGACTTGTTGATGGGATAGAGAGGTGGTAGATGAGCGAGTATGTACGGGTAGGCAGAGATGCACGGAGATTCGGGAATAATGGAAAGATTGGGATTTACAGCTCTCCAAGGAAAATTTGTGTCACAATTAAAATGTGCAACTTTCTCCTCGAATGCATTAAGTTAAGACAGATTTATTTCCCTTTTCCTTCTGCTTTCTTTCTCCTCGCGTGAACCAAACCTGAGGCTGCCGAGTGAAAGGACGTCTGTATGCAGACAGACGGAGGTGCAGAGGTCTGCGTGGAGTAGATGGAGGCTATGTCCAGAGGCTTAATGTAGCCTGAAAGCAACAGGACATTACTGACGTGAGCGGCTTGATCCAAATTGCACCCCCCGGGACCACAGGGAGCGCGGCACCCCTGGAAGACCCCGTGGCTCATTGAAAGGGGTCAGAAGCGAGGCGCTCTGCTCCATTTAGCAGCCCGCTGATGATGGATGAATGGAGGGACGAAGTGATGGAGAGGAGAAGCTGAACCCTCCCCCCCCGGAGTGCACCGCGAGAACACGCTGCCACCAGGGACCTCCTCTCAGAGCCGTGAATGGTGGTAATGGGATGTAATGGGAGCGGACACAGGTGGGGTCAAAGGTGATCCCGCTGCTTTAGGTCGGCATTCCCCAAAGCTTTTAGTGGAAGAATGAGAGAAGGCACAGTGCATAGGATTTTAAATAATGTGCTTTTATTTCTGAATATGGTTTAAAGAGAAAAATATCTGTGCATTAAAATATAGAACTGCTCTGAGACTGGAGTTCAGTGGGTTTGTGTCATTTAAAGGAGGTCAACGAATCTGCAGTCTCTGCCTTCGGCGCACAGGTGTAGGCGTGGCTTCGGGGAGATTATCCAATTAATGTTCTAGTTTGGGGAGCCTGACCAAAAGGCAATGATTGAATATGTTTCAGTCAACTCGTCGTGATGCGTGCTCAATCATCCAGGTGAGGAAATCTCAAAACGCTGATCATCTGGATGTCAGTGGGAGAAACATCATCATCATCATCATCCAGGTGACGTCTTCAGTCTCAGAGGCTGAGAGGAGGTCTGTCTGTCTGTACCACCAGAGTCTGTAGGAACTTTGGTCTTATTTTAAATTATTTAATCATCTCAGCTACAAGGACAGCTAATGGAGCCTGATGGGGCCTGGCAGAAAGCAGTGCCTCCCCTCCTACAGGTAAGCCCAGGTAACACCCAAAGACTGCAGCACCTCCACCCAAAAAGGACTAACCCCACCTAATGATGTACCTGCGCCCAGTGTTGGGGAGTAACGAAATACATGTACCGCCGTTAGGTATTTAAAATACAAAATATGAGTAACTGTATTCCGTTACAGTTACTGATTTAAAAGGTGGTATTTAGAATACAGTTACTTTGTTGAAATAAATGGATTACACTGCGGTACTTTCCTGTTTCATATTGTCGCGGGTCAGGACTGTTTGGGTTTCGTTTGTTCTGTTGTTCCAGCCGGCAGCATTACGGTTGCCATGGTTACAGGGTGACGCGCTCTGGGACTGTGTGTTTCCTGGGTGAGAGAGCGCCTTTTTGTTGTTGTTGTTGTTGTTGTGCTAAGCCAGGGGTGCTCACACTTTTTCCGCATGTGAGCTACTTATAAAATGACCAAGTCAACATGATCTACCCACTACAAAAATCCAAAACATATACTCATTTATAAATATATTGAGGATTCTTTATATCTACAATGTATATACATGCATAACCGCAATATCCAATATTTCACAACACAATTAACAATGTAAATTTTTTGTCATTACCTGAGTTTACTCTGATGACTTGCACTGAATTGAATCAGCCAGGGATGCATAGTCCGGACAGTAGCTGCTGACGGCCAGCCTCAAACACACTTCCAAATGTTCATCAGTCATGGTGGAACGGTACTTGGACTTAATGATGTTCATGTGGGAAAATGATGACTCACATAAATAAGTGGAGCCGAATAATGCAGTCAAAGAGGCAGCACATTTCCTCATGTTGGGGTACTTTACTTCTGTGAGTAAGTTCCAGAACTGTCCATGATCTCTGGACTTCAGCTCAATGTCGGCTTGTAGTGTCAAAATCTCATCTTCCACTCCAGAAGAGTTCAGGTGAAATAGTTTTGCAATTTTTGATGCGAGTGAATCGACATCAGCATCTTCCCGAAAAGGATAGCACATGAAGGTAGCGACTGGCTCGAGCAAAGAAAAGTCTTGAAAGCGTTTGTCAAACTCTGACAGACAATTGTCAATCTGCTCTGTGTAGCGTGCACTGTCAAGTTGCAAACAGGCCATCCCCTGCATCTCCAGCTCTGACGCCAGGTTTTGAAAGTTTATCAAATCATGGCGCTGCAGCTTTAAAGAGAGATGCTGCATCTTTCGTTTGAAAGCATTAACTGAGCTGATCATGTTGATCACTGTTTTGTCTTTTCCTTGCAGCTGTAGATTAAGGTCATTCAACATGTTTGTCAGATCGGTTAAAAATGCCAAGTCTAACAGCCACTGACCGTCATTAAGTTGCATGTATTCTGCTTGTCCAGCTACACGGAAAAACTCCTTAATCTCCGGACAGAGCTCTCGAAATCTTTGCAGGAATTTCCCTCGACTAAGCCACCTCACGTCAGTGTGTAGCAACAACTCAGAGTGGTCGCAGTCAGCCTTCTCTAGATGTGCACGAAATAACCGTCTTTGAAGAGATCTGGCGCGAATAGAACAGGCGATCTTCGTTGCAACATTCATGATCTCCTTCATGTTGAGCATTTTAGCGCATAACGCTTGTTGGTGGATTATGCAATGGTAATTTAGGAAGTCCGGGAAAGCATCGTCCTGCCTGCACTTGGCAATAAATCCATTCAAGCGGCCAACCATTGCGGGTGCTCCATCTGTGGTAATAGACACCAATTTGTACACTGGGAGCTGGGTTTTCTCGATAAAGTTTTTGAACGACTGAAATATGTCCTCTCCTCGCGTCTGTTCTTTCATGGGCAGGACTGTTAATAGCTCTTCTTTTGCAGTGATATCAGTAAACACCATACGAATGAAAATGCACACCTGGGCTGTGTCACTCACGTCCGTAGATTCGTCCAACTGCAGTGAGAAACACTGGCAATCTCCGATGTCCTTCCAAAGTTGCTGGGTTAAATCCTCCGCCATGGCTTCACAGCGCCGTGTAACTGTACTTCTTGACAGCTGGAGAGCTTTGATCGAAGATGTTATTTCTGCCTTATTTTTAAAGTCTCGGAACAATGAGTCAGCTGCTTCAACGAATGCCTCTTTTACCATCTCTCCATCTTGAAAAGACTTCTTGTTTTTAACGATGATGTGACTCACCCGGAACGATGCTTCGGTGGCGGCTTTCGCTTTTGAAGTTTGTTGTGTGAAAAATGACTGCTGTCCGGACAACTGGGATTTTAGTTCCTTCACCTTTTTCTTTCTTAGCTCGCTTTTCGGCGGGAATGTAGTGTCGTATTTTCCGTGAACAGTTCGAAAATGCCGCTCCACATTTCCCTTCTTTGGCATTGCGATGGCAGCCTGGCAGATGAGGCAAACGCACTTCGAAAATGACATCGTGAAAACAAAGTCTTCCTCCCATTCCGTATGAAAGTGATACGTTTTTGTCTTCTTACTTGGTCCAGCTCCCTCACTCATTTTTAACCCTTTCTTAGGTTTAGAAAAAACCGAGAGCTAAAAATTGGAGTTAACTCGCTGACTAGCTTGTCAGTTTTACTACACTTCGCGCCGCTGTTTGCACATGCGCAGCGACCTAAGCGTCAGAAAAAATCCGATGTCATCTGACTGGCTTCCCTGTATCAATCAAGTGACGGGATGGATGATAGGCTGGCATCTATTTTTTTAATGCCATGCGATCTACCAATACTACCTTTGCGATCGACTGGTCGATCGCGATCGACGTATTGAGCACCCCTGTGCTAAGCTAACAGGCAGAATGCTACAAGCATAGCTCTAAAGAATGTAGCCTCATGGGCAGTGTAGTCCGTGTTGCAGGGAGAATGGACTGCCATACCCGTTATGTGTCTGTGAGCGAGGAGGGAGAAAAAGGAAAAGTACGAGCTGTCACTGAGCAGAAACGGGAGCTGGAAGCATGTAAATATAATAATAACCACTGCAGCCAAGAAGAGTGCCTGACGAGCCCAGCTATAAGTAAGCTACTAAGACTCGACTGTACACCGTGTTCGTGTTTTCCTCTGAAACAATAAGCTCCGTTGCAGCAGCCTTTCAACGCCTCTCTCTGTCTCTCTCTAGCAAAGTTGACCCAGACAACAAAGTAAAGCTAATTTTCAGCTACGAGCCCGACACGAACCCGACGTATTAGCCAGAGGTCCCTTTACTACGGTTCGGAGCCGCGGACCTTCAGTAACAGTAATAAATCACATTCATGTAGTTGTAAAAACCATGATAATATATTAAGTAATCCAAAGTATTCAGAATACGTTACTCTCATTAAGTAACGTAACCAAATACGTTACAAAATACATTTTGGGGCATGTAATCTGTAATCTGTAGTAGGTTACATTTTTAAAGTAACCTTCCCAACACTGCCTGTGACCCTCGATTTGTGTTTTAACCCTAACTACATGATCTTAACATGTAATTTTGACCCTGAGAGCTCTGTTATGTATAACAGAAGAAAGGACTCAGGGTGGGAATCTAACTCCAGCCATCACAGACGTCTGGCTCCCTGCAGCCGCTCCTCAGCTCTGATCAATGGTCACCACATTTTGCATAGTAACAGTCATGGAAGTAAACTCTTTGGGTCATTGTGTAAACATACTGTTTATAAGGTTGGAGAAACCAGCATTGAGCCTAGCCAGCCTCGCCTACACTGCTGCACCAGGTTTGAGTCAGCTTTAAACGCTGAACTCGTGAGCTGGCAGCATCGCCAAACAGAACAGATGGAAACAGGAGGTAATTATGGAGATGGAACACAGCTGGAAAATAACAAGACACAGGTGAACTACGTCACTGATGACAGGGAAAACAAAACTGAATGTGACGCAGACAGGAGACTATCAAAATAAAACAGGAAACTAACACTGAGAATGAGACATACAGACAGAAAAACAGACACGACTGGGAAACAAAGAAGACACAGAAAACAAACTTCAAACTTACAAAAACCAAAAATAAGAATACAAAAGAAAGAATATTCTAAACTAAGAATAAGAGATCACAACTCAAACACTGGCTGGAAAACCCAAGGCCAGGGGCCCGTTCTTCGTACCTCGCTAAGTAAGTTAGCTGGATTTGATTGTTGACGATTTTGCGTGATCTTGGATCGTTCGGTTCCCCGAAGCTCATCCGGGACTTGCTGTCATAGCAACAGAGCCGTAAGCGTAAACCTGCTTGGGAGCAGGTTTACTTTATGTAAACAGGATTAGATCGCGGCCACGCAGGTATGTCCGCTTCATTTATACGAAAGCAACAGCGATATTCCACCACTGTTTCACCATAAATAAATATTATCAATGTAACTAAAGATAATGCAGGACTTGATCCTTTTATTGATTTCACACAGATACATACAGGTCATTCCCTAAAAAAGGGAAATGTACTATTAACATTCTATTACATGTATGTGATTATTACAGATGTAATTCATATTTTAGAGTAGTAATTGTAAATTACTTCGTGTAATCAAGATGGGAGACCACGGCTATAAAAGCGAAGGTGGATTTGGGAAGTCTGTCGCAGCCATGTCCTGTCCGTATACGCGAGCCACCCATTGCGGAAGGTGCAAGATTGATAAGGAGAGTTTTCAGAATTCAGCGCATATTGCGGGACAGACAGGATCCTTTAGCTCAGCGCGACAGTGTGCTCATAGAGAGATATCGATATTCCCGTGAGGGTATTATTTACTTAACCAACTTGTGCAGGACCACCACCTGTCTTTTTTTGCTCTGCCCTTTTCTTGGTTGCTGTTATAAACAAACAAACAGATTATTTCAGGGTCTCTTTCCAAGAGACTAAAAGCAATATAAGTGATAAATATTACCATTCTGTAGAATATTCTTATATTTCACTTTTACTTGTTCCCATGTTCTAGTGGGTCCTGTTGTGGCTCTAATGTGAAAGAGGATATAATGTAATATAATATAATGTAATATAATATTGGATAATATAGTGTAATATAATAAATTTACCCTACCGCCTACTGGTGTTGGCCAGAGGGGCCGATGGCGCGATATGGCAGCCTGGCTTCTGTCAGTCTGCCCCAGGGCAGCTGTGGCTACAACCGTAGCTGCCTCCACCAGTGTGTGAATGTGAGAGTGAATGAATAGTGGCACTGTAAAGCGCTTTGGGTGCCTTGAAAAGCGCTATGTAAATCCACTCCATTATTATTGTTATTATTAAATTACTTACGAGTTTGATTTGTCAGCAACTTTCTGCCAGCCCTCTCTCCTTGCTTTGCAGCCTTTGCAGTGTTCCCTTGCGTTCTGATTAAACTCCTGAAATCCCTCACTCAAGGGTTCTTGCTCTGCTGCCGAAAAATACCGAGCGCGCTCCTTCGACATTTTCGCCGACCAATCAGAGGGTTGCCGATCAATGTTTCTACTATGGATGCGTAGCCCCTTTTACGACACCCAGTGATCTCACATTACTTCATCCAGCTATACTAATCGTCAACAGCAGGTGTGTTCGGAGAACCGGATTAGCGAGCTCACGGTTAGCGCGATGATTTGGTCTTGGATGTGTCATTTGATCTTGGATGTAGTAAGCGACGTACGAAGAACGGGCCCCTGGACATAATGCTACCATCAGCCAGCCTCTGATGACGTGTCCACAAACTGTCCCAAAGATCCCAGACGAGTCACCACATATCACAGCAAGGCAGAAGATGAGTTTAGATATAAATTGAGTGTAGAAAATAAATTCTGGTGTGATTTGGAGGCTCCGTGTCCTCATACAGATGGTTTTACAGGGAAAGTGGTTACACAAGAGTTTAAACCTGGCTCATGATAAATAAATGTTTTAAAAAGCGCTGAAAGAATTTAGAGTAGAGAATTTAAAGTACTCATGACCAGTGTTGGGACTAACACGTTATTAAGTAACGCGTTACAGTAACTACATTATTATTGTGGTAACGAGCATGGTAAGTAGTTATTATACCAAAACTAGGAACTCGTTACTGGGATTTAGATTTAGGCTCGTTATTCGTTACTGACCTCGGAAATCAGAACACGGACCTGGGAATGATGTCACACTCGAGTAAACGGCGTTCTGGTTAGCCTCGTCAGAGAAGTTGGGATTCCAATATGACGACGCCCTCGAAAACGGTTGTTTTGCTAGCTCTCTACAAAAAACAATTACTACTAAACACACATGCAGCCATAGCTGGACTCAGTGGGCCGATGGTGATTTTTCGTTTTGATGGGCCAGTGTTTTCTTTTTCTTCTTTTTTCCCGTAACGGTATAAACACTGAGAGGTGGTGGATTAGCCAGATGCTGGCAAATGTGTAAAAATAACTCAGTTGTTTGGTGGTGGCTATGGCGGAGCTTCCACAAGTGGTGGAGGCCAGCAGGTGGATGAGAGAAAGGGGAGGCAGGAGCAGAGACCCGAGGCGGCCGCCGGTCCGAGTGTCAGGTGGACTGAACTTCAGGTAAGAAGTTATGACCTGCAGTCTATCTGGGTCAGATATAAACCAAGTTTAGGTGGAGTTTATTTTAGCTGTGCTGACTTTTTACAGTCATTTACAATAACTTGTACTGCATTCTAGCTAGTGAGTAAAGGCTCCCACGCTCTACCCACCTATGTTTTTAAGGATTCTGTTCCTGTTTCTGATAGGAAGGAGATTATGAATTGCTTTAACAAGCACTTTATATCTTCTGGCTCTTTGTTTGACTCTCTGAACCCAGTCTCTGTAAAATCTGGCACAAACCTTCCGGTGTACACTGGTCAGCCATTTAACTTTGTTCCTTTCTCTGTGCAGGAGGTCTGTAAAGCTCTTAAACTGTTAGATCCTAGAATATCTCCAGGGCCAGACTTACTACATCCTTACTTCTTGAAACTGGCAGCTGATTTTGTGGCAGAGCCTCTCACAACACTTTTCAACCTCACACTGGATACGAATAAAATTCCCTCAGTATGGAAATCAGCTTTTGTTATTCCACTATTAAAAGGGGGCGACCCAGCAGTGTTAACTAATTACAGACCAATATCTAATCTGTGCTGGCTAAAGTTCTTGAAGCTCTTGTGTGTGAGCAGTTAAAGGAGTTTTTACACACCAATGCCATTTTATCTGAATATCAATAAGGCTTTAGGAAGAATCACAGTACTATCACAGCTGCAATTAGTGGTAAATGATATTACTATTGCACTTGATAAAAAAACAACACTGTGCATCCCTTTTTATTGATTTGTCAAAAGCATTTGACGCTGTTGATCATTGCATTTTAAAACGTAGACTCTTCCAGTCAGGACTCTCTGAGAGAGCAGTGGCATGGTTCTCAAACTACCTCAGTAACAGGACTCAGTGCATTAAATCTGACGGTCTATGTTCTGACTTTGTTACAGTGCACAACGGAGTGCCACAGGGTTCGGTATTAGGTCCCCTTCTATTTATCATTTACAGTGGGGCAAAAAAGTATTTAGTCAGCCACCGATTGTGCAAGTTCCCCCACTTAAAATGATGACAGAGGTCAGTAATTTGCACCAGAGGTACACTTCAACTGTGAGAGACAGAATGTGAAAAAAAAAAATCCATGAATTCACATGGTAGGATTTGTAAAGAATTTATTCGTAAATCAGGGTGGAAAATAAATATTTGGTCACCTCAAACAAGGAAAATCTCTGGCTCTCACAGACCTGTAACGTCTTCTGTAAGAAGCTTTTCTGTCCCCCACTCGTTACCTGTATGAATGGCACCTGTTTGAACTCATCATCTGTATAAAAGACACCTGTCCACAGCCTCAAACAGTCAGACTCCAAACTCCGCCATGGCCAAGACCAAAGAGCTTTCGAAGGATACCAGGAAAAGTATTGTAGACCTGCACCAGACTGGGAAGAGTGAATCTACAATAGGCAAGCAGCTTGGTGTGAAAAAATCAACTGTGGGAGCAATCATCAGAAAATGGAAGACATACAAGACCACTGATAATCTCCCTCGATCTGGGGCTCCACGCAAGATCTCATCCCGTGGGGTCAAAATGATCATGAGAACGGTGAGCAAAGATCCCAGAACCACACGGGGGGACCTGGTGAATGATCTGCAGAGAGCTGGGACCAAAGTAACAAAGGTCACCATCAGTAACACACTACAACGGCAGGGAATCAAATCCCGCAGTGCCAGACGTGTTCCGCTGCTGAAGCCAGTGCATGTCCAGGCCCGTCTGAAGTTTGCCAGAGAGCACATGGATGATACAGCAGAGGATTGGGAGAATGTCATGTGGTCAGATGAAACCAAAGTAGAACTTTTTGGTATAAACTCAACTCGTCATGTTTGGAGGAAGAAGAATACTGAGTTGCATCCCAAGAACACCATACCTACTGTGAAGCATGGGGGTGGAAACATCATGCTATGGGGCTGTTTTTCTGCCAAGGGGACAGGACGACTGATCCGTGTTAAGGACAGAATGAATGGGGCCATGTATCGTGAGATTTTGAGCCAAAACCTCCTTCCATCAGTGAGAACTTTGAAGATGAAACGAGGCTGGGTCTTCCAACATGACAATGATCCAAAACACACCGCCCGGGCAACAAAGGAGTGGCTCCGTAAGAAGCATTTGAAAGTCCTGGAGTGGCCTAGCCAGTCTCCAGACCTCAACCCCATAGAAAATCTGTGGCGTGAGTTGAAAGTCCGTGTTGCTCGGCGACAGCCCCAAAACATCACTGCTCTCGAGAAGATCTGCATGGAGGAATGGGCCAAAATACCAGCTACTGTGTGTGCAAACCTGGTAAAGACCTATAGTAAACGTTTGACCTCTGTTATTGCCAACAAAGGTTATGTTACAAAGTATTGAGTTGTATTTTTGTTATTGACCAAATACTTATTTTCCACCCTGATTTACGAATAAATTCTTTACAAATCCTACCATGTGGATTCATGGATTTTTTTTTTTCACATTCTGTCTCTCACAGTTGAAGTGTACCTCTGGTGCAAATTACTGACCTCTGTCATCATTTTAGGTGGGGGAACTTGCACAATCGGTGGCTGACTAAATACTTTTTTGCCCCACTGTACGTAAACAATCTTAGTCTACATGTGCCAGATGCAAACTTGTACTTCTATGCTGATGATACAGTTATTTACAGCTGTGGTTCAACTCTTGTCCAAGCCATTGACTCCTTGCAGAAAGCCTTTTTTGCTGTCCAGCACTCATTACTTCAGCTTAAACTTGTTCTCAATGCAGACAAAACAAAACTCATGTTGTTTTCTAAATCAAGGAGACGATGTTATGTGTAGGCTGTGTGCAGACAGGAATAGGACCCAAGGTGCAGACTCCGGTGTGTGTCTGCAGATGTGAACTCAAAACAGCTTTAATGTTAAACTCAAATATAACATAACTGGAAAAAATCAAAATAAACTTACACCGGAGGACTGACAGAACACACAGCTAGGTAAACGGTGGATCGCAACACAGCCACAAAGAAACACAGGGCTCAAATACACAGAGGGAGCAATCAGGGAATGGGTAACAGGAGGGAAACACAGCTGGGGCAAATCAGGCCTAACGAGACAAGGGGAAGCAAAACCAGACACATTAACATCAGACATGGACTTTCAAAGTAAAACAGGAAACCCATAACACAGACTGAACAAAAGACACAGACTCACATGCACGCACTACAACAGAGGGAACAGAGACGTGGGACCAGGGCAAACACAGACACTGACTGGACACGGGGATATAGCAACTAAGGATACACAGAGACGGGAACTAGACAAGGGGATACAGCTGACAGGGGAGACAGAGCAACTAGAGAAGACAGAGACATAAACCATAAGACAGAATTCAAAGAAACCAAAGACTAGAAATAATAAATAATAAACTCAAAAACCCTGGGTCAACGAACCAGGCATCCTAACAGACGAGCCCAAACAATCCCATCAGTAACCACTCTTGAAGGTAATGAAATAGAGTTGGTTCACACCTATAAATATCTGGGAATCTTAATTGATGACTCGCTTACCTTCAAACCACATGTAGAGAATCTTGTGAAAAACCTGAAGTTAAAACTGAGATTTTATTTTCAAAATAAGTTGTGTGTTGATACAAAGAAGCAGCTTGTTGCTGCAACATTCTTGCCTGTGCTGGATTATGGTGATATTCTATATATGAATGCTTCTGCTCAATGTCTTCAAATGGTTGATTCTGTGTATCATGCTTCTCTGAGGTTCATCACTAACTGTAAATTTCAGACTCACCACTGTGAGTTATACTCTCAGGTAGGACGGCCTGCTTTGGTAAGTCGGAGGAACTCTCATCTATACAGTTTTATATATAAGGCGATACTTGGGTTGCTGCCTTCTTATTTATGTTCCCTGCTTGTAATGAAACATGCTGGTCGGTATTCTCTTCGTCCGCATGGCTACTTGTTGCTTTCTGTTCCATTTGCCCGAACTGAACTTGGTAAAAGAGCTTTTGTCCATTTAGCACCCTCGACTTGGAACAAACTGCAGAAGGAAAATGACTGAATTCATTTCATTAAGTGCTTTTAAATCTAAACTACGGATCCTTGAGGCCAAGTCCATAACATGCAACTGTTTCAATTAGATTGTCATTTTAACTGACCTTTTTATTTATTTATTTATTTTATTAGAATTTTATTGAATTTTATTTTATTTGTATTCTTTCACTTATTGTTGCATGTGTGTTGTTGCTGCCTGTGTTTCAGTAATTTCTGTAACTGTGAGACATCTGCTGCTGCCTATCTTGGCCAGGTCTCCCTTGAAAAAGAGGTTTTTAATCTCAATGGGATCTTCCTGGTTAAATAAAGGTTAATAATAATAATAAATGACGGAGTTTCTATACAGCTGGGTGGGTGCTATGATGTTACTGATAGTGAACTTTATTTTATTCATAAGGTTCGTTAGTAGAGTTGCCAACCATCCTGTAAAAAACGGAATCGTCTGGTATTCAGAGAAAATATTACACGTTTCCTGTTGAGGTGAAAAGAAACACAGTTTGTCCCGGACTTCAGCTACAATGAAAAAGATACAAAGCTGGAGTTATTCTGTGTCTTTGCTGCACAGCTGCCTCTTCTTCTCTCATTCTCTCCCCTCCCTCTCCTGTTTCTACTTCAATCATGAAACTGATCAATGATCAGCTGATCGGCTTTTCTCTCTTGTGTGTTTATCGCTCACTTTGCGCCAGAAAGAGGAAACCAGCGGATGTCGCGCTAAACAACAGCAGCATGTTTAAGCTTGATCAGCTGTTGTTAGAATTTATTTAATATTAATTTCTAGTATCAGCTGATGTTTGCTGGAGCCACAGCTGTAAACCTGCTGGTCATGATATCGGTTTGGTTATGTGATGAGAGGGAAACATGAAGATGAAACCAGGAGATGTCCTTACTGGATCATCAGAGCTGAACAGGTGATGGAGAAACAGGTTTACCTTTTAGGTGACATGAATGAGTTGAAGGGAAGTTATGAACTGTTTCTGAGAGACAAATAACACCAGGATCCTTTTTTATGTAGCTGACAGCTGGTAACTGTGCAGGGGCGGGTCTAGCAAAGTGTTGCCAGGGGGCATGTAGGGCATTAACAGGGAGAGGGGGCACAAAGAAATACTTTCTTATTCTCATTTAAAATGTCTCACTCTTAATAAATAATTATCTGAGTCTTACAACAAACGATTTATAGATTGATGCATATATACCATCAGAACAGTGTACATCACTGTCACAACAGTGTTTATGTTCATTCAAAGGCTTTATGATTTTTCCTATAATGGCGGCCGGTCTCTAGTCAAAACGCCCGGGACTATTTTTTGTCCCAGTCCAGCCCTGTATGCAGCTCATCTGCAGTCTGGTGTTGCCTACATCTTCCTATTCAGAAGGCAGAATTTCCGAGTTCTGAGTACAATCAAAAGCACCACGACTGCAGTTTTTGTGTTGGATGTAAAAAGCGCACATGACACTGTGACGTAGGCTAGAATCTTGGCGGTGGTCAGCGACGGTACAGGCGTGGGATTTCTCTCGTGGAAATATGAACATTATCTTTTCCTTTCTGTTGGCAGGTGGCACAGTGCACTGTGGCAAGTAAGCAAGCTAGAAGACTGGCAATCTGGCTGGGTATCCAGTTACAGAAGCAACACATTAACAAGATAATTCTGAGTAAAACCAAAGCTACTTTCCCTAGTAACTAGTTACTTTGAAAGTAACGAGTAACTTGAAGTAACTGAGTTACTTTTGATGGAAGTAACTAGTAATGTAACTAAGTTACTAATTTAAAGTAACTTACCCAACACTGCTCATAACTAGAGATGGCACGATACCACTTTTTTATGTCCGATACCGATACCGATATCATAAATTTGGATATCTGCCGATACCGATATGAATCCGATATAGTGTTTTTTAATCAACAAAACTGTTTTTTAAAATATCTTGCTGCATTTTGCAAGTCTGCAAGTTCATACTCAAGTTTAAAACAACAACTACACTAAAGCTATTCTGTTATACCTGTATACAAAAAAAATATTTCATAGTTCAGCAATACTGATCAATCTAATAAACTTAGACCTACACCATCCTCCCTATTCTGGTATTTTAAAGAGTACTTAGCGTAAATATTAAGCAACCTAACTAATAGGGTTCCAACTCCCAGCAACAACAAAAATAAATAAATAAAAAATAGGGAACCACCCCTCACGCTCCACCTCATGATGCTTAATCGACGTAATCAACCTTAATTTGATGCAGTGTGAAAAAAAATGCACAGAAATCAATTATTTTTCAAGAAATATTAAATAGATTCAACATCTTTCTTCAACAAAATTGCAGACTGCACAGATGGTACCTTCCCAAAGGAAAAAGTACTATAGCTTACTAGGGTATATATATTAGACTTAATAGTCACTATATACAGTAATTGACTTCTATTCATTTTACATCAAATTAAAACTTTGGGTGTCAGATAATTATTTATTAAAAGCTAGACATTTTAAATGAGAATAAGAAAGAAAAGTATGTCTTTGTGCCCCCTTTTCCCAGTTAATGCCCTATCGGCCCCCCTGGCTAAACTTTGCTAGATCCGCCCCTGCACAGTTACCAGCCATCAGCTACGTAGAAAAAGATCCTCGAGTAGAAAGTAATATTAAATAAATTCTAACAACAGCTTATCAAGCTTAAACGTGCTGCTGTTGTTCAGCCGCTGGTTTCCTCTTTCTGGCGCAAAGTGGACCAAAAACAAACAAGACAGACGGACTCGCGACAGAAAAGCCGATCAGCTGATCATTTAAGCAGTTTCACGATTGAAGTAGCAGCCGGAGAGCGAGAGGCAGTCGCTTGTTAAGCTTAACGCAGGAATGCTTTACAAACATTCAGAGATGGACTTACACACTTGCTTTACTTCTCTCGGGGATAACTTTGTCGGAGATGAAATGCCAGGTTGCTAGCGAAGCTCCACATGCTATCCAGACCACCGACAGGTCCCGCATGCCACAGCCGCTCTATCACGTGATGCATACTGCTCCGACGTGCTAACGTTCTGAGGTGAGTTACGGCGTGTTGCAAGTTTTGTGAGGTGCTTTCGTGATATTTAATGGATCGGATTACATTTTTTATTTTTCTCCGATATCCGATCCAGTAATTTAGGTCAGTATCGGACCGATACCGATACGTAATATCGGATCGGTCCATCTCTACTCATAACACAATTTATTCTTAATTTATTAGTTACTTTAATGTTGCTGACAGGAATCCATTTAATGACAGATGTAAAATCACAATCGTCTCCACAGCGCCCCCTGCAGGACGCAGTGGGCAGCTCTGGGATGTTCGCTGAGGTGATGGTAGGCTGTTTTTATTCTTATTGACTGCTGTTTTTAAGGTTGTGGCCTTGAAGTTTAAATAGAAGTGGACTTCCTGTTTCTGCAGAGTGTATTAGCTTCGCTCGGGCAATTAAACGTCCGTTTTATTCATCGGCTGTGAATGAGGAAACAAGAGAAGAAGTCCTACTCTGCATAACCGCCAAATGAAGTTCAAACATGGCTCGCGCTCAGTCTCGGTGACACCGCTGCGAGGAACAGCTTGGCTCTCCGCCCAGACTTTCACTACATCCAATTTGTTGCTTCTCATCCAGGTCCCGGTGCCACTCCAACGTCCCCGAAACATATAATTTACTGTCTTCTCCTGCTCCAAGATGCAGCAGAGACTAATCAGATAAATGGGAATTATCTCAGAGGAGAGCCGGCAACATGGCCGACTGGATCAAAGTCCCATCCTCACCGTGGCGTGACGCTTATCTCGCCTAGCTTCGCCGCCACATAGATTGCTAATTTGTTGAGCCAGTGGCGAATCAGAAGGTGTCTCTTTGCTCGTGTCGTTTGAGGGAAAATCGACTCCAACATCTGTCAGACGCAGAAGAAGCAGTTAATCATGAGAGATGTGACTGCAGCGCGCAGCTAGCAGTTAGCCGTACGTGATAGCAGAGCTAATGGCGCTGCTGCGGCTCGGTTAATGTGAGACACAGAGGAGTGTGTGTGTGTGTGTGAGGCTGAGGAAGAGGGTGGCGGTGTGGGAGGAGGCAGCCATGCGAGCTCCTCAGAGAGGCTGGGAGGGCGAAGGGTCATTATTGACTGAATGAATTTTTAAAGAGGGCCCTCGGTGGGGGGGTAGCGCGTCTCTCCGTGTGACTGTGTAACGCCATACTGAGCACCATCCCACAACACTGCACTCCTGCTTTTCTCTTTCCATCAACAGAAATGCTCCCCACACCTGAGCCTCATTTCCATCATCCTGTCTCCACAGTACGGCTGTCAAACATGTGGCGTGTGGACTAAAAGCTGGCCACCGAAGGGTCCGATCCGGCCTGCTGGATGGCTCTGCTCATAGTGAGAACTGCAGAGAAGGATAGCTTTACTCTCAGACCGTTTACTGCAGTAGGACTGAAGTTTAAATAAGGAAAATATCACATCACAAAATCTTTATTAACACACAGACAGCTAAGAGAGCCGGCGAGTCACCTGTCCTTGTTGTCAGTGTGCTTCATTTCATTGATACCATAAATCAGCTCATAAAAACAGGAAAGAAGTGTCTGACTCCCAAAGCGTCCTGGTAGCATCTTTCAGACCCTCCTCCATGCTCAAACCAAATCTACCCCCATGTTTGTGACAGAAAAAGTGAAATGTGACACATCAGAAATCTCCAACTTCAAACTTAAAGCGTCAGAACAGGAACATTTAATCCGTCCATCCTTTTGTGGGTGGGCTGCAGGGGCAGTGCTCGGACTTTCCCTGTTCCACGAGCCTGAAACACCTCGTCCAGGATTCATCCTGGTCACATGCTGAACTACCTCAGCCATGTGGAGAAGTAACAGCTCCTCCCTGTCTCTAAGGGAAAGCCCAGCCTGTTTCAGCCTCTGCGCACAGCTCAAGGTCACGAGTGAGGATGGGAGCTTTGACCTTCAGGCTCAGCTTCCTTTTTACCGAAACAAACCGCTACAGCATCCACATCATTCATCCTCAGGAAAGCTGCACAGGTGAGACCCCGTCATAGAGCCGGAGGGAGTCAGCTGCAACTGCTCACAATCCTTCAACAGGTTCATCTGCAGAACCTTTAGGACTTTTGTTTCTGCTGCAACGACCTCACCAACCAGAGACGGAGCCTCCAGAGAGGGGAGAAGAAACCCTGCGGCAAGGGAGAGGAAGGTGCTGACTTCTAACCCGAGAGAAGAAACGAGATCCAGATCTTGTTTTTTAGAGTTCATGGAAGCCAGACACCTCTGAAAGCACCAAAAATAAACCCATAGCTGCTCATCTCAGATGTGTCATTGTGTTATGGATGTGAGTGTGTTCAGAAGAAAAAAGTGTTTTAAGCAGTGAGATCAAATCTGTGGCCCGGGATCTAAAGTCAGTTTGACCTGGCCCCCGTCTCCGTGCTCACCGAGGCGGCCTCGTTGCCCTTTGACACCTTTAACCAATCAATGATGGACGTGGTTTCAGGGAACTGGAGGAGGCTGATGAGGAAACCATCTCAAGTGAGAAGCTGCTTTTCTCCCCCGGAGGAGGTGAAAGAGGCGGGAGTGACTCAAGGCCACAACCTCTAACTCCTCGGATGTTGGGAGCGAGGCCAGCCGAGCTGCAAGAAGCGCCCAGAGGCAGTGCCTGCTTTGTGGGGAGAGAGATAGCAAGAGATGGGTGGTGGGTTTGGAGAAGCTGTGCATGCACACTGACCCTGGCAGATAGCAGACGAGAGAGGGAGGGGGGCATTCAATCATACTAATGAGCGAGGGGGGGGGGGGGGGGGGGGGGCAGAAACAAGGATTGAAGTGGTGGAGGTGGTTGGCAGTGCCAGGCTTCTCCACCAACTCCTCCTCCCCACCCTCACAACACACACATGCAGCAGCCACACTCATTAGTGCCGGGCAGACCTGCTGTTGGATGGAGCTGAAACGCCAGCTCAAACAGCCTCTCTCTCTTCCCTTCTCCTCCATTCTCCCCTGGTGTCTCTCGCCCGCCTCTCCTCCTCTCGCCTGTCTCTCCCCGCTCCATCCTTCTCAGCCAAATTGGCCCTCTGTTGTTTTCCCGTTCCTCCTTTCACTTCTCCCCGCTCTCGTCCCTCCATCCTTTATCTTTTCCCTCCACTTCTTCCCATGTTTCATCCTCCCCTCGTTCCTTACTTCCTCTCCCCTTCGCAGTCCTCCCCTCCAATCCTTGCTCGTCTCTGCTCCCGTGGTGGAGGGCTGATTTGGAGGATTAGGCCCGTGGCAGGGTTGTTGCTGTGTCAGTCTAACAGGCAGGGATCTGGACCAGAGCTCATTCCAAATCCCTTCCTCCACGCCTGCCTGCCTGGCCACCGAATTAGCGGCTTCCTCTCCCTCGCTCCCTCTTCCTCCTTTCATCTCGCTCATCCTTTTCTTTTTCCATGCCTGTCTTCCCCTCCTCCTCTATGTTCTTCATCACCGTCTGGTGTCCGCGGCATATTTCCATCCTGCTTTTTCTCATTATTTATGGCTCTCTTCTGTCCTGTATCCTTAAAAAAAGCACTGCGAGCCTGCTTACCGAGAGCATTACATCCTGATATCTCAACCAAGAAATATGATCACATCACCTCACTGTGTTAGCTCTTTTTTTTTTTACCACCAGCTGTCACTTTTTCATTTTAAATCTGGTCCTTTCCTGCCTGCTTACCGTTTAACCTCAAAATCACAACCAGAAATTGTCATTTTTTTATTAAAAAGTCCACGTTTAAACCAGAAAATCGTGCCTGATGCTGTTTGCTCTCTTTGTATGCTGAGAAAACACCTTTAAAAAAAACAAAAAACCCTTAGCTGGCTTAAAAAATGTCAGTCTTCCTCATAACCCAATCCTTCTTAAAATATCAGGGGGCCAAATGCTCTTTTTTAATTGCAGCTCAAGGCGAGTATACAGTCAATCTGCTCGGATAAGTGAGTTCTTCCTGCAGCCTCGGGGAGCAAATAGAAGCAGGTTAGCGCCGCTTTACTGAGGTTTTTTACATGCAGGTCACAAAGTAGAAGCTCGGCAGATGTCAGCGATATTTCTGTAAAAAAGAAATTAGAAAGGCACAAGCAGCTGATCGCTAGTTGGACTTACAATCTGCATTATTAGGGGCGTGGCCTCTTTGACTGACAGGTGAATGACACAGGTGGCTGTAGCTGCTAGCTGTGTGCTAAGCTTCACCTGAGCTAATTGTAGCTAACACTGAGGACCAAATATAGGCAGACATGTTGACCCTGTGTGAGCAGCCTTTGAGTTTACAGCCGACCTTTACCTCAGCTGTATGTTTGGTGACATGGTGACTTCCACAGAGCTGAGAATGTGTTCTGCATCAGACCAAAGTACTGCAGAGGAATTTCCTTTGAATGACTGCTGATGCAAAGTGATCTCAAAGGTAAGTCAGTCATGTGACACAAAACAATGTGGAGAAGCAAAATATTCTTTTCATTTATTTGTTGGCGGTCTCCTTTGCTTCTCCTCAGCATGTGGAGAGGTGTGCGTACATATATTGGCACATTTGGCCTTTTGTGCCTCAGTAGTTTCCTCCGACTTCTTAGTGCTCAGGGAACAAACTGGATAAAAGTGGTGACTAAAAACGACTTTAAAGGCTCTGACGGTGGAGCTGGTGTCTGGGCGGGTCCCGCTTTGGTTTATCTCATGCATGTATGCTGCTGTAGCGTGGGGGGAGGGCGCTCTGCAGGTGAGCTACAGGTGGTAGTAACACTGCAGGTGACGGAGAAAAGAAGTCCCATCACCTCTGCAGCTCTTCTCCAAAATCATCTTTGCAAATGATTTATGAGGAAGGACAAGCTGCTTACGGATGCGCACACATGTTCTGCAGGAACATGCTGCAGAGTGCATCGGTGTGCCAGCACATCCTCAGCAGCATCAATCAGCCTGATGAGAGCCGCTGTCAGAAATCGCTGTCTGAGCAGGTCGCCTCGTCGAGATCAACAGAAAAGCTCCAGAACGACGTTCATAACAGCATCCAGCTCATTTCTAAGATCTTATCTCACGGAGAAGCTGCACGCTGGTGTCTGCATGTTGGCGTGCTGGCTGTGGAAGAACGGGCTGCAAAGAGATACCGGCGCTACAGCAGGATGCTGAGGGGCGCCAGTCTGCTGTGTTACACCCAGGTTTAGGTGAGGACAGTGGGGAGGGGTAGCAGTAACCCTCGCACGGCGCACAGCTGATGGCGTTGTACGCACAGATAACGCGCCTGATCGGGGATTTCTTAATACATCTGTGAGGTACGGCACAGACTGAGAGTACCGATCTTACTCAAACCCAACCTGCTCATCAGTTACCATGGCGATGATCCCCAGAAACAGGTGAGGTGACCTGGTTAATCTGTGAAACACAGCTCAGCACTGTAGCTCGACTGCTTGCTGAGGAGGTTAAGAAGATCCAGATAAGTGAAAGTTATCCCGGCGTGTTAAACAGCTTCCCCGACCGAACCCGAGCCGCCGCACTCCCATGAGCCTTTGCTCTTCCTCTAATAAGTACGAGACACATTTCATGTGAATCTTTTTGAGCTTTTTGCAGCTTCCAGGCTGAAAAGCTGCCCTAATATAATGAGTGCAGGCTTTTTGTGTGTTTGTGACCTCCCGCCATGCGAAACCTGAACAGAACCCACTCAATACAAACGTGATCAAACCTTTCTTTAATAACAGATTCAGCACCAAGTTCAGTGGGTTGGTGTTTGTTGGCGGTGCTGCTGTTGCTGAGCCGAGTGTCTCGCTGTGCTCCACAGTGGAAACGCTCTCATTTCATGGTGCTCTGTTACTGTCTTTGCCTGAGCAGGCCGGGCCCAGGGGAGGGGAGCAGGTTACAGCGATGCTGTCTGAAGGACACGAGGACACTGAAACTGTGAGTCACAGAGAGGGATGGAGGAGGTAAACACGGGACGACGGCGAGCTGGGAAAGCTGAGCGCACAGCTCATCTACGAGCGGGCGTGAAGCTGAGGATCAGGATTTCTCACGGCAGCAGTGACTGAACTGGTGCTGCGGACGCATCAACTCAGATTCTCTGTGTTCAGACATTTGTCTCCCCAAAAACCTTTAATAAGAGCAGTTTAACCTCAGTTCCCCATCCTCCTGTGATCGTGTTTCATCAGCACAGTATCAGCGAGGACGTCACCAGCACTCCAAACATTGCTGCTCTTTAGTTTTTGGCTTCATTCACATCTAAACTTCTGGCATTTGAATAATTTTGGAAATTTATTCAAATTCTTCAGATTAATAAAATCCCACCGATGACGCAGAGGTCTCACAAACCTCGTGTCAGATATGAAACTCTTAGTGTTAAAGGGTTAAAGCGTCGCTCTCGACTGTGTCTCTGGAAAAGCAGTGAAGCAGCTTCAGTACGGAGCATCTATGTGGTCTGACTCATAGTAGCTGCACACTTCGTTGTGCAGTGAGAGACGCATGCAGTGTGCACAGGTGAGTTTGCAACTTGGGGAACATGAATGTCAAGTTATTCATCAATAACTTTTTCAGGACAAACATGGGCGCAGAAACATGTTCTGGTTTCTCTGGAGAATTTCCCCCTTCATGAAAACTGTTGTTATATAAAAGTTTAAAGTTTGCATTACTGGGAGCGTGGCCTCTTTGACTGACAGGTGGATGATGTCACAGGTGGCCACAGCAGCTAGCTGACCAATGACATGGCTACTGTGAGGTCACTGTACTAACAAAGCGTCCAATCGTTGATCTGTGAAGCTAGAAGGAGACTTGTTTTTATTCCTGTACTAGATCAGCTTTGCATGATTCACAGTTCATAATAATCCTTTTGTCCTTGGCAGTTCATCCTGTCTGAAACAAGCCCTCTTAGCTCCGCCCTATTTGATAGGTTTGTAGCTTGAACCTATTCGTTGGAACGTTGAAGGCAATATAATTACACAGCAAGCAAGACCCGAAGTAGGCAAAGTTCTTCATGTTACTCATGCATGAGGGAGTCCTGCCTGGAGCCAAGTGTCGTTCCACCACTTGACCTCCGTCAGACTCTCAGCCAGGTTCCCCATAGCACTCCTTTTATTGTGGTTACATGAATATAGGGTCATTAACATATAACATCTTACATAGGTATACATGTGAACAAAGAATACTGTGTGTGTGTGTGTGTGTGTGTGTGTGTGTGTGTGTGTGTGTGTGTGTGTGTGTGTGTGTGTGTGTGTGTGTGTGCTATGCCATATATCAACAAGAGAAGATACGGATCTATGCCAGAACACTCTGTAGAGGAGTGAACGCACTCCCCTCTTCATGCTACACAGAGTTGTTACAGACCTCCTAGGATGAGACATTCTTTCAATCTTCAAATGATTATACACCTCTAAGCATATATGGTTAAATATTTCTAAGCATAAATGACAATGAACAATACAAAACTTAACACTATTAAACCAATTCTTTTCTGATTGGCTGCTCCTTGTAAACGGGTGGGTGGGGCTTCCACTATGCTTGACATAAAAAAAGAAACGCGTGTTTAGAGCATGGATTTCTGCGCAGACGCTGGGGGCACAGGAACTGCAGAAATGTGACAGGAAGTGAGGAGCGCCAGCCTGCTGACGGACAACCTCATTTCTGTAAATTTGATCTTGAATAATTAGAATTAAGACTGTTTCCTGTGGTCTGGGACGCAGAAGTGAAGTTGAGGAATCGCTGACGTGTGTGGTTGCAGTCCCAGCGGGGTGTTTGTTAAAGGGCGGGGGGCGGCGAGCCTGGCATTTACTCACACGGCCGGCAGCCGTGCTAGATATACAGGAAGAGTCGGCAGATCAGAGGGACGGCGGGCGCAGAGCGGCGTCAAACAGACATGAAAGATGATGTTGACTTTTCTCACACACACACACACACATACTCGCGTTCCTTTCACCTGCGTGCCAACTGTTGTTTGATCAGAGCTCACTGGCGATGAAATGTGCTCCGGGTGCGTTTGTGCTCCAGCGGAAAGCCAAAAAAACGAACACGGGAGCGTGTCAAAGCCCACGGGCTGCATGAAAGAGAGTGCTGACGGTGACAGAAACGCAGCCCGGCGGTAGCTCGGGTCTACTGGGATCACATGTACAGAATTAGACCTGGAAGTTGCTGGAGGTGAGGAATGATGTCACCATTGCCGGTAACAAGACATCGACATCGCTGCGTGCTTGTTTGCTCGCACGGTACGTCTGCTAAACGAGCGCAGGTCACGAAGCTGCGGCGAGGAGCTCGAGCTGAGCAGAGCTTTCTCCAGATCATTTAACCATCGAGTTTCTGAGAAGATTCAGCATCCACGGTCACCGACAGGCTGCTGCTGTCACTGGAAGCAGCACCAAACATGGACACACATCGTAGCATCACCTGGTAATCAGTGATGAACCCTCAGCATGAGCGTGTTCATGGTCACATAACGGCCACGCCTCCTTTCTCACTCCAGAACTGACCAAAATTTACAAACAGCTTCTTATCTTATTCAGCACGACCTGAAAGCTGCGGCCGAGATCATAAACTCATCAGGAGAGAGTTGGCTGAGGTCACAGAAAAAGGGGAGGGGCCTTTTGTAGCCAGATGTCTTTGTGCAACCTTGAGGATCTCCTCAGTCACACTCGGAAAACCGTGGACTGGACTGGAGACGGGGAGCACTCGCAGTCTGCTGTCTGCAACTGAATGGAGGCGAGTCAGGAGTTAGCTGCAATCTGTTTGTGATAAATCAGTGAAAGGTTGCTTACAGTCAGAGTCCCAGATATGAAACACAAATTGATAAATCACACCAAAAACAGTGACGTAGCTGCTGCAGGACGGCGCTCTGACTGCAAAGTGCTGCTGTGATCTGCATCATGGCTTCTTTTCACTACATTTATATTCTGCACTGTTATTTGAGGATCTCTCTTTCATCCTGCTGTACAGCAATAATTCAGCATAAAACATGGTTTAACTCTCGTGCAGACACTTTCATGAAACACACTGGTCAACCATGGACCTCATAATCAAATCCAGTGTTTCAGCACCAAATCTGTTCCTGATAAAAGCTTTGATTTCCTGCACGCCTCTTTAAACTCCTGAAAACGTCGTGTAGCGACGTGAAGGGAGGCCGAGGGTGAATCAGGACTGCAAAACATTTGAACGTTTTTGCTGCAGTTAGGAGCAAACTGCCCACCAGCTTCATGAAAGATGTACACAGGATCTGAGGGGGAAGTGATTTAAACCACTCAGAGTTTTAACCACAGACCGTCGGCTCACCTTTAGCAGCAACACATCGGGGGCCGGAGTGGAAAAGGTGCAGATGCACTGCTGCAAACTTGCACGAAGACAGAAATGCAAAAGCACGTCTTTGATATGTTGCAGCTGTGTCTGTTAAACTTTTCATATACAACAGTAACTTTATAACTTTATATGTCAAGGACTCTTATTGTGAAAGGAACTGGAGGAAATGGGATTTTGATATGTGACATTGGTGATTTAATCACACCCTTCACAGCAACCTTCCTCTGATTGGCTGCTCTTCATAAACCGAATTTGAACATTAGACAGGTGGGCGGGGCTTCTGTGGTCACGGTGCTGCGTTCATGAGGAGGTCGTGTTAGAGACGTGTGTCCTGGTCTGTGAGCTAAACCTCACTTATCTCTGCCACAGATCACCGTACACACACACACACACACACACACGTATTCATGCGTATTTGGTCACGTTTCTGCATGGATGGACTTCAGCTAACACACTCATATAGTGCAGCAGCCTGTTTACATGTCAGTGCGCTGATGCTGTTGCGCTGCATCACAGAGGCAGCTGTGGCTGACGCGACCTCTCATTCCCGTCCATTGGTCTGTAAACAGCTCGTAAACTCTGCATGCAAATGATCCCGTGCTCACGATAACGTTTTCTAAAGGACAACACCTGCAGCTGGGAGGGACGGCGGGTCTCTGCAGCAGACTGTCCAATGCTGCACTGAGACTGGCCTTTGTGGTCCAGCCAGCCCAGTGACGTATTTATTGGATTTTGTTTGATTATAGATATTGAAACAGGTTTTAATCAGGTTTTTACGGTTGTTTGTTGGGTTCGTAGCAGCAATAATTAAATAATTAATGATTAGAATAATTAAAGGCTAAACTTTAGCTGTTAGCAGCGGCTCATGCTCAACGCTGCCATTCATCTGGCCTGAATTTTAATGGCAGTGTACTCCCCAGTGTACGAGGATACCGCCACCTGCTGACTGAGCGAATGAACCCTACTGTAAACTGAATTAGCGTCATTACAAACGTGTGTTAAATGTGATTTAGTGATAGTCGAGTGTGTTTATGCTTGTCTGTGTGGAGAGGATTGTTGGAATAGTGATGATAATGTCCGCTGTCACTGTCAATTGCCAGTAAATTGTGACATATTATAAAGTCTGTATTATTAACTCTGTCATTAGGCACCATTCTTCTTATTTTACGGCGCTGTTGTTCAATCGGGGAACGCTCTCTCTTGAGGAGAAAAGCAAAAATTTGTTGCGGATACGGATTATCCATTGTTTAAATGTCCCGGTAGTCGAAAAGGAGGCAGAGCTGTTGAGAAATGCTAGGAGCTAACTGGGCGCTAACCGTATCATTCAAATATATTGAATGTCGCAATGTTGGCAAAGAGAGGAAGTGACGTAAGATTTGCGCATGCAGGGTACGGATCGGGTATTGACAACCCCCTCCCTTCCTGTGTTGAATCGTAAGCGTAAGCAAATCACTCAGGACTCACTAACCCCCTCCCTCCTGGCTCACAGCTTCTTCTTCTTGGTTGGCAATCAATGTTAAGGCGCATTACCGCCCCCGGCTCACAGGTCAGTGGACATTTAGATGAGAAAATATATATTTAACACATTTAAGGAAAATACTAATAAAATAAAAATAAACAAAATAAATGTTTATTAAGCAATTTTGATAGGAAATTGCTTAATTTTAGAAATGTTTTTGCTCTTTTTTGCTCTATAAAATAGTTGGGTTTTTTTAGAATCATTCATCTTAGCAGTGGGATTTACATGAAAAGAGAAACAAATTAAGTTTGAGTGAAAATGTAAATTTTTTGCACTCTCTGGTCAACTGACTCAGTGGATCAAATGACTCAAAAAACCCGATTCACTTTGGTGAGTGACTCATTAAAACTCGATTCAGTAAAAAGAATCAAATTTACCATCACTATTCCACACTAAAACTACGAGCTGCGTGAGAGCATAGCAAAGGTAGGGGAGGGGCCGGTGACATTGAGAGATCTGATTGGACAATCCGGTGTCAGTAATTAATGAGCTGCTGTCAGTGCTTGTGTGTCAGCCCACCGGGAAAATGTCCGCTATGCCAGATTAGCGGTCCAGCCCTACGTAAGTCACTGTCTTGGATCGGGTTAGCTGGTGACATCATTTCCTTTTATTTTTACTGTGATTAATGTCAGTGTGGATTCACACTGACGATGGTAAATAAGATGGTTAATCACCTGCGTTCATTAAAACATCTAAAAAAATATTTATAGGCCCTTTAACAAGATGTTCGGCTAGAAAAGGATCATTAAGGAGAAATAAGTTTGAAAGCTTGCTGTAAACACAGGACTGATCTGCTCAATGTTCTGATCATTAATGAAAGGCTGTGATACGGAGCGGTGTGCGGCTTTACTGAATCAATAAACTTTATAACGTACAGAGCTCACTGAACAAAAGACAAACAGGTCAGATGTTCAAGTTATTTTCTTTTTATTCTACGAGTCTTCTTTTAACAAACAGCTGGTGTTTAGAATACAGCTGAATAAATATTAAAACACATCATTTGTTCATTTCTGGAGATCCGTCAACATGCTGGTTCACATGTTTCTGCATCTTCCTCCCAAATTTAAACTTTAATTCCAGTTCTTAAAACAGCTATAACACGTTTATTTATCAGGGAGTAAAGATTCACTCTGCCTTTAACCTTCACTCAGAGGTCAGAGAAAGTTTGAGAACAGCTGCAGGAGCATCGGGAGCCCCGACCACCCGGTCAGCTGATAGCTGGCGAGCTGTGCTGGTTGTTACGCTGGCAGGATGTTCTGCAAACGGGCAACAGACTGAACAGACAGTTTGGAGTTGGAGATCTGACCCTGACTCAAAGGATGTTCTGCTGATGCTCACCAGAGTTTTGGCTCCTGGCTAATGTTAGCTAATGTTACTTCACCTGCTAATGTGGACGAATTGTTAGCTACAGCTTATAATTTCATCTGGCGCCCCGGAGCGTGGATGTTACTAAATTTCCTTTCTGGTACATCAGGGCTTGCAAAATCGCTAGCCCGACGTCCCGGGGCTAGCGATTTTTCCAGTCGGGCTACCAAAATCTATCTCTGCCCTGCCCGTCGGGCTATTGTAGGAAGGAAAAATATATGTCAATGCTTTTGCATTCTTTCGGAAATGTAGCTGGGTAATTATGTCATTGGCATCGGTGAGCCACTGTCAATATGTGACATATTGAAGTCGCGTTTGAATTTGCGCTTGTTTTTTGCTTTCACTTTGCAATCGCACGAACTGTGTATAGAGAGCGACAGTACTGATTGGTGAGTGATGATAATTTGCGCACCAATTCCTCTGACATCGTCTTATTAATCGTTAGCTTACTACGCAAACATGGCAAGTGAAATCTCCCGCAGCAAGCTTAAACATATGAGAGGTTGATCGCGCAGAGAATCGCTGACCGTTATGTGAGTGCGTGTGTAAAAGCAGCAAGATACATATTTTAGTTCTGCTGAGCCAAATAAGACAGGTCAGGGTGAAGAAGTGACAGCCAAAGAAAAGCTTACCACAAAACGGAGAAGTTATGACAAATCAGACTATAAGGCAAAAAGAAAGTGCAGCTTTATGGTTTCATGGACAAAAGAATTTCTGTGGCTGCAATATGACGAGCTATATAACCGGGGCTGCACATAAGTGGTCCGCAGGTGCGCATTCGCTGTCAAAATAAAAAAAAAAACGCGCACAAGATAAGAAGTTGAAACGCGTGTTTGCATACATAAGATTTTCTGGAGGAGGACAGACATTTGTTTAGAACTCTTAAAGATGTCGAAGAAGCTCCTTTAAGCAATTACTTTGGTCTTCCTCCACCTCCAAACAAATGTCAGAAGGAGTCCGAACCACAAAAGAAGCGCGTATTCTCGGAAAAGTGGTTGCAGGAGGTGAGCTGGCTTCAAACAAATGATGAACGCACAGAGATGTGGTGCAGAATGTGCCGTGAAAATCCCACTCTAGCGCACAAAAACAGTGCTTTTTATATGGACGCAAACACGCGTTGCAACTTCTTATCTGGTGCGCGTCTTTTATTTTGACAGCGAATGCGCACATGCGGACCACTTATGTGCACCCGTGTAAATAACATAATGTTCTGCCGGGTGTGTTGTTGGTTTTCTCTCGATTTCTGAGTCGACAAGCGCCTTTGTTACTGGGACCAGTCATTTTAAGAAAGGCCCCCATTAGAACCCATGAGAAATGCAAGAAATGCATTATTGCTCAGTCTGCAATATCTTTCCCAGAACAAACACCAATTGCAAATAACATACTAAAAATAAACCTGAAAAATCTGTTTAGAACAGCGTACTATGTTGCAAAGAGTGAACTACCACTGGCACAATTTAGCAGTCTTTGCAAACTTCAAAAAGCAAATGGCCTAGATCTTGGTTCCACTTGTCTCTTACCCGTGACTTCGGTGGAAATTTCAAATTCAGGATCTGACACAGACTGATTCAAGTCCTACACAGTTCTTACAAATTCATAGAAATTTCTGTTCAATTAGAACCAAGTATTTGAGTTGATGATTGTAATTTTTATACAATGTTGTAATTTGTTTTTCAACAATTTTTTGATTAATGTTTTGTTTCCTTTACAATATTAAACTTTAATGTATAATATTGTAAAGGAAACAAAACATCAATCAAAAAATTGCTCTCTTTTTTTATTCGGGCTACTTACATTTATTTTGGGCTAGCAAAAACTGAAGAGTCCCTGCCCGAAGGGCTACCAGGGATTTTGAAATTTTGAGAGCCCTGTACATATTTGTAGTTTGTGGTCGAGTCTGTATGACATTTGGTTTTTAGTGATAAGCTAACGCTAGCTCAAAAATGGAGTCTCTTCTAATCTGGTGATATCCAGCAGACTGATTTTATTTATGCTAATAGTCCGTTCAAAGACAAATCATCTTCTGTTGAGGAAATGAGAACAATAATGACAGAAACATCTGTGCAGCACTTTGAGTTTACAGAAAGTACTTGTCAAATTTCTGTATTTGTAAAAACGTTTCTTGATTTCTTTCATGAAAGAAACTCAAACTCAAAACAGAAAATCCCTCCCAAATTTTCACTCTAATCAAAGAGAGTGACGCATTTCTTTGTCAAATTTACGCAAAAACCATGAACAGCACAGACTGTTGAATATCACAAACTGAACATCTCCTGTTACCAGTTTTACATTAACTTTTTATTTAAATAAGTCTGTAGCTGTACATGTACACAAACTACATTTTCTGTTATTACAGCAGCACCCCTGCAGTACCTTCATCGCCCACAAGGGGACCCCAGCGTACACTTTGGGAATCATTGCGTTTGATTATTTCAGGCTTTACTTGTTTCACAACTTTTACTTTGAAGGCGAACCTTCTACATTTCTGATTTTTGTCGCTCTTTCTCGAGTTTTACCCCAGCTAGGATAGTAGCTAGCAGTGTTTGCAGACAACAGGGAAAACTAAAAGCAACTAGTAACCAACGTAATCACTACACAGCAAATTCAAAAGTGTTAAATTTTTTGGTGTTAATAGTCTCCTTGCAAAAGTAGAGTTAATTTTACTCTAAGCAGAGTCACATTCTTTTAATGTAACTCTGAGGTGTAAAATGATAGTAGTTAAAATCGAGTGTTAAAAATGAGTGTTTCTCTGTCAAATCTGGAGGTGTTACAATGGAAACATTAACTCTTGACGTCTTAACTCTGAACTCCTAGAGGGGCTATGACACCAACAGAGTAAATTCACAGACTCCGCCCCCAGCACGGCTCCAATCGAAGCTGAAGTGAAGCCGTTTCAGAACATTTTGCTCTACATATTTGAGTTGTTTGCCATGCTTGGTAAGTCATTTTTTCAAAGATTGTTTCAATTGTTATTAGCTTTTACTTCTGTGGCTCTTTGGAGTTGAGACAAAGCTGTGTGAAAGGCATTAGCCATGTTGCTCGCTGATAGCATAATATTCTGTTTTAGCTAGCTGAAAGGTATTGTTTGCGGGCAAATACCACAGCCTTGAAAAAAAGCTTGCATGTGAATTTTCAGTCAAATCTTTGGTCAAATACACCTAAAACAATGTCTAGAATGTGAAATGTTGGTATAATGGTGCTACTTGAAGCCTGAAAACGATCGCCCATAAAAAAAAAACTAAAAAAACGAGCAAACAGCAGTAGCAGGCGTCCTGACTGGATTCTACGTTAGCATAGATCCCTCCAGAGTTTTGTGCACACGGTTTAGGTAAAAATGAAAAAGGTTGAGGTTTTACATTTAGTTCAGTATTACCTGTTGCCTGTGTCTTTGTCTTTTGGGAAAATACTTTACACAAGTAATGGCTCAAAGAGGATTCCTTTTTTTTTTTACTGTGCTGCAATTGTTTACTGGATTATTTGTGCCGTTAATTAGTGTCAACTAATTTTTATTCGATCTCCACACAGGATATGCTTGTGAAGATGGAATATGGGGGAGAGCAGAAGTGTGTTGAAGTTCCACAAAGTGATGAATGAAGGACATGCATATTGTATTGAAGAAATAAGTGATGAGAATGCTGTTATTTGCATTTACCATGTCAGACCTTTTGATAAACAAAATTCTAATAAAAGTGAGAACATGTACACTGTTACATCTTTCAGATAATGTTTTGAAATTGTGGTGCACAGTTCAGAATAAATGTTTTTCAAAAACCATTGCATCTTTTTAGTAAATGTTTATTTCCAAAAGAAATTTCTAGAAGTTCAGAACAGTAAAATTCCCGCTTTTTAGAATGAATTAGAAGATAACTCTTACGTAGTTAAACTAAAATACTCTTTGAGAGTTAATATATAAACTCTTAACACCAAGTGTTAAATTATCAACTCCAGACAGATTTGGTGTTTAACACTAAATCAGAGTTAACGTACCAACTCTCCAAAAAGAGTTAAATTAACACTCTCTGGTGTGGACCCATATAGACACTTTAATAGTGTTGAAATCAAATCTGACAGTGTTAATTTGGACATGCTGGATTTGCTGTGTAGGGGTGCAACGATACACAAAATTCACGGTTCGGTTCGGTTCGATACTTTGGTGTCACGGTTCGATATTTTTTCGATACAAAAAAAATGTTCATGTCTTTTTAATTTGTCATTTATTAAAATTATAAATATATATTTTAACTCAAAAGTTAAAGTTTTTAAATTTAACCCTAACCCTTTGCGTGTTTTTTATTTTGACAGCGAATGCGGACCACTTATGTGCAGCCCCGGTTATATAGCTCGTCATATTGCAGCCACAGAAATTATTTTGTCCATGAAACCATAAAGCTGCACTTTCTTTTTGCCTTATAGTCTGATTTGTCATAACTTTTATGTTTTGTGGTAAGCTTTTCTTTGGCTGTCACTTCTTCACCCTGACCTGTCTTATTTGGCTCAGCAGAACTAAAATATATATCCTGCTGCTTTTACACACACACTCACATAAGCTCAGCGATTCTCTGCATCCTCTTACATGTTTAAGCTTGCTGCGGGAGATTTCACTCGTCATGTTTGCGTAGTAAGCTAACGATTGATAAGACGATGTCAGAGGAATTGGTGTGCAAATTATCATCACTCACAGATCAGTGCTGTCGCTCTCTATACACAGTTCACGCGATTGCAAAGTGAAAGCAAAAAACAAGCGCAAATTCAAACGCGATTGCAATATGTCACATATTGACAGTGGCTCACCGATGCCAATGACATAATTACCCAGCTACATTTCTGAAAGAATGCAAAAGCATTGACATATATTTTTCCTTCCTACAATAGCCCGACGGGCAGGGCAGAGATAGATTTTGGTAGCCCGACTGGAAAAATCGCTAGCCCCGGGACGTCGGGCTAGCGATATTGCGAGCCCTGTATCTGATTGAGGAATCACTCATCTTTGGAAAAGAGAGTTTATTACAGAGAAATGTCTCTTTCCAAAATAAAAAGCTATACTATCCGCTTCTTCTGGGCTATATTCTCAGCAGCATATTAAACATGTCAGGTCCCCATAAGGAGAATCATGCGCTAACGGCTGTCTAAATGACTCGGGTAAAGTTTGTAGCATGCATGCTTGTTGTTTTTGTCTGCTTCCACTTGTCTTTGCACTAGGATGATGTAAATGTGCAGTCATATTCGTCGTGTTCCCACTAGTGCTTTCAGGCTAATCTCGTTGAAATGACCTTAACACCACAACACGGCAAATCTCCGTTAACGAGCTACCCCTGATCGCCCAGTGCATGGGGCTAGACGGCCAACACGTTAACGAGCTAACTGCGCTAACACACTAGTTCCCACCCATGTAATTAAGCATTGCGTGGCACATCCAACATACTGTTTTACTTTAGTCCATGACTCGCTTACCTTCAGGGTCATACGTCACATGAAAACCAAAATAATTCCAAACGCCAGATCTGAATGAGGGTGGGGGAGGTTCAATTTGCCATGTTGCAAATGGAGAGCTTAACTTCTGTCTCGCTAGCTTGCCCTGTGCTCTTCCTTCTGATGATGCTGTCTGTGTTGAGCGCTCAGCGGATCTGCGCTCGACAGTGCAGCCTAGGCGGAGTAGTCGAACGCAGATTCACTGAGCGGTCGACACAGACAGCATCGTCAGAAGGAAAGTTGATAAAATAAATTACAAATTTTGTATTGTTCGATACATATGCGTACCGAACCGAAAGCACTGTATCGAACGGTTCAATATCGATACGAATATCGTTGCACCCCTAGTAATCACTGAGAGGTTTTTGGTGCAGCAGCCACTGCCATCCAGTCAGCTGGTGCAGTTATTACTGTCTGACCTTTAATAATGACAGACGGCTCCCGCGGCTGTCGGTACTCTGACTAAATGTGACGGTAAATCCTGGAAATGCAGATTCAGTGAATGTAAACTTTTCTGTAGAATAACGAGGACACGTTTCTGAACCAGGCTGCAGGCGATGTCCGTGCAGCAGGTTGTGCTGTTGTGAGGACCGTGCTGCATGGTCACTGTGATGTTCTGGGCTGGAGGAGCAGTGGCAGCATCCACCAATCTGAAGTCGGACGTTAAACTAAACGTGAAGAACGAGTTTCCTTTTAGTCTTTAGTTGAAACCCAAAATCCTGCAACTGAAAGTTTGACCTACAGAAATCAGCAGGTCTGCTCTGAGCGCCACGCTCAACCCTCGCTGAGGAGCTGGGCCCGTCTGTGGCATTATGTTTGATGCTCCGCCCTTCAACTCCTGCAGCCCGCACGGCTGATCAAAACCACGGCTCCCACTACACCCACCAGGTCGGCATATATCAGCTTCCCCTCAAGCTCTCAGCACTGACTTCTCGCGGCAAACCGAGTGTGTGGACACGGATTAAAGACGATCTGCAGAACGTTCGGGATGTTTCCTCTTTGAGCGACGATAAACTCACACGTGCTCAGAGGTGAGAGGATGAGCGAGCGGCTCTCGACCTGAGACGGCCCCTTTTGTTACGTCGTCTCAAACACGAGAAAATCGAATCAAACACACACAAGAACACCCGCCATACCCAAGCGGACACACACACACACACACACACACACACACACACACACACACACACACACACACAGGCTGCATGGCTCTGCCAAATGAGGGGTCCTGAGAGGCCGTGGCTGTGACCTTGGCTGCCCTTGTATGTGCCTGACTCCAGCTGGGCGTCCATTAGAGGGCTCCACAACAGACGCTGGCATCTGCTGAGAGCCAGGGGTCGAACGCCACACACACACACACACACACACACACACACACACACACACACACACACACACACACACACACTGTAGCTTCAGATGGCACGTGTATGTGAGGGCATTTCATAATGCAGCGCTCATGCTGTGGGTGAGCAGCCGCGACGTGATCTGATGAATTTGAATCTTTTAAACTTTTTAAATCGCTCTGCCGTCACATGATTGGCTGGCAGCTTTTCACATGTCACAGACTAACAGTCAGCTTCATCTCAGAGGACGTCGCTACGTGTAATTTGACCAAATTTCACAGCGTGGGTTCCTCCGTATGAGATGTTGACAAAATCTGTGCAGAAACACATTTCAGGGTTTATGTGAAGATAACGAGGCTTCTGCAGAGCAGACGTCGCTTTGTGTTTTCCTGGAAAACTGGCGAGGGATGGGAAGGGAAAACCTGTGAATGTGTGTTTGCAGAGAGCAGAGGCTGTGGATTACAGCGGCAGCTCTGCCACGACTGCAAACAGGAGGAGCGATTACCTGTATCAAAGCCCCGCGGCAGGGCTCGGCAACCTTCGCTGTGAAAAGAGACGTTTTCTCAGAAATGTCGCTCCAAAAATCATCTGTGAGGAACCGCAAAACATCTTAGTCTCATAAAAAAGATGCACAGCAAAATGTTACCTTCATGCTGTGAATGTTCTTGCACTAAGTACACGAGGTGGGCCCAAATATTGTGCTTTTTAACCATTTCATTGTCAGTCCTCGTACAGTCATGTTTTCAGACAAACACTTTTACAAACCGAAGCTTCTGGATCCAAATCATTTTCTTTCCTTTACCTCATGACACCACGGCCCTGACCTCTGCAAGCACCGTGCTGGTCTCCTCATTTGGAGTTGAACAAACGGAGCCGTCACACAGCGAACAGCACAATGCAAAGTTTAGATGTGAGTTTGTGGTTTAACGTAAGAACACACTGTTAAAAAACAGAGTGGACGTGAAGAGACGATGAGCTGTGAGAAGAAAGACGGAGACAGGAAAGTTTCCTGGTTGATTCCAGAGTCGACGCGTTCGCTCGTACTTCATGATGTCAGCGGGACGGTCGGAGCTCCACATCTGAGGCGGAGGAATCATATCAGGGAGCAGCAGACAGCCGTGAGTCTGAGGGACGCAGGTCGTTCAGGATCACTGCGCTTGTTGCCAAATGCAACCGTCTGATTGGTCAGATCTGTTTATCCGCATGTGAACAAACAGAAAAATCGAGCTGAAAAAAAAGAATCCTGTGAAATGACGTGGTCGATGTGAACGTCTGCAGCGAGGACGGGCCTCTCCGAGAGGAGGATCTGTGCTCATTGGCTAACAGCTTGCGAGTGACAGGTCGTTAGCCAATGACTGCAGCTTTATAATTTTATTATTATAAATCTTTTGCATACACAGGTTGAATTTTACATTCAGGAGGGACTGCACATAAATAAAAATGAACTTTTAAAATGTTTCTTTTTTTTCTGTCTGATTGTAACAAACAAGCAATCATTGCTAAGATGTTTCTGTCTCAGATGTTCTCACTCGGCCGCTGGTTGCGATGAATGAATGCTGCGTGAGGCGGACTGTGAGTTGCTGAGGTGACCGACCGGCACTCCAGAGGTTGCACGTGCAACAGCCTCAGTCTCAATCACAACCAGCCACAGGTCACCTAGTGGGAGGAGCCAGTTTGACCTGAGTCAGACCTCTGATGGCATCAGTCACAGCTGTTTCACAGACAGCAGCGGACTGTGAGCGGTTGCAGAGCTGCTCCCTGTCCCTGGAGCAACCATTTCAAAGGCAACAAGATTGCCAGGTTATTGCCCCCAGTTGCAGTAATTTTGTCCGTGCTGCGGCCTCCAACCACAGCTTTCCCCGCTGTGACTGTAGCATACAGTAGTGATTACAGTAGGGTTAAACGATCCGATCTTGTTTCTATGCCTTCGTGTGTAAAAGCGTCTCATGAAGGGCAGAATTGTGGAAGTTGGCCGTCAGGATTTCACATTAATACCTCTGCGATGACCTTTGCCCCATGGGCAGATGGGCGTGTGCGGTAATGCGAGGGAGAAACTGCGAGCACTGTAATGGTTTTAATCAGCGAAGCAACAACAGCAACACGCTGCCGTCAGTGATTAGAGGAGCCGCGCTGCCCCTCCAGCTCCTGATTTAGCGGCGCCTGTGTGGCATTAACAACCTTGAATTATCTGCCACCACATCGGGATAAAAGCAGCGCCAAGGTGACTCGTAGCAACTATTGTCAGATGGTCCTCGCTTTTTCTTTAGCGAAGCGTGAAAGCGAAACGACCCGCCGAATTCTCCCAGTCCCTCAGCGCTAAATGGGAAAATATTACAATGCACACACTTCCACCTCCAAATTAAATGCCGCGAGGAGGAGGAGGAGGAGGAGGACAACTGTGGAATACTTAGAGGAAGCTGTATGTCTGAAACGTTAGGAATAAGAAAACATCCCTTCGGTGGGTAAAGCGCAGCTTTATTGCCCACATTAGAAATCCCTCAGGGCCATCAGTGCTGCTAATGAATGCCTGCTACTTATTGGATGCTAATTTTCCTCTGAATGCCGAGCATGTCGTGTATATCGGGGGCTTCTCTTAAACAAACTGCTCGGGGAGCATTGCTCCACAGTGCCAGGAGAAACCCGTCAAAATAAAAGCAGCGTTGAGGAAAGCCCCTGATCCTCCGACGCTGTTTTACTACACGTCTACTCGTCAGCTCGTGTATTTGCAGGTCAGCCTCGTGCGCGCTTCCTAACATGCTCGGCGTTCCAAGTGAGCTTCCGCTGGGTTTGTTTATATCCTCATTTGTTTGTCTGTTTGTTTGTGCGATCGCTGCGCTCTGCAGCTGAGCTAACAAGGCGCCATTTTGCCCGTGCGGCTGGTACGGTCCAATTAAAGCGTGTGATCAGCCAGAACGCTTTAATGATGGTTGTGGAGCTGGAGTTGACCGGCTCGCACAGAGAGAGGGGTGGCGTGCTGCTGTGAGGTGGTGTCTGCGGCGTGCTGGTGTTGTGGCTCAGTGGCTGCACTGCAGACTGGAGACAGGCTGAAATTAGCCTTCCTCTGCTTCTGTCAGGAGGAAGGCGAGCCAGCTGCACGCGCCGCCTCACGACTCAAGCTGAGGACTGTGTGTGTGTGTGTGTGTGTGTGCGCTCGTTCCTCTTCGGATAGGAAAAACACAGCATCACCCTGCTGACGTTAGAAACTTACCGTCCCAGGTGCGCCATAATGACACCCCCATGATCAGTGACCTTTGACCTTTATCTCCTACTGAAGGTACATTTTTCATTCCTTCTGTTTGATAAGAACATTTAAAGTAATGCTAAGGTGTGTTGTTAATATAACCTCAACATTTCCTGTGTATGTTTCAAATTAAAAGCTCTACAGAATGCCATTTGAGATGTTCCCTTCACTCCTTAAAACAGGACTTTTATTTTGAAACATTTGCAGGATGTTAACCCTTGGAAAAGTGTATATTCATTATAGACTATGGGCACCTTAGCATGTGCTACTTCCGGTGGGGAAACTCCTGTAGGGCTTTGTTTACGGTGTGATATTCGCTCCTTGTTTACAGTCGGGTTTTCCAAAAGAAGTCAACCAAATGGACGAATCAAGTGGCCACTTACATTTCTATGGATGTCCTTTGCATTTACCGAATATATCTGTAGATGATATTCATCGACTTGTCGATATTTTTACCCCCGCGCCTCAGAGCAAAAGCAAGAAAGGATTCAAATTCTATATTTCCCAGTATTTTTGTTTCATTGTTCTTTACTTTTACTTCCTAACATCCAAGCCTGCAGTTCCTCTTATGTCCAACAGAGGTGCCAGCAGTGAGTCAGTAAGCTGTACGCCTCATCTGGTTCAATTGTATTAAGGCTTTGTGTTTGTACTTATAGGGGCGTGGCCTCTTTTATTTGACATACTTTGGATTATTTTTTTGCTCATTAATAAAAAATATTAAAAATATTTTTTAAATTTAACATTTTTTAAATGTAAAAATTATTAAAAATATTTTTTAGTAATCTGATTACTTGATTAATCGATGGAATAATCGACACAACACTCGATTCTCCCGGGTGCTGGCTCAATTTCCATCTTTTATGTACAGTCTCCTGCCTATCAGTAGAGATTCGTAGATAGAAAAGGCATCAGACGGTTTAATTAGCTGGACGAGTCCTGACAGAGCTCGTTGTGATGCTCTCTGTGCAGTGAGGTAAGTGATGAAACATTGATGTCATATCTGCACCAGCTACAAAAACAAAGAGCCAGGCTGGAAAATAACACTGATCATCCTTTAAGCGCACTCGGTTGTCGAGCGGTGTGTTGTGTTATTGTGCGAGGTGGTGCTCAGGTCTCCGCTGTAGTGCTCTCTCTGCAGTGCACTAAGCAGGACACCTTATTTAGGACAAAGTGGGAGAGGAGAGTGCTCCCCCCTCCCTCCGACTCGCTGACCTTCTGGAAAGAGGTAGAGCTAGCAGAGGGAGGAGAGGCCATTTATCTACTCTCCCCACCCTCTACCCACCAGCACCATCCAAGTGGGGCAGCGAAGCTGAAGGTGAGGGCAGCTCGACCTGCTGCCTGCAAACATCGAGCCTTCCACTGCTCTCCGTCCCTAAAGTAACAGCTGTTCAAACGGGCGACGGCGTCAATCCACGGATTTTTAAACAAATTCAACATGGCCATCCCCCATCTCGCACGCATCCATCACCGCCACGCCGCGCTCCAGCAGACACGGCCGGTCGATTGGCCTCCCTGACGAACTGTCATCACCAATTAGTGCAAATGTTAACAACTGACATCCCATAATGTAGATTCAGCATCATGATCACACGACACGAACTACAGACGGGCGACAAATGAAAGGAAAACTGGTGTTTTATGGTGACTTCATTATTTCTGTGGTTTACATTTTTATTCTTTGACTCTTCTAGAACAGCTTTGCATGATTCACAGTTCATAATAATCCTTTGTCTCATACTGAGCCTCGGTGCAGCCCCTCACTTCAAACTCTCACTGAAACAAGCCCCTCCTCCTGCTTTTAAGCCAACCTTCTTCTGATTGGCTGCCCCTCATACAGTGTAAACCACAAGAGGGCGGGGCTTTTGTGCGACTACGTATGGATATCTCCTCGCTCGGAGTAGAGCTGGTGCCTTCTCGGTGACGTGTTTCAGGCACAGCGAGTCCTGGGACACGCTGCAGGGATTATGTCTCTCAGCTCGTTTGGGAATGACAAGGAATGGAAAATGTCTGGATAGATTTTCAAAATAAAAGACCCTGCCAGCTTCTGGTTTGAATAGAGAACGTTGGAGACCAAATATATTCTGTGGAGGAACATGTCGCAGTCATTATTAAAATACCAGAGACGGCAAGTAAAGTTTGGAAGAATGCTGTTTTCCTCTAAAGTGAGCTTCTGCTGTGGACTGAGAGACGTCATCAGAAGGGGCTGGGAAGCTTCTGGAGGCTTCCTCTGAACCTTTCTCCTAGCCACACGTGGACCTTTACACCCATCAGGGATGCTCGCGCTCTGTCACTGACACCCGGAGGTGCTACAAACTATATTCAGTGTAACACATCACCTGCGATCAGCCCTGCAAACAGTGCCGCTCGCTTAATTAGCGAGCAGTTAGAATCCGCCTCGTCCCCCGACAGACACTCACATCTTTCCGTTCTGGACGCCGCCCAAACCTGCCGCTGCTGCTGCTGTGGCTGAGAAGCCCTGACACGTGGTTAAAGGGGGGAACTCGCACTGTTAATGTGTGAAGTGTGTGCGTGGATAACGGGGTGTGTGTGAGGAGAGGAGGGGGGTGCTAGAGAAGACGCCATCAGCATCAGCCAAATATAAATAGCTTTGCCCTGGTTTGGTAGCTGGCACCCTTTAAAACACACACACACACACACACACACACACACACACACACACACACACACACACACACACACACACACACACACTATAGCCCTGATCTAGTTGCCACTGTGCAGCCTCTCTGTGTGGTTTGGCTGTCCTTCAAGAAATGAGTGTGTGTGCGCATAATTAGGAATGAGTGTTTGTCGAGCTGTTTGTGTGTGAGTCTGTGTGTGTGTTTGTGAGTCTGTGAGAGTGTGTGAGTCTGTGAGTGTGTGTGCTCTGCAAACAGTGAGACAGAAAGAAAACTGTAAATTACGGGGTTTGCATGTTTGCACCTGTGTTTCTGCCGCAACCAAACACACACAACCAACAATTCTCCCCTGCACATCACACACACACACACACACACACACACACACACACACACACACACACACACACACACACACACACACACACGTGAAAATGTCAGTTATTTGTCCAAATTTCCACCATTCAAAACTTCATATTTGACTTCTGTTGCTGTGCGTCTCTCCTGAGGAGCGGCAGTGAAACTGAAATCTCCTCTAATCCTCGACACGTTTGCCATTTCTCGGCGTCACCGCCGTATTGTGCTAATCTCAAAGCCTCTAAACGAAGTGCTGGAGTCTCTGTTTGCAGCCCACTCTGGAGGGCCGGTAAACCACTGAGCGCCTGAGAGGATGTGGTGGTTGAGAGCTGGACATGAAATAAACGCTGTGACAGATCACTTCTGAGATGTTTACAGTAAGCGTGCGCGCCGGATCGGCTCCTAATCCCGAACTCACAGCATCATCTGAGCGAGGGAGCGAGGTCGGAGTCAGCTGGTTTCTGCTGAGCAGATTATACCAAGACTGTGAAATAAGTTCAACGAGCTGAAGTTCAAGTTTGAACAAACTGCCAATATTTTTTCTGTTAATGAATTTGAATGAATTCATTCAAATTTTCTACATCGCTTCCTGTTTGCTGGAAGAACCAGCTGCTAGGCTGAAAAGTGCAGTTAAGAGCCCAAAGTTAGAACTTAAAGATGATGGGAACAGAGCTCGAGTCAAACGGCAAACATCTGTGATTGTGTTGATTCGCTTTGCTGTCTCAGACTGATTGCAAACAGCTGCAATCAGATGGTTACCCAGAGATTCAAATGTAACATCTTTGACCTCTGGGTGGTCACTTTCCATCACCTGGTGACTGCACCGATCACCTGGTGGGAGGAAACCTGTCTCCAAACAGCTGCAGTCTGAGTCAGACCGTTTGGAGACGTGTTCCTCCCACCAGGTGACCGGCGTAATCTTCCTGTGATTGAAAGCGTCTTCCAGAGGTTGACGGTGTTGCGTGTCCAACCTCCGATTGACCAGGTGGTCTTTGCAACTACTTTCAATTAATCTCCAACAATCACAGCAACGTGATATCACGGCAAAGATGGACACTCCTGTGCACTGTGTCCATGTCACACTTTGACTCTATTTGACTGTATTTTAACTTTATTTTGACTCTAGTGTATTTTACTCTATTTTACTTTATTTGACTCTATTTTACTGTATTCTATTTGGGCTCTATTTTACTGCATTTTACTCTATTTGACTTTAGAGACTTAAATAAATTCTATTTGACTTTATTTGAGTCTGTTTGGACTCTGTTTGACTCTATTTTACCCTATGTGACTCTATTTTGACTCTATTTTACTCTATTTTACCCTATTTGAATTTACAGAGTTAAATAAATTCTATTTGACTTTATTTTGCTCTATTTTACTGCATTTTAACTATATTTTGACTCTATTTTACTCTAGTTGACTAGATATTCCTCTATTTGACTCGATTTGATTGTATTCTATTTGAATCTGTTTTACTGAATTTGACTCTATTTTGATGAATTTTACTCTTTTTTAAACCCAACTTTACTGTATTCTATTTTACTGTATCTGACTCTATTTTACTGTTTTACTATATTTGACTCTATTTCGACTCTATCTTACTCTATTTGACTCTGTTTTGATGAATGTTATTCTATTTTGAATCTGTTTTACTGAATTTTACTCTATTTTGACCCAATTTTACTGTATTTTTATTCCATTTTGACTCTACTGTTTGTTTTTTACTCTAATTGAATTTAGAGACTTAAATAATGTCTATTTGAGTTCATTTTACTCTATTTTGACTCTGTTTTACTGTATTTGACTCTATTTTGACTCCACTGCTTCTTGTTTCTTCTGCATGTATGTGTCTGGAATCTTTATGACTTTATCCTCATGCAACCTCGCTCACCCTCCCCTGTACATACATGTGCACACATTATAAAACTGACCCTGCTATACAATCAGCCAAGTGTGTGTGTGTGTGTGTGTGTGTGTGTGTGTGTGTGTGTGTGTGTGTGTGTGTGTGTCAGTCCCTGCAGCCGTCTAGCACCCCTGCCAATGACCTGACCACTGCTGTTGCCAAGATACTGGTGTGTGTGTGTGTGTGTGTGTGTGTGTGTGTGTGTGTGTGTGTGTGTGTGTGTGTGCATGGATACATACGTCTGTTTCCACACCAACATACAGTCCAACCTATTTCTGTGTTGGGCTGAAAGATGAATCTCCACGCACCCGCTGTCAATCAGACGTGCACACCTACGCAGACAAATAAGGTGCTGAAACGCTGCTGATGTGCATCGTGATTCATGCTTTCTGGGGGCGGACCATTTACATCTGGAGTCCAGCGGTCCTCCCCCAGAAATTGTACATTTTGCCGTTTAGAACGATAAAGCAGAACATAAATAATTCAAACAAATGCAGAATGCCACCTGACCTGTGGGGGAGCAGTTCGCTGCGCACAGTGAAACTCGCTGCATGCATAATATCGCAGCAAACACTGGAAACATTACAGGAGCTAATCTGCAGATCTATTCAAAACAGAACCTGAGACGCCACCAATAAACTGATCGGCCAGCAGGTGCTGACCAGGTATGGAGGTGTCTGCACAGCGGGGGGACAGTTTGACGTGGGACAGGATTTATTGTCTGATTGATTTCAGTGGACAGAAAGTGAGGGGAGAAAATGGACTTGGAGGCTGGAGTGGTTGACAAAGACGTGAATCATCCTGCTGGGAACTTTCTGTCCAATGAGGTCTCAGGATGGTGCTGCTCTACACTCTCCAGTCATGAAGCCTTCTTCTGATACCGATGTGTGTATATGTACATATATTTATCTATCCAGGCTAAATTTACTTTGCTTTTATTTCTCACTGTTAGTATGATGTATTTTTAAGGAAGCTGAAGCTATTGAGCGTCATTTTAACTTACATTTTAGGTTTATTTAAAATGTAAGTTAACTACTTGTTTATATTTAAGAAAACTTTCTGTCCTTTCACAACATTCAGTACATTTACATGTGGGGCAAAGGTGAGGTGCAGACGTAATGAGCTGGGAGTGGCAGATTCCTCTGGCTGTTGCTGTTACTCGGTGCATCACAATGTTAATGCCATCATCATGATGAAGATAAAAAGGAGAACTTGTCCCCACACACAGGCACGACCTGCTGAAACTCAGGATCAGAGTTGGAGGCGCTCCCACTGGCCTGCTTCGGTTTGTCAGACCTGTCTGGATGGTATTCAACATGAGACGGGCGGTTTTAACAGATCTGAGGAGACCAGCTGATCGGAGCTGAGAATTCATCACGCACTCAGAGCGTGATAATATCCTAAAGGTCCCGTGAAGCGGCTGAGTCAGAGCGTCTCACGCTGCCGCTCTGCAGTCAGTCTGAACACAGCAGTCCTCGGTAACACGAGCAGCTGCAGATGTCCCATCAGGCCTTTTATCTCTTGTAAACATCGGACCGTGTGCTGTAATCCAGCGCGTTCTCTTTCACAGGGTGGCGGATACCGGAGCTGGAGCGCCACCCATCCGTTTAGCATCTCTTCTTTGATTCACAATAACGAGTCTCGCTCGCGGCTCGTCACAGCGCAGCGCTGTTCAGGATCTCCTGTCACGTAGTAACTTCGGCAGCTTTTCATGGGAAAACTGAACACAGTGAAGCGAAAAGCACGAAGCTGTCTGTGCACAGACCAGAGTTTCCTGACGAGCATCCTCCCAATGCCTCATTTTTGACTTCTCGTGGCCTCAGTGTTGCTGAGCGCATCAACACACGCCAAAGAGTCTACCTGTGGATCGTTCCGTTACCGACAGCATTATACGTCAATACTTCATTTTTTAACTTCCTCCCTTCCATTTCCTGCCTTTGTCTCATTGTGTTTAAATGTCGTTTAACACACTTCAGTGTGCAATGTGTCTGTGATCTTAACTTGTTATGTACTCTTTGTGTTTCTGTATCTTGTACCTGGTGGTGTTGACTGACTCTACCTGAACCCTAATGTTGATTTATTTACTCTTATTTTCATCATCTCGTTTTCCTCCTCTATTCCTTCTTATGGTGTTAACTTGGGATTATTAACCCTTTATTTCCACGTGTCTTGTTTTCCTCTCTTCCTTTACCACCATTGTTATCGTTCTGATTGGTTCACCTGTGTGTTACCATCCCGTGATTTCCTCATGTTGCTTTCACCTGTGTCTCTGTTCTTTCCTTTTCCTCTCTGTTGCTGTTGTATTGAGTTCACCTGTGTCTTATTTCCCCTCTCCCTGGTGTCCACGTCCACATGGTTGTCATCTCTCTGTCCCTGAGTCCTCCCCAGCCGTCCCTGTTGCTTTTGCATGTTGTTGGTGAATTGGGTTTTCCTGCCACACAGTGCAGTGTGTGTTGTTGTGTTCTCACTTTCTCGTTTTTTTCCTTTTCCATTTCAGTCTGAAGATGCTGTAAGAAGAATGAACAGTGAGATAATTATTGTTAATGTTAACTCCCTGAGTCCTTTGAGCTCCTGCTTCCACGCTGAGCATTCATCATTGTTTGGCAGTGACCTCACATGACCCTGCAGTCGCACTGTGCAAAGACATTTTTCCCTGGAACTGATCTCCATCTGTGGAGCGAGATGGATTTGACCTGGAGCAGGACTTCCTGTGGCGTCCTGTAGTAGCATGATGACGATTGGCTGAGAGAGTGTGTGCTCGTACCTGGTTGGGCTGAAACGATCAAATTGAGGAACGCCAAGAGAGCTGACAGAAGTGACGGTGTGATCTGTACGCACGAGCAAAAATCAGCTCCAAGACCAGAAACCTTCCCTGACTCCACTGCCTACTCACGGCTTCACTCCTCAAACCTAAAAAGTCATAAAACTAAACAAAAGCTGAATAAGTCCACCACCCACACACACACACAACTCAGCAACTAAAATCTAAAGTTTCCCCTAAAAATCAACACCACAGAGCCGGAGGTGCCATCCCACACACGCACACTTGACTTTTTAATACAAGCCCACCACATCTCCCAGCATGCACATATAGCAGTTTGAAGCCCCGCCCCAAACCGTCACAGACACAAAATTATTCCTAATTATTCCGTCGTTAAACGAGAAAATTCCGTAAAGTCTTCGATTTGGATTTACAGTGAACAGAAAACAACAACGTCTGCACTTCCAGCTGTAATGAAGCTGTGATAGAGTTTACAAGTTTCTCCAATCTGCAAAGGAAGAGAGCTTCTCTTGTTTCTGGACACAGTGAGAGCTCGATCGCTTCTTTAAATATTGCAGAAATGTGCTCCTGTGCCTCCTTCTCACCTCTCTGAGCAGAGCAGACACTTTGTGACGGGTAAGAATTTCACTCCACGCCATAATTCAAAGCAATTCACGGAACAAATAACCAGAAGAAGTGAAGCATCGATGGTTACGGTGCTGGTGCAAACACATCAGTTCATCCAGCTGCGTCTGTGTTCGTTCAGGTAAATTCTTCAGGTTTGCACAAAAACTCCAAATCTCCAGTCAGACATGGAGGAGGAGCTAAATGATGCTGTTGAGGGCAGCTGAAGCTGAATGACCGGATCTCTGATCTCCTCCCCGTGTGTCCTCCACCTTCAGAGGAAGCTCCTTCCTGCTCCTTCCTCACCCAGAGCAGAAGTGCAACTTTACCAGTAAGACGACAGCTTCTGTCTCTTCAACAGACCAACCAGTACATCCATCCTTTATCCAGATAACTGCAGCTCTAAGTTGGTGCTCCACCCTTTTCCAACCATGGCCTCAGAGCTGCAGGTGCTAATGCCCCGCAGCTGGAGGTCACCGACTGATGAAGCCAGAGGGCAACATGATCTGCAACGAGCAGAGAGGAGGTCCTGAGATGCTCTGAGGTGTTTCCACTGAGGTGACCGCCAATGCCCCGCCCACATCTGCTCCTCGGCCTACCTTCACCTGACACTCCAACATGCAAAGGTAAAGTGGAACAGTCCTGTAGCACGTGTGTTTGTGGGCTTCAGGAGGACGTTAGCAGCTGTAAAATGAACATCTGGATCCTCTCTGTTTCCCAAAACGTTCGGCTCCTTGAAAAAACAGCTTTACTTGTACGTTAGCGTGCTGGAGGACGCGGCGCTGAGTGAAGTGCCGAATGTGCTGCGAGTCAGCAGAGCCGAGATCGATGGCAGAGGTAAACAAGCCCAGAGATGTAAATAACAACAAGCTTCCATTTACAGAGCAGCTGAAAAACTGCAGCTCTGACACTGATTTATGTTCTACCGCACGCGTGTGTGTGTGTGCGTGTCTGTGTGTGTGTGTTTGACCACATGTGCTGGCGTGTTCTCATTTCTGTGTGTACGTGTCGATGGAAATGAGGTGACCCGCTGTGTGTGAGCGCGCTCAGACAGAATGCCTCGTCAGATGTCTGGGGACAGTTGGCCAATCGGCTCTCGTGTCTGTGGCCCAGACACACACACACACAAACACACACAGACACACACACGCAGAGAGGTGACACACGTTACAGCTGTAAATAAAAGATGGCCGTTGGGTGGCTGAACAAAGAGTCAGCTTGTAAACAAACAGAGACAGAAACCCTTCCTTGCTTCTTCGCTGCCTGTGGATGAAATCCTGCTCTGCATTTTGGGTTTTTTTCGTGATATCACAAATGCGTACGTGATGTGTACGTGACGTGCTGCGCGCATTGTGTCCAGGTGAAATATCGATGCTTGGGTTTAAGTTTGGTACGTACTCGTGCTCTTGAGCATCTTTGACCTTGCAGTTGGGACCGATCCAATAACTCAATGGATTAAAACCTCAATCGATAAATGGATCAGCGGGGCCCAGGTGCTTCACCTGGACCCCGTCTCATCCCTCACAGGTCACACTGACCCCCAGCTTCATAAAAAATACAGTTTAATCCCCAACTTTCCACAGAGCTCCCAGCACCGCGAGCTCACACACGGCCACGTTCAATAAACTCATTAGCAGTCTCAGTTTGCTGTGCGCGCCCACGCTGGGCTGCAGATCCCCTGATCTGTCCTCGGAGAAATCCCCGCTGCTCATCGTGTCCAACGCCACACAGAGACCTGACGTCTCTAACCTCCGTCGCAGCTGCAAAGAGGAAACTTGCCCTTCGTTTCCTTCAAACTCTGCAGCAGAAAGCGCAGCGGCGTCCGACCCTCCTCCCGCCAGCCTTCTGTCTCAGCTCACGCTCTCGGTGAGGGGGAACAGGAGGCTGCTCTGCTAATGAATAGCTGAGTAGCTCCTGTATGAGGCCGAGCTGCGGGTCTGCCTTCACTTCTGTTTGCTGCAGCACGGCCTCACAATGCACCTCAAACACGCTCACACCTGAGCGCAGCCCGAGCTTCAGCACACAGGTTCATGAAAGTAAGAAGAGTTCAGGTCGAGTCAGAGCTCCTGCGCCGCGTGGCCGTCTTTGAAGCCCATATCTGAAAAGCTGTGACCCTGAGCTGAAGAGCCACAGGTCGCTGCTCCCTCCACTCTGGGCAAGGATGGACGCAACCCGCCTCTGTCCCTCGCCATGTCCACGCAGTCGCACCGTTGCGTGTGAAGTAGCATGTTTGTGTTTCTGTATTTAAATCTTTATCTGTTCTTTGAGCTGATTGGTGTTCATGTGCATGCAGGAGGTGGTCCCCCCGCCCCCGAGAGTCCGACCTGGACAAAGGGCAGAAAACAGACGACGGAGGCAACATCCAAATGACCATACACTGTATATAAATGATGGACACCTTATAGACGGTGTATTTTGTTTCCGTGGACGTTAACTCAGATCAGCTGTGAGTATTTTCATTCTTCACTCGAGCTGCTGTGCGGACATTAAACGCAGCAGTGGCTGTAATTAATATTTTGAGAGTGTGTAAAGAGCTGCAGAGCTGAAGGTTTGGTGTGTCTGTGTGTGAGGCGTAGCTACAACTACAACTAAACACACCACCTGAAGCATTCAGCATGTAGTGAGCTCCAATGTGCGATTCTGATTGCACCGACTCCCTGCACTGCTTTCTTTGACTTGCTCACACTAACACGCTGCTTTGTCTGCAGGACGGAGTGAGCATCACAGAGCAGCTGCACACATACGTCTCCACACTCGCTGAACCATGCCACGCAGCCCCTGTAGGAGCTACCTGACAGGAGGACTCTGGTAGAGGATGTAATATGATAGACAACATGACAGACTGTGTATAAAATGTTGACCAATCATGCAAACCAAAGGAGAAATTAACCCTTTACCTTTACAGTGAGGAGATGCAGTGGCTCTATAATGTGAGGGGCGTGCTTACCTTTGTTGTGATGGAGGTTGTCTCTCTGCAGCTGAACCCGTACAGGAGATTTGGGACCAATCGGGCCTAAAACATGAAGCTATCACCAAAATCTGCAGTTCCTCTACCGTCCAGCAGGGGCTCCAGCAGCGAGTCAGTTCACATAGACTGCAAACTTTTTGCGGGTCGATACAAAAACCCCTTGTCTCTTATATTGCACCTTTTCTCCATCGCAGACATAAAACGTGCAGAACGGACCTTCACATGATGCACAGGCCTGCAGAGGGCAGCTCTGCACAGATGTGCATACTAATTATTCAGTCTCTGCCGTCCTCAGTGTCTGCAATTTTATGCACCAGAGCAGTAAGTAGACGTCTGATGGCTAAAGTGAATATCTACCTTGATAGCTGCCCAGCAGGCCGCCGTGCTGGAGCTGCACCCCACCTGCACCGGCCCGCTCGGACCCCTCCTGTGAGCGCGACAGTTAGAGAGAGAGGCAGGAAGAGATGTCGGAGGTCTGCATGAGAGGAGGATGGAGGGAGGAAGCACAGGCGAGGAGCAGAGAGGCTATGATTGCCAGCCAGCGTGTAGCCGGTAATTACAACGTTGTGTTCCCTCTCTCGCTCTCAGGCTCGCAGCCATTCACACCTTCCTGCTTTACATGCCCGTGTGCTCAAGGTTAATGCAAGGGAAGGCTAAATAAAGACATTCAGGACACTTGATTTCAGACTGTCACATGCCTCTTTGTGTTTTTGGTTATACATGTTAAAAAAGCAAGTTTCTGCTCTGAGGCTTCAGCTCACTCATCATTCTTGGTCCTGCAGTCAGAACGTGGTGTGAGTCTTTCAATGGAAGTTGATAACTTCCTGCTACATCTAACGCAGCCTCATAAACTCTGTTTTTCATGGATGTTAAACTTTATGGTAACACCTGGAGAAAAGCGATGATCTGACTCTACAGGTACCTGCAACAAATGCGCATTAATAAAAAAGTATTCCAACTTTTTCAGACTCTGGCTTTTATTCATTGGTCAATGCGACTGGCCGTAACCTTTCCTGTACTGCACGATGAAGGTGTCATTCATCGTCACTGCTGCCTTTTACAGCTGAAGAGCCTGATGTTTCTTACAGTGTTTGGGAGAAACCATCTCAGTGGCCCCCGTCGGGTGACGTAGGTGAGAAAAATGCACGCTTCAAGATCAATAAGTTGTTATATTAGTAGTAATGAGATAATTAAGCGAGTTAATGAGGCAACAATGAGGGAACAAAAGCTGCATGTCAAAGGTGGAAGTAGCTGCATTTGTTCCTGAAGTTTTGAGTCACAGACTTTGGCTTTGTGGCTGCTGCCATGTTGTTTTGGGTTTGTGACCATACTGCGTCGGCCCTGTCAGGGTGGGATAGGCTCCGGTGAAGCATGCAGAGCTGCTGCTGCTCCACATCGAAAGGAGGTAGCTGAGTTGGTTTGGGCAGGTGGAAAGGATGCCTCCCAGGTACCTGTTGGGTGAGGTGTTCCTGTACGTCCTTAGAGGAGGCGGAGGCCCTGGGACAGACCCGGGACACGCTGGAGAGACGACATGTCTCGACGTGCCTGCTCTCACGACGCACAGTGGACGTTAGAGGTACTGCAGCCGCTGGTGCTTTCAGCCGATTGCACGAAAAAGTCCTCCAGCTTTCATCTCTGTGTTGGTCTCTCTGTAAAAACAGTTTCAGCTTTTTTTAATGAAATCTGCTCCGACTCGAAGCCTGAATGAACCTCCTCGGCTTCGTTATCGCAGCCGCCTCGTCTCATTGTTGATGTGGGAAATATTGATGAGGGGGTCTTGGAGGCGCATGAATCTTGGATTAATCACAGCTCGGTTTATGACCTGTCCGCTGCATCGCAGTGCGTTCTGTGTTTGTAATTGTGCTGTCAGGTGATGTTAGCGTGTGTGTGTGTGTGTGTGTGTGTGTGTGTGTGTGTGTGTGTGTGTGTGTGTGTGTGGTCCCCAGGCTGTGGATTTATTGCTTACATGACTGCCTAAACTGACCGATCAGCTCTGGTATCTCCTCGTCTGTCTCCCCCTTCCTGTTTTCTCCTCTCTCGTTTTCTCTCTGCTGCTATCTTGCATCATTTCTTGCCTCCCTCCCTCCCCCCTCTCCTCACCCCCACTGTCTCGCTCATTGACTTATCTTTCTGCTTTGCTTGATTCATCTCCTTCTGCCCCTCGCTCTCTCCATCACACACACTCTGTTCCTGCTGCTCTACATGAGTATGTCCTCTCCTCCCTCCTTCTCTCCTCCCACTCATTCACCCCAGTCTCCCCCTCTCCCCTGCCCCTCACTCATTTTTATGACTGCCACAGGAGCCTTTCTCTCTCTCTCTTTGTCTCTGTGTTTATGAGCAGAGCTATATTGAGAGCGTCTGGCTGGTAGACACAGAGGAAAAGAGGGGGCGAGAGTGCACGATGAAGCCAGAGGAGAGAGGGATGGAGGGCAGGCGCGACCAAGATAGAAAGCGGGTTAGATAATGGAGCTCAAACATACATGCATACATGCGACCGATCAATGCCTTTTACATCTGGCGCAATAAAACGTTTTCTGATCAATCCGAGACAATGAAAAGAGGAGAAATAATCTAAATGTGGCCAAATGCCACCACAGAAGAGAAATTAAACGCTCAGGGGAATCAATGGCTGCTCAAAGTGGCGCAAATCGATATCTGCATATCAGCATCGCAGCTATTGATTTAATATGACTACATTTAACCTGAATCAGGTATCTGACTCTGCAGCTCTGATCACCTCAGAGGAACATTTCATCATCTTTAACTTGTTTTGCTTTAATAGTCCAGAAAGGTTCTCTGATCCGCCACAGAGCCGGCCGTTTCATTAGGCACGCTATAAACGTATACGTGTGGGTTTGTGAGACGCATCTTGATCAGCAAGTTGATTGGTCTGTTGAAGTCAGTGACAGTGTTTCAACCAATCACAGTGGCTGATAATCTACTGCTTGGTCTGTGTTCCTGGCCTCATACTTGATCCAGCTGTTTGACCTCATTATAGACTCATTTCAAACATTTTTAAAACAAACAGCTAACAGATCATCTGCAGAGGAATGGCTTATTGAAGAGTTTCAGTCAGGTTTCAGAGCTCATCACAGCACAGAAACAGCTTTAGTGAAGGTTAGAAATGATCTTCTTATGGCCTCTGACAGTGGACTCATCTCTGTGCTTGTCCTGCTAGACCTTAGTGCAGCATTCGATACTGTCGACCATAATATCCTATTAGAGCGATTAGAACATGCTGTAGGTATTACAGGTACTGCACTGCAGTGGTTTGTATCATATCTATCTAATAGACTCCAGTTTGTGCATGTAAATGGAGAGTCCTCTTCACACACTGAGGTTAATTATGGCGTTCCACAGGGTTCAGTGCTAGGACCAATTCTGTTTACATTATACATGCTTCCCTTAGGCAGCATCATTAGAAGACATAGCATACATTTACACTGCTATGCAGATGACACCCAGCTCTATCTGTCCATGAAGCCAGATAACACACACCAATTAGTTAAACTGCAGGAATGTCTTAAAGACATAAAGACTCAGTGACGTGATCCTAAATTACCGATAGGTGTGAATGTGAGTGCAACAGGATGGCGACCTCTCCAGCATGTGGTAGCTGGAGTAGGCTAATGAATGGATGGATGGGTGAGCACTGACTAAGCAACAGAAGATGAATGAAGAAATTAAATGCTAATAATGTGGTCTATTAAAAATTGGCTCTTTCTTTGTTACAAACTTTACTGTATTATCCATCAGTTAGGATACGACACAAAGTAACTACTATGATTTTACTGTATAACATTTTCAAAATTATAATAATTACATTGGTAGATTGCTCAATTACTTAAAGCTGTAGTGAGGTTTTATTACATATAAATAAATGTTCATAGATGAGTTCCCACATTTAAATGCATTTTATAGTTTCAGAGTTTCAAATGTCGTGTTTGCAGTGACGTTCCCACCCTACTACACTGCCAGAGCTGAAGCAGGACGCAGCCATAGTTTACACCGACGTGAAGAGGAACAGAAAGCAACACTAACTCAGGTTGAAAGGACTCAAATTTCCGGATCATTGCAGGCGTGCTGGTATCACTTTCAGTTTCCTGCCTTAGCTTTCTGACTCCTGCTTCTGTCTGAAGTCCTACCACTGAGATGTGTAACCAGCTGAAGACCTGCAGCCCCGAGCAAAGACAATCATCTGATGAGTCATGCCGTCTTTCCCCTCCATCCTTGGGTTTATATTTGGAGGAAGACAAAAAGAAGCCTCCAGCTCCGAGTATGTATTAAAGATGGAGGTGGGTGTGTAATGGCAGCAGCTGAAGTGAATCATTAGCTGGAAAGTTTGTGTTTGATTACTGCAAGCGCTCCTCGCCACAGGCAGAATACAACTGAGGCCATATTACAAAACCGGCTTCGTCCTATTGCAGCAAATCCAGCTCTCCTTTCATTTTTCTCTTATTGCTGAGCTCTCCTGAACATCTGCGAACTCAAACAAAAGCCAGAGGAGACCAAAGTCCCGACAGAGAGCCGAAGACTGAGTGTTTCATACGACAGTCACAGATCAAAATGTCCCCAACGCTCTTTGTTTATCTGCCAGCAAAAGTTGTAGGACCACCAGCCGGACTCTCGGATTCTTCAGCCAAACTCTTACAACAGCTGGAAGATGAAAAAACGAGGACGTGCAAAACCAAACTCTCAGACTGGGAACTGGACCAGACCAGAACCTTTAGACATCTTTGAAAACTCTACAATAAAATCTGTATTATCACCTTTATAAGGTCGTAAAGAGTCTGAAAGCACTGCTGGGCCTCAGCACGAGCACAAGGCTTAAGCTTTAAATCACGGTGGGTGTAGTTTAGGGCAGCAGTGAGGCCACTAAATGGTGTAATGTGCATTTGTTTAAAGGCTTCCTGCACACAGCTCAGTTTCACTCGGTAATCTGTGTAAACACAAATCTGTATATGAATGTAAAGAATCTGCAGGAAGGACTGTCTGGCTCCTGTTTGCAGTCAGACTGCAGGCTGTTGGGATGGAGATCCATCCTTGATGATCGTTTTAAATGCATCTGCATTCACGAACAATGAACGCATGGATGAAACAGCTGCATATCTGCTGGTTGTTCTGGGTCTCAGACCAACAGCTGTACTTTAACCAGAGAAGGGGGACGTGCACATTACCTGTGCTCCAGGACAGGTGTGGTGCTACAGCAGAGGCTGAGCTGGTGCAGCTCCTGTCCCGGCTCTCGGCCCCCTGTGTAACCTGTGTGATTGCAAACGACAAAAGTAAACTGATGATGCTCGCAGGTGCACAATCAGAATCTCCGACCCTCTCGCCTGCATCAGGAAAGCTAAAGGCTCAAATGTTTGGGCTCTTAAACCCTCACACTGAGCAGCAGGAGGTAAAAAGTTGAGACCAAACTACAAACAGACCTTTTATGAACATGTTGGATGTTTGTCCTGTTACCGTCCACCCTGGACCGCTGACATTCATCAGTAATCTTATCGCTCTTACCCTCCACTGAATTGTTCTGCTTCTGCCTCTGTTTTCCAGTCTTTGTTTTCGGTCCTTTACTCTGATGTGTCCTTCCATCATCAGCTGGGAATCCTCTGAAAAACACATCAAACCTTTAGTTTCTGTCACCGAATGAATCTAGCGTCACTTTGACCTGCAGGCTGCGCTCACCTACTCTGAGTCTCCCGAGATTTGAATCAAAATCCAGATGTTTTCCGGCTCTTGTCGTCGTGGCTCTGTCACTTACTCAGTGTATGTTCGTGTCGTTGTGACCAGTGCTGATTGAACCGCTGCATATCTCGGCCAGGACAGTCTTGTAAATTAGATTTTTAATCTCAAGAGTCGTTTTCCTCGTTAAATAAAGGTTAAATAATAATTTCTCCGGCAGCACAGCAGAGGCTGGGTTCAGATTAATCAGACAGATGATGCTGGTCTGAATCACACTTGTTGTTTGGTGGTTTTATTACAAAGAGGAGCTCATGCACTGCTTGATAAACATGAGCGTTACAGGATGATGATGGTGATGGTGATGAGCTTGTACCTGGCTTCCATGATGGTCAGCAGCAGAGATGGGCAGTAACGCGTAATCTGATTACTTTTTTCAAGTAACGAGTAAAGTAAGGGATTACTATTGCAAAAATGGTAATTAGATTACCGTTACTTTCCCGTAGGAACGCTGCGTTACTGCGTTACTAAAACCGTGAGTTTTTTGCGAGAATATCTCACGACAATGACGTAAGCGAGTGCGCTGTTAGTGACAACAGCTGTGTGCAGATCAACAATGGATCATATATCGATTGTGGGAGAGAGTATGAGCGTGCAGCGTTTAAAGCGTGGAAGTACTGACCTTACTTTGAGTTTGATTCCATAAAAAGTGACAAAAACATTAGCGTCTGTTGTGCGTGGGAAGAAAACTTCTTTTTACAGCGAAAAAACCCCTAAACTTCCAAGCAAGCGCCAAGTGCGCAACGACGTAATGGGAAACTCACAGAGAAACTCGCGGATTCTTCAACTGACCGCAGCACATATGCACCAGGGTAAACCTCCGCCTGCCCCACTCCTGCTTTACAGGTGAAAATAGAGCAAAAGGACCGCTGAGTCTTTGACTTTATTTATTTTCTGCTGTGTTTTACTTGCATCTATTTGAAAGACTGAGTGTAAACACAAAAAATATTTTATTTTATGTGCTGGAATGTGCAGAAAATAGGTTTAAATGTTAAACTAATTTATTCAACTCAGAGAATGTTGCATATAATTAAATTTTGTCTTGATGCATAAAGTTAAAAGATTAAAACTAATAAAACAAGTTTAAAAAAAGAGACTTTTCCATTTGATTACATTGTGTATGATGGATTATGTAGAAAAAGTAGAATTGGGCTGAAAGATCTATCGCTTTATCACCTCTTCAGGTTGTAAATCATGTTTTTAAAAAGTAACTAAGTAGCTAAGTAATTAATTACTTAATTAAGTAAATAAGTAATTAATTAAATAAGTAATCAGTAAAGTAACGGGATTACTTTTTGGGGGAAGTAATCAGTAATTAGTTACTGATTACTTTTTTCAAGTAACTTGACCAACACTGGTCAGCAGATCTAAACATTCTTCAGGCTTCACAGAGTCACATTTCCACCTCCTTCACCCTTCTAAGAGCTGCAGGCTTTTTTTCTTCGACTGAAAAATTCCTCAGAGTTCAGACTGCAGAGTGACATCAGCACAGGAAACTGACCCCACAGCAGCGTGCTGTTCACCAACGAGCGTTAAAAAGGAGACGAGGGAGTGGGTAAGGCGGGGTGAGATTCTAGGGAGAAAAAGCATTTCTAAATTTCACAGATTAACATTTAAAAGTTTGAATAAATATAAAAATGTTAAATTCAGAAGGAAAAAACTGAGAGCTTTACATGAAAAAATGTATGAGAGAAAAACAGTGAAGCAACAGATGAAGTGATGTTTGTGAAGTAAAACTCATTTACCACAAAAAGGCAGCAGTTTAATACGAGTAATGTTACTTTTCACAGTTAGGTCGGAAGTGCTCAACTTATAAGAACATCATCTTCTAACCAGACTGTTAAACAACAAAACACAGAGTTTATTTCTTTAAAATCTGACGTTTTCTCTTGTGAATTTGAGCGTTTGTGGGGGTTTTGCTCCCTGATGCGCCGTCTTAGACGTTAGACGTCGAATGGAGACATCCAGGAGGAGCAGTCCTGCAGCGATGGGTCATTGGCTGTGTGTGAGGCACACTCGTGTGCAGTGGAGCAGGCGTGTGGTATTTGTGCTTCGAGCAGGTGTTTGCTGAAGCGAGGGGGAGCAGGAGTACTCAACCATATGTGATTGAGCAACTGGTCAATAAAGAAAGATGATGTAGGAAGCAGCCCCCAAGGTCACTTCATGGAAATTCAGAATCACATCGTTTCTGAAGATCCCTGCACCAGTTTTGAACAATTCCCGTCTTTCCCACTTCTCAGGAATGACATTTCCATCCCAGATCCAGTCCCACACTCAGCCATAATCTCTGTTTTCATCGGGAACGCTCAGGCTCGAGTTTTAATAATGGAGCAAATAAATCAGATCTGTAATTAGGCGAGCTGCGATGCAAATGAGAGCCGAGCGCCACGTCTCTCTGCAAACATACGTGCTGCAAAATGAGATGCTTTTCACAGATTTAATGCCGTTCTTCACGAGATCTCTGCTCCTGCTCAACGGCACAGAAACAGCAGCATTAGTCTGAATTCCATACGTTTAAAGTTAAATAAGCGCTGGCTCTGTCAAACCTGCGTTTCAATTAAAAAGTGGAGCACAAAGCTGCAAAGTGAAGCACGGAGCACAGAAATGCAGAATACTAGAAGAGGATCTGATCTGCTCTAAAGGATAAACGCTGATCTGAGAGCCTTATCGCTCAGATTTTTCAATTTTCACACGAGTGTGTAGCTATTAAGTTTAGTAATGAGAGCTGGGATCAATTCATATTTCAGACATTTACTATAAAAGTCCAAGGCCCAATCTCTGTCGTTCTAATTTCAGCTGATATACACTCAACAAAAATATAAACGCAACACCTTTGTTACTGCTCCCATTCCCCATGGGATGGATGTAGAGACCTAAAATTCATTCCAGATACACAATATAACCATCCCTCCCAAACAGTGGTCACAAATCAGTCCAAATGTGTGGTAGTGGGCACATCTGCTATATTGAGATAATCCATCCCACCTCACAGGTGTGCCACATCAGGATGCTGATCTGACATCATGAGTAGTGCACAGGTGTACCTCAGACTGCCCACAACAAAAGGCCACCCTGGAATGTGCAGTTTTGTCTCACAGCAAAATGCCACAGATGCCACAAGCAATGACGGAGCGTGCAACTGGCATGCTGACAGCAGGAATGTCAACCAGATCTGTCGCCCGTGCATTGAATGTTCATTTCTCAACCATAAGCCGTCTCCACAGGCGTTTCAGAGAATATGGCAGCACATCCAACCGGCCTCACAACCGCAGACCTCGTGTAACCACACCAGCCCAGGACCTCCACATCCAGCAGGTTCACCTCCAAGATCGTCTGAGACCAGCCACCCAGACAGCTGCTGGAACAATTGGTTTGCACAACCAAACAATTTCTGCACAAACTGTCAGAAACAGTCTCATGGACGCTCAACTGCATGCCCGTCGTCCTCATCGGGGTCTTGACCTGACTCCAGCTCGTCGCCGTAACAGACTTGTGTGGGCAAATGCTCACATTCGATGGCGTCTGGCACGTTGGAGAGGTGTGCGCTTCACGGATGAATCATGGTTCACATTGTTCAGGGCAGATGGCAGCTGAGAATGTCCCAGTTCTTGCATGGCCAGCATACTCACCGGACATGTCACCCATTGAGCATGTTCGGGATGTGCTTGACCGGCGTATACGACAGCGTGTACCAGTTCCCACGAATATCCAACAACCTCGCACAGCCATTGAAGTGGAGTGGACCAACATTCCACAGGCCACAATTGACAATCTGATAGACTCCATGCGACGATGTGTTGCACTGCATGAGGCAAATGGTGGTCACACCAGATACTGACCGGTTCTGGGTCCCCAGACCCCCAATAGCGCAAAAAACTGCACATTCCAGGGTGGCCTTTTGTTGTGGGCAGTCTGAGGTACACCTGTGCACTACTCATGATGTCAGATCAGCATCCTGATGTGGCACACCTGTGAGGTGGGATGGATTATCTCAATATAGCAGATGTGCCCACTACCACACATTTGGACTGATTTGTGACCACTGTTTGGGAGGGATGGTTATATTGTGTATCTGGAATGAATTTTAGGTCTCTACGTCCATCCCATGGGGAATGGGAGCAGTAACAAAGGTGTTGCGTTTATATTTTTGTTGAGTGTATGTCACAAGCAGAGCTGCTGGTTTACGCTCGAATCGCAACAGACAACACACCGACGGCCACCTCTGCCAATCACAGGCAGTGTTCATAGACTTTGTGATGCAGGAAGATGGCACGTCTGTGCAGTCAGGCGAAAGTTTACGAGCACTCGAGGAGCTCTAAAAGCAAAGGTAACGCCTGCTGAAACAGGTGCTTTGTTTGGATTTGAAGCACAGCCTGGCTAGCAGTTTCCCTTTGTTCCAAGTCATTATGCTAAGCTACGCTAATCTGAGGACCTGCTGGCTGCACAGACTCGAGAACTCATGAGCTTTCAGTAAGAAAGCGACGCTCACGTCACCAAAAATGAGTGAATAATAACGGCTTATTACATGTGTGAACCACAGAGATGCTGCACACGTGCTGCTGGAATGTTAGAGAGCTCAGAAATGAAAGAATCAGACACACGGTGACGGCAATGTGGTTTAAACCACCAAAATAAAGTCACAAGTTACAGCCAGGCCTGTGAATTATCATTAGTAATTATAAGTGGCTCAGACTCGTCATGTTTAAGTTCAATAAAGCTCAAATATAACACAGCAGAGGATCTGAGTTACAGCAGCTCCAGAGCAAAAACACGACAGCAAACTCCTCTAAAGTTGGTGTCATAAGCCACCACCCTTGTTCAAAGCTTACGACACCAAGCAGTTTAAAGAAGTCCAGACGCTTTTCTTTCCAAGCTCCTTAGACTACGACAGGGGTAGGCAACTGCAGGCCTCGAGTACCGGTGTCCTGCAGGTTTTAGATCGCACCCTGGGTTAACACACCTGAATCAAATGATTAGTTCATTACCAGGCCTCTGGAGAACTACAAGAAATGCTGAGGAGTCATTTAGCCCTTTAGATCAGCTGTGATGGATCATGGACACATCTAAAACCTCCAGGACACCGGCACTCGAGGCCTGGAGTTGCAGGAACAATCGTGTCTGTAAGGAGAATGATCCAAAAATACGTCAACACACAAATAAAGCATAAACGTCCGGGAACAACAGGAAACACCGACAGTGTGGCAAAGACACAAGCAGGACGTGACTCAAACATCATGATGCCAGCAGCGCTAACGTTTGCACGCTCTCTGCAACATCTTAGCTGCTTGATGGTTAAACAGCCGCCTGTTCACTTTATAAATGAACCTTTAATCTGAGTCCAGCCAGAATGAAACTATGACAACCAACCATCAAAGGAAACAGAAACTATGGGAAGGACCGCAGTGAGCCAGGGTTGAGCAGCGGCTGTAAAAGGCTGCGTCTGAATTCAACCCATCATCATCTCCCAACACTAAACAAACTGGTTCTCAACTGGTCATGGATGTGAGCTAAAGTGTTTAAAGCTTTACAAATGCTGCTCCATCTCCATCATCAGGGAGAGGGCTCACAAAAGAGCCGCGGCTCTTATGGAGAGGCTGCGGGAGGTCTCGCTCCTTACTCCTCCTCGTGTCCACGGGAAGCACGCCATGTTTCAGGCCTGCTAGAAACAGTAGCACTGGTATGAAACCAGTTTATGTACCCAGAGTGCACTGCACACAGCGAGATTAAGGATGTGTGCATCTTGCATTTTTAACATACGAGCAAAAGCCAACAAGCTGATATAGTCGGGGTTCCTTTTAACGTGAGCATGGCGGCGGTTCAGCCCGGCCCCCCGCTGCGCCCTATGGAGTCAGCCAAACTTTCTAAGACACTTCACCCCCCCCCACCGTACCCCCTGTAGCCTATCCCATCATGGGAGGTTTTGATTCACAGGACTGACAACCTTATTATGCGGCACACTTATTATTGATATTACGCCGCAGAGGCACGGTTGCCATGGTCACCGAGCGAGAGACATTTAATTTTCTCTCCTCCATCATCATTATCTATGGGGCCATCTGTTGTGGAAAATGAATTCAGCCTCATTTGCATGACTGATAAGCACATTCTTTATCTGTCCCACAGAAGGTCATATGCCACAGATTTGGGGACTGGAGAGAGGGAGTGAGGGGGTGAAATGATGCGTGCTCTTACCTCTGCGAGTGAGGTAAATGGGCTGTGTGTTTGTGCTGGGATGTGTGCATGTGTCTGCATAATGCATGCACATGTAATGTTTATGTATGCCCTCTTGCCACGCTTTTGTTCTCACGCCGATGCTTTTGAATTTCCATCAGCACGTGCCTCTGAGCATGTTTGTGTACGTACCCGTCGTCATGGCTGCGTGTAGTCACTTTGTTTGCAAACTGCTCGTGTGAGTGTGTGTTTTCGTAGGTGTGGGTGTGTGTTTGTGGGATCTGTTGGTATTTTGGGTTTCAGATTTCAGAGTAAAGGCCTGTTTGCACTGCACGAATAAGAGGAACACGAGGAACAGCATCGCTGCCGTTCTAACATACCGGATCTGCAATCCACGCGTCCATCCTTTTTTTCCTATCTGAGGTTGTGGTTTCAGTACACTCGGAAGGTATTCCAGACCTCCTCCTCCTCAGACACCTCGTCCAGCTCTTCCGGGGGAGTCTTGAGGCCATCCTGGATCAGATTAGATGTATTCTCTCCAGCGAGTTCTGGATCTGTCTCAGGCTCTGCTCCCAGGAGATCCACACCCAGGTCCGGCTACAGGAGCGACAGAAACTTCCAGCTTTTTGTTGAGGTTTCCCAGCTCTGACTTGTCCGATTGCTCTCAGTCCGGCCCCCTCTCCTTGGACCAGTTTGTCTCGCAGGACTCAGTCAGGAGCTTTTCCCCAGACACCACAGCTCTATGCAAAGCTGTCTCAACAGGGAGGCTCGTGGAGCAGTAAGAGTCAGAGTGGCCCTGGTCCACGTGCCTGTGTGAAAACACTGAAGGGATTCTCAGTGGGTAAACTTTCAAAATAAGAGTCAGGGATTGTCCAGTACAGGATGACTGTGTTGAACAAATAAAAAATAAAACTGAGAAAAGCTAAAATGAATAACCAAATATAGTTTAGCTGTAAATATACTGTACCTGAGTGTCCTGCCTAGATGAGTGTAGAGGAAAGACTGAATATTATCATCTGTTTTTTTTTTTCATTAAAATATACCCACTGTGAGCATCGCTTTATCTTACAGTTTGGTCAAACATGGGAACAATGGTGTAATGTAAAAAGACATATAATTGTCATGTTACTGATGTTTTGATTCTATAGTTTGTAGCATTTATCAATATCACTTCATCTGCTAAAAACCCTGGCTGATATTGTTACTTGGTTGTTTCTTCGATAATTATGTGATATTTTATGCACTGAAAAAAATGAATTCTCCGTGAAATGTTTCTGCGTTGGTCTGTAAATGTAATAAAACATTACATTTAATCCAGTCTGGTTATACTTGATGATTAATTTTTTCTATAAATAAACCTTTGATTTCATATATTTCAGTGAACATTTTATTATTAACATTATTTATTATTATTCAGACTTATTGCTTCGTGTTTCTCGGGGACTCATTTTTGGAGTGAGGCTGTATACCTTATGTCCTTGCTAGCGTTGGTTCTCTGCAGCCCAGCTGCTAAGATAATGTGGGCTCATTGTATGCACAGCATGCTAACGCTAAGTAGCTAACTAGCTAAGAGCCCAGAGTGACGTCAAAGCTGAGCATACGCAGACTCCAGCCCAGCAGCCAGAGCATGCACGTCAACAGGTAACAGACTGCTACAGCAGAATCACCATGATTCTGCCTTTGAGGCATCTTTGTGCTGGTTTCATCTTTTCTTTGTGTTCACACCTAAATGCTAAGAGAAGGATCACCTGTGTCCTCGTTAGGGTGGGGATGTGTGCGGTGTGTGGGTCTGTAGCAGTGTTGCCAACTCCTCAGTAAGGAAAATCGCTATCTGATTGTTCAGTCTGACGTCACTAGCCGTGTCTGGGCCTAAACTCCGCTGCAGGTCCATATATCAAACGATCACTATGGCATTACTGAGAGTTGAAACACTGTCTAAAGTCCTTCATCTTTAATAAAATGATCAGCGTTCTTCTCTACCAGGTGTAACAATTGAGTTTAACATCCAGGCATCCATGAAAACGGAATTTATGACATTTAACAGACTTAGAAGTTAGCTCGCTAGCTTCTATCTAAATACAATATAGCATGTTTCGAAACAAATTCAAACGTACAGCTCTGCTATCACTTCCAACATAAATGAAGACAGAAAACTAAACAGCAGTGACGTTTGTAGGGTTACTGAAGTTTGGCTAGCTGGTATTTAATGATGTGCTACGTGACCGCTAGCGACACAGCAATGTTAGCATAATATAAACAAGCTAACTTTTTTTCCACTCGATAAAAGTTAATGTGAGTGTTCTCGGTGGTCAGGAACAAATGTAATCGCATGGCAGGATGCTGTAAAAGGACCAAACTTCAGCCAGGAGAACAACTGAGATAATCCATCCACAATACGAGGTTAGTCATTCATATACTGCTGCATGGGCTGGGCTGTAGCTACATCCTAAGGTTTTAAAAACTGAGCTTAAATAAATGGTCAACGGTAATCACTGACTTTTTTTAGGAGCTTTTTCAGATTAAATAGAAGAAAATTCAAAGCATTAAACATGTTAACAACACAAAAGCCATATTAAACGCAGACTACTTTAGGCCCGGAAGTAGGATTCCTCACGTCATCACTTAATAATCGGATTGGCTGTCCTAAAAGTCGCTAGAAGTCGCCAAATGACGTCATCGTCTAATTTGCATAATTGGTCATGCTAATGTAATTGTAACCTATCATGGAAGACACATAAAGTGAGTAAAAAACGTCCTAAATGCAGTTAGAATTTATTTAGAACTACAAATTAAATTTCTTTTAGCAATTATTGTTTTTTTAATGTCACAATTCCAATCCTGCTCCTTTATCCGGGCCTGGACCGGCAAAAGTGACCCGAAATTGGCACTCTGGTGGAGTTACTTTGTGTGTGAGAGTGTTTGTTTATAAGTAGTTTTAAACCTTGTGATCCACGAAACAGCATAACAGCAAAAGAACTGACTGCGTTACAGTCATGCGCGATTCATTTGCCGTTTGGTGTGAACGTCTCATGCCCTGATAGCAGCTGGGGGAGGACTATCCTCCGCCTAGGAGTGCTTTGGCACCGGTGAGGTGCCCAAGGCAGCACCGCTGCCTGTTGAGAGTAAGAGCCATACATGTTTTCACGTCAAAAAGTCGTCATACAGTAAATAAGTCTCCAATAATACCAGAAAAAGTCGCCAGATTTGTCGCTAGTCGCTTTTTAGAAAAAAAGTCGCTAAGGGGGTCTGAAAACTCGCTAAATATAGCGATAAAGTCGCTAAGTTGGCAACACTGGTCTGTAGGCTCAGCTTATATCATTCAATGGTGATTAAGAGACAATAAGTTTCAGGACATTTTACCGAGAAAGTAATGTAACGAGTAATGTAACGAAGGACTTTGTCCAGCTAGCAATTAAGTAACACAAAAGTAAGATGTAACACATTTAGTGATGAAAAATGTGCAATACAATACTGTGTATCCAAATTATTACCCATCGCATATTTACTGAGCTGAAATATAAGGTGCAACAGACATTCTTACAGGATATCATATTTTTATATTTAATTGTAAAAGTGTAAATGTGCAGTGTTTGTGTCGATTTTACTGACAACTTTTTATCGTAAATATGAAAAAATCCCCCCTAAGCTGAGGGGACTTCCTGCTGAATCAGGTGACACATCTCCATGGATTTGTCTCGGTGAGCAGCAGAGGTGGGACCAAGTCATTGTTTTGCAAGTCTCAAGTAAGTCTCAAGTCTTTATCCTCAAGTCTCAAGTCAAGTCTCAAGTAATGTCAGGCAAGTCAGAGTCGAGTCTCAAGTCACTGGTGTAAAAGTCCGAGTCAAGTCACAAGTCTGAAACTTTGAATTTCAAGTCCTTTCGAGTCTTTAAAAAAAAAAACGAAAAAATAATGTTGCAGTTATGCTAAATGTAAATATTAGACCATGTAATTTTAAAATCTGTGTTTTTCTCAACACATGACAAAATAGTGAACTTAGAAAATATACACAAATTGTGAAATTGCACCTCTTTAAAATGCAGCTCAATTAAACTTAGCTCCAAGAATAATTTTCACCGACAGTTCTGAGATAAGCTGCATGTTATTCTTGGATGCGGTTGTAGGACCGGCTTTAAAATCGCATGACAAAAATATCATACATATTAAAAAAAACTGTATCACCAACGTAGCCTGGAAAACATTTGCTAGTTAGATGAAGTCAGCCATCTCATCTTAGCATATTTATATGCATTATTTATAATCATACGGTTCTTGGAGTGAGTGCACACACTCATGAAGTTTAGTAACTTCAGGTCACTGCAACAAGCCCAGGTACAGTTTACCGACGGATGGGTGCAGGACCTTGAAATGCACCGTGTAGAAAGTAAAGACCATCGTACGTATCATAAGTTTACCAGTCTCACAAATCGTCGTCATAAATACACATTCCTTAACCGTTTATTAATAGGACCTTTGAGCTCAACGGTAATTAATTAGCAGTGGAAATAATTTCTGGTAGCATCACAGAAATGTAGCAGTGACAATAATACTGTATGCTGTAATCGTACTGGGCAATTAGTGATACAAAAAACCTGTTTTATCCTGTGAATAAAAGTATATGTTTTTGTCAATGTACCATAATAACAGAAGCGAAACGCAATATTGTGTCAGGACAATTCACTATTTATGCACAATAAACAAAGGAGCATAGCGCCACAATTTCTGTTCAGCGCCAGACTTGCTTGTAACCTATATCACCAATTATGTTAAGAAAAATGACGCATTAACTACAACAGCAGACTGACCTTCGCTTGGAGCAGACTAACCTGTGAGCTGGAGTGTTCTGGGACGTTATATTTGATCTTTGAATGGCTGCAATCCAGGCCATCCGTTGCGTCTTTGTTACTTCGGAAACATGGCTCGAACAATTTCTCTTCAACGACGTAATCCGATAAAAACGATCTCTTTACCCGTCGGCTTCCCGTGGCTGTCATGCGACCGGCTATTGCAGTTAATAATACAACAGCTTCTTGACATTTTTGTGTTTCTTTTTATTGCTGTGTGACTGATTTCAATTGAAAGCCTGCGTGCGCTAGTACCGCTTGCCACGAGTTCCCAGAATCCTTTGCGGTTCTACCCGTGAATGACGTCACATTTTCAATCTCTATATAATATGCATGTTAAATTTTATATTTGGGGTAAAATATCAAGTCTTTTCAAGTAAACCGGTTCAAGTCCAATTCAAGTCCCAAGTCATTGGTGTAAAAGTCCAAGTCAAGTCACAAGTCTTAGAACATTTTTTCAAGTCAAGTCTAAAGTCATAAAATTAATGACTCGAGTCTGACTCGAGTCCAAGTCATGTGACTCGAGTCCACACCTCTGGTGAGCAGCACGCGTCACCTCACAGGTATGAATCTGATTTCGGTTTGAGGAAATATTGATTAGCAGATTTTTGTCTATGACTGTGGGGAGTAACGAGGGGAGGTGTGATTTTAAAACCCTGTGCTGGTTTAACAATGAGGAGCCGAATCTAGTCTTACAAACACAGCAATACACACTGTGTGTGTGTGTGTGTGTGTGTGTGTGTGTGTGTTTATCCCCTGAAGCTACTGCTGTGTGTGTGTGTGTGTGTGTGTGTGTGTGTGTGTGTGTGTGTGTGTGTGTGTGTGTGTGTGTGTGTGTGTGTGCGTGCGCGCGCAGGTAAAGAGGCTCCCTGTGGGTTTGTGTGTGCTCTGGTCTTTCATGTCTGGCACATTTGTCATCCTGTTCCAAAGACCCGAGTATCACACACACACACACACACACACACACACACACACACACACACACACACACACACACACACACACACACACTCTCTGTACTGTACATAAGTAGGCTGAAGCTTGTTATTCCTCCTCTTTCTTACTCCCAGTACACCACCAATACAACCTCTCCTCCCTTATACATTTCTCTCTCTCGGCTCATTCTTTTCTTCTTCCTCCTCCTCTTCACCTCCCCCCCAACCCCACCCGCTCCTCTCCCTCGGTCCCAGCGAACAACAAGCCTTCACCTTCTCCCACGCTATCATCTCAAGTCCCCAAACACACAGATTGTCTTCCTCCCCCTCCTTTGGCTGCCTGGCGCTCACTTGCTTCCACTCTGCAGCAGCTGCACCTCTAACCTCAGCAGCCTCCCTCCATCCCTGCTGCGGTGCCGGGGTTCCCTTCGTTTTCTTTCACTCGGGAAGTTTTTTTCTTTAAAATTTACAGATGTATATGCGCTGCAGTCGGTGAATAAGTGATTTTAAAAAATGGCCTCTAAATAGTTCAAGCGCTTTTCATTTCAGGTGAGGAGATGAATTTAAGACGGTATTTATGTTAAGTAGACTCTTCTTCATTTTCTTCCACGTCTGAGAAGAAAACCTTGAACTTGAAAAATGATTTTCAACATGATGAGTGTGATTATTAACCTTCACTTCTGCTTTTCAAGGCATTTCTGCTGAGCCTCGTATTAAATTCATCATCAGCTGACAGAAAATCAGCCGCATAGCTGAAGCTCCAGCAGTGAGTCAGGACTCACCTGTTTAAATGCATTTGTAGGGGTGTGGTCTGTTTGATTGGCAGGTGCGTGGTGGCACAGGCAGCTGTAGCTGTTAGCTGTCTGCTGCTCTGGCCGGGAGGTTATCGTACTAGAAGGCTGACCTCCAGTTTTGGTGCACAGTGAAATTCTGGGATTTTGATTGGATGTCATTGAGCATCATTGTGCGATGCTTCCTGACAGTCCATGAATGAAGGCGATGTGGTTGGACTGAAGGACTGAGGAGCACTCGGTAAGTGTTATGCAGGGATGCAGAAGTGGTGAGGTTGATGTTCTTAGATTTACTTGGTTAGGTTTGTGCACTGAAAGGCTCAGTCTAAGGGTCCTGCTACAAACTAGCATGTGGCTGCTTTACTGCTCTGAAAGACACTTGGTGAGGTTTCACCAGCGGTTGTGGTTTGAGTCCAAATCGCTCTCCACACTGATGAATGACGCTCGTCTGGCGTGTGGACGTGTGACGAGCTGGGAGCTGAAACTGTGCTGTCGCATGTCTTTAAACACAACCTTGTCATAATAACTCTCATTTGTGACAATATTAGATATGATGAGGTGCAGAAAAGTCAACCTGGGAGCCAGAGTGTTCCCGCGAGAGCTCATTAAAGTGACAGTCAGTGAGCATCAGTTATGCTGATGTCCAGTGACAAAGAGATTTATGAAAGTAAAGACACAAACATGAATTACTCAGGGTGCACATTTTTCCCATAAACCTTTGCTCTGAGGCATTACGGTCTGAATTAAATCAGTGACGAGGGAATGAGCTTTGAGAGCGACGAGAGCGGCTCATTAAACAGCTGAAAACAAACACGCTCTGATTTGGTGGATTTTACAGTTTGTGTACCTGCAGCTTCTTTGCACGAGCAAATGTTAGCAGTGGACTGTGGACATCCCACTAAGCCTTTCCTATCACAAACATCTGTCCTGTGTCTGCTTTGCTTCAGCAGCGTCTCTGTCCTTCCAGTGAAGCACGCCACTTCATTATTAGACCCCCAATAATAAATGTGAGCTGTGGTTGGTTTGGGCCGTCAGAGGCACTCAAACAGAAAGCGCTCACCTATTGGTTAATGACTTGTCAATCACAGGTCAGGAACCAATGAGTGCGTCCTATCTGAGCCTTGGCGTGGCCAAACTCCATGTTTTATTCAGCATGAGCTGAAACAAGAGGCCGAGCTCATACAGTCATCGGGACTGTCCTCCTCACACGCGTCCACAGACATCGCCCCCTGGTGTTTGTGGGAAGGATTGCTGGTTTAGTGCGTCTGTCTTCAATCCATATTTATGACATCATACAGTCTGTTTCATCAGTGCATATGAAACAGTTAGCAACATGTAGGCCAAAAAAAGCAGGTTTAGGTTAACATCAGGATACACAAGGAGTTTTTAATGCGGGGCCTTCGGGGCAGCCGTTTGTACGATCGTCTCTAATGTGATGAAGTTGAACAGAAGTCAGTCGTTTGTGTTCAGTGTGTGCGTTGTTTGGTGTCTCAGTCGGTCTGGCGTGGATGGCCTTCAAGTGTCTTCGACACATTCTGAAGTGTTCACGTCGTTAATTATGAGTTTCAGTCATTTTCATGCAAAAAGAGTCAAAAAATAAAATAAAGTTGAACTTTTTGTAAGAACAGTTTCAGCTGTTTGTGCTGATGTTTCCTGAGAGCAGGACCTGAATTATAAGACTAACAAACTGGCACTGAAATGAGTTTAACATGGATTACAAATATTTTATATGAAACAGTCACTAAAAATGTATGTAGAATATATTTACATGTAATTTAAACTGATTTGAAGATTTTGAAAATGTTCTTTATTCAGTTTTATTTATACAGCGCCAAATCATAACAACAGTCGCCTCAAGGTGCTTTATACTGTAAGGTCGACCCTACAATAATACACACAGAGAAACACCCAACAGTCATGTGACCCCCTATGAGCAAGCACTTTGGTGACAGTGGGAAGGAAAAACTCCCTTTTAACAGGAAGAAACCTCCTACAGAACCAGACTCAGGGAGGGGCGGGGCCATCTGCTGTGATTGGTTGGGGTGAGAGAAGGAAAACAGGATACCCGTCTTCCTTCCTGTACCTGTCTGATTCATGATGTCATCACAGTCAGGCTGGCTCTCCATCTTTATTACCTGACACTGAATCTGAACCAACATCTGGTTTGCAGATGTTTAAGATTCAAAGATCCCGTGAAGATTCACTGCTAACCTGTCACTGACCCCGTGGCTGAGTTATCCCTCGTTATGGAATAATTACCAACAAATTACAATCCAGTCAAAGCCTAAAAGGGAAACGTATCCCGTCACTGCTTCCTGTTTCCGTCTCCTGCTTTCCTTCTCTTATGGCGTCCCTGTTGGGATTTGTTTCGCATGTTTGTTCGTTTATGGAGGGACGTTCTGGGTGAGACTCGCCGTCTTCTCTCCGGTTCAGCGGATTTCTTGTTTGAGTGAAGCGATCCTCGGTGCCGAGGCTCCGTGAGCAGCAGATTCACGGCAGGATTCAAACATCACAGCGCAGCGATGCAGGGCTGCTGGGTCAGCGCGTCGGTCTGCCTGATTGCTGGAGTAATTGTGCCTGATTGGCATTAGCATAGGTAATATGGAGCACCCCGGGGGCAGCGGCGGTCCCAGCCCCCCTGAGTACTTATGGTGCCCTGCTGCGCTGCTGCAGGCAGAGAGCTTGTTGGTTGAGTAAAATGCTGCTGGATGCTTCTGATGTGTTTACTGTTGGAGCTTCATATATGCTCTGAATATTTATGTGCAAACACGAATGTATTTGGAAACGTTATTGCTCGTGTGCAGCGAGAGGCCCGATTCAGCCGCCCCAGCGGGCCGAGCGAATGAATTAGCACCTCTTGTCCAGTAAGAAACGAAGCTAATTTATACTCTAATTATGACGATGTCTCAGGGATCAAATTAACATTGTGTGTGTTTGCATATCTGTGTAAATATGGAAATCAGTGTGTTGTTATTCCCACACATGAATGTCACCCCGGTTATTGTGCACTCCACACGGCTGCAGCTCGCCCGCTTCCACGCTCATTCATCTTCTTCTCCTCTCTTAATTCTGCTGCTCAGCCAGCCTCGGAGCCTGTGATGGGTGGAGGAGGCGGCGGAAGAGGAGGATTAATTAACGGCAAGCCAGCGATGAGGCAGAGACTTCCTTTAAGTTTGCTTCCTGTTTGTGTCTCCAGTCAGACGAGCACTGAACCACGAGTGGAGCTCATTCCAGCGATTTTAGGGCACAAACGTGTATCTGTGCTCCCCCTCCCCTCCTCCTCCTCCTCCCCCTCCCCCTCCCTTCATGTGTGCCCGTGCAGGGCCCGTGGGAAGCACTCGCTCTGGGAGCAGACCGTCTGCAGCCCTGAATAAATGTATGTGGGGGGGGGCAGAGAGAGTGTTGGAGGACATACATGCAGAGAGACGAGCTTTCAGCTTCCTTCAGTGGTCCCTGCATCTCCTCCGAGCTTCCTCACACGCACACACACGCATGCACACGCACACACACACACACTCCTTCAGGGTACACCAGCCGCTCTGGAAGTCCTCTCTCTCCTTTGTTGTTTTTCTGTTGGTTGGTCTCGGCGACGGCGGAGCAGCGTGCGCCTCTATCGCCGCTTCTGTGTGTGTGTGTGTGTGTGTGTGAGTCTGCAAGGCGGTGTGTGAAGGATACCACTAGCAGCGCCCGGGTAAGTCAGCCTCTTCCTTCCATGGTTTTTTTGAGCGTTTCTCTCCATCTCGCCTGGGATCCTCGCCTCTCTCCACCTCATCTCCCTCTCCCGCCCTCCCTCTCTCTCTCTTATTGCTCTGCTCGCTCTCTCTCTCCCTCAGTGTCTCTCTCGGTCTGGGTTACGCCGTTTCCTCCCGACCGCGCTCTTGCCATACCTGCTTCTCTCTCTCTCTCTCTCTCCTCATTGGTGTGTCCTGATTCCTTTTTTCCATCAGGCTCTGGGCCCCATTGGTCGTCTGCCTTCCAACCATTATCTCCACTCCTCCACCCCTCTGTCATCCTTTCTCGCTCTCCGCGCTCTCTCCACCTCCTTCCCTCATTGCCGGTCACATCTCTCAAGTCGTAAAAATGATTTGCATGCAGGAGGAGAGCGCAACTTTGCAGTGAGAAAAATAAAGGAGAGGCTGAAACCGGGAGAGCAGGAGGAAAAGTTTACTGAGAAGACTGCAGCTGGAAGGTAACTCCTGCCCGTTAACGGCTTCTCGTGTTTCTGCCGTGCCCGTAGACGTGACGGTGTGATGTTGATCAGCTGCCCGGCTCAGTGAGCGTTTCGGCTGAATCGGAGCCTCGCGGTCGCTCCGGTGTCGTATCATCGGGCTTTGTTTCTGTAATGTTGCTGCAGTCGGGCGGGCTGTTGTTGCGTCAGGTATCGTGAAGAAACTTGCATGGTTCACAAGTTTGTTGTGGAAGTTTGGTGCTGAGTGCTGCTCTGCACATTCGCGCTGTGTTTGCTGGAAACGTGTCTCATCGTTATGCTGCTGAATGCTGGATTATTGCAAGATTTCCTCCATGTTTGTGTTCTCGAGCGCTTTGATTTGCACGCACATGTGCTGTCACTCTGATGTCTTCATGGACGAGGCTGAGCGAGGCAATCTGAAGTTCAGCTCAAACTTCAAGCACATGCTGTCCCTTCGGTCTGCTCTTCCTCCTGATGCAGATGTTGTGCGTGTGTGTCTGCATGCACTCACACAGATGCACTGTAACACGTTTCATTCTGTCATGACAAGCAAAGCTTTGCTGCTTCCACAGTGAGTGTTTGTGAGCGCAGGATGGAGGCGTCGCTTGGACACATCTGGAGAGGAGTCCAGACTGACCCTGCGTCGTCTGACACATCGGTGTTTTCAAAGTGAAAGTGTGTGCAGGCTGGGATGAATTCATTTATCGGCCGGTGTCAGTAGTTCAGCAGGTTTAACCTTTGTGTTCCTCAAATCTGAGATTTAGTTGAGTAAATCTGTGATTCAGAGATAAAGTGATGCAAACCTGAGAGACTCTAAATGAGTTCAGTGAAGATTTCTTTCTTTGTTTTCTGCACAAAATGGAATAAAAACATAACAAATCAATAAAAGCCCAGAGCAGTCTCTCAGTCCTGACTTTAGTGTGAAGTCATCTCAAACCTGTGAAACTGCTCTCACTGACGCTCTTACAGTTACAGTAAGAAGTGCATCTCTGAGCCGAGCCGCTCGGCGAGCTGAGGTGAAGCCGTGTTCTCCGGGATGTTCCTGAAACGGCGGCAGGAAGGAGACGGCGTGCTTGTTAGAGAGAGAGCGCGTGGCTGATGTGCTTTGCAGAGCGAGCCGAGGACAGCGAGACAGCTGAATGTGATTAAATTATAGAGGGAAAGCATGCTACCTGGTCTGACTGAGACCAACGCTGTGGGAACCCCCTCCTCCTCCCCCTCTCCCATCTCCTCCTCTGTGTGGTGTGAAAGTGAAAGAACCCGGGGAGGCTCGTCAGAGAGAAAGTCAGGTGTTGATGCTGAACGTGGACTCAGTGTAACGAGTCATGGCATCGACGAAGACACGGGTGGGGGTCTTTACTGCTCGGCAGCCTAATGAACGAGCAGGAAAAAGCCTCCCGGGGATCCCCTTCATGCAGCCGCCAGGGTGGGGGTGTGGGGGCAGCTGCGTGCTAATATTAGCTTCCATGTTGAATGGCTGGATCCCACACGAATCAGGCTTAGCAGAACTGCGGCGTGCGGTAACACAGAGCATGACTGTGCGCTGAGGCTGGACTGCCCGTGTGGTCGCACGCTGACGTGCATTTAATGACACGAGTGAGGACGTGCTCGACTCGCCCTCCTTAGGCGTTTGGAAAATATTAACAATTTTTAAAAACCCGTTGCTTTCAGCATGTTATACCACCACTCACCACTAGGAGGCGGCGCCTCTTTCGAGGGGAGTGAGGCGGGAATTAAAGCCACAAAACCTCTAGTACAATCAGAGCTCTGCTCACTTTCTGTTCCACAGGGGGCGCTCTCGAGCTCACTGTTTGGACATTGTTGACAGGAGAGCTCGAGACAGTAGAAAAGATTCTATTTGCAGATGTCTTGCAGGTTTCTATTGTAGTGAAAAACCATTCGTATTCACTCCTGCTCACTGATGTCAGAGCGCCCCCTGTGGACAGTAAACCCTCAATCAGAGCCGCTCGTTAAAGGGAGGGTTAAAACCCGATTATTGGCGGGCGCGATCGATGGATTCAAACGAAACACACTCTGTGGTTGAAGTTTCACGTCAGCTGTTTTTTTAAATTTGTCGGTTCATCTGTGACGCGCATGTTTCTGCAGGCATGTCCTACTGAGATAAATAAAGTTTTTCTCATACAGGAAGCAAGAAAAAATGAAACAGTGACACGTTAACGACGCAGATAATCTCTCTGTTATCATCTCGCACTGTTTCTATGCTCAAACGAAATCGCAGAATAAACAAAGTGAAAGTTTGATGAACGACTCACAATGAGGCAGCGTTTCTGTGTTTGATGCTTTTATTGTTTCAAATTATAAAACGACGTAAAGTGTATTTAAAGGCAGAGATGGATCAGCGGCGAGGGTCAGCTGACGGCTGTGGGAATGTGAAGCGCTCCGTACAAGGCGACTGCAGCACGGGCTGCTGTGAGCGAGAGCGGGAAACGGCGTCCGAAGTTAAAAATGAAAAAATATTTGCTCCCCGAGGCGAAGTTTGGAAAACTAAAGTATCATTTCTGGGAGACGCAGTTTCACGTCGCACGTCTGCAGCACATCTGTTCCTTTAACATGAACCTGATTATGCAACACATGCTAAAGATGACAGAATGATGCCAGGTCTCTCTTGGAAATGAGATTTTTAATCTCAATGAGATTTTTTACCTGGATAAATAAAGGATTAATAAATAAATGATTCCTGTAGAAGAAAATAATCACTGTGACGGCACAGCGGTCAGTGTTCCACTCACTGTGGACCTGTGGACTCCCACACACACTCCTGTTTGTAAAGTTAACAGTTAAAAAATCAGTTTTTTAAATTCAGCTTACCGTGAAAAACGAAACAGCTGATTTATTTCTTATTCAAATGTCGAATTTATGATTTACTTCATCCTGAAGCTGATCGGGAGTGCTCTCATCTTCATCATCATCATCATCATCATCAGTATTGTTGTTACAGGTGTTTGCGGTGCTGTAGTAGCTGCGTATCGGCGTCCTCAGCGTCCTTTGTTCTTACCTCACATTCTCCAGAGTTCATGTGATGTGTTTGTTTCTTCATAATTGAAATTTTTATGTGCAAACGATGAAATTATGGAACGTCTGCGTCCACACTCTGGGAAAAATCTGGGAGTGGAAACGATGATGTCGACCGTGCATGTGTATGAGTTTACTGATGAAAGAGCGTGTGGACAAATCAGGTGACCCTGGTCTGCACCGCCGGGGCTCTCGTTCCTCGGGATGAGTCGCAGGTTCGGCAGCGGCCGATCTCGGCTCAAACATTTAATCACGATGTGGATTTTTGGTCTCATTCGGGTCATTCCGAGCTCGCTGTGCGTGTCTTTGTGGGAATCAATGCGGTCTTCCAATCAGTCTCCGTGACGGACTCGGGCAGAGGGGAGATCGATCGATTCGAGCCGACACGTCGTCGATGCCGACATCTACTCGGTGTAGGATGTGGCCGCTCGCGCGTCCTTCGCACACGCACTCCTGCGGCGGCTGATTAATTATGCCGCTCATCAGTCAGAGCACGAGTTGTAGCAGATACTGTAAAATATCAGCAGCATTTCCAGGCTGCTGTATTCAATGTGATGGTGACGGGACGAGGTGACACGGGCCAACAACAATTCATATCGAAGGTTATTATGATCACAAAGTCGCTGCTCCAACACCTGGGATCCTTTCATTCCCTCCTCTGCCCCATTGTTTACATGCAAATCGAACTGTGTGCATATCCAAAGAATCTACAGTTATACAGGAAAGAATGAATGAAACAAGGAGACATACAGAGAACTAAACAGGAAGAACACCGAGGGAAAGAGGAAGTACACAGGAAGGTTACAGAAGACTGAAAAAGAAGGAAGTAACACAGAAAGTGAGGAAAAAAGGATATATCAGGGAAGCGAAGAAAGGAAGCATGCAGGGAACAATGATATAAAGGGAGGAGAAAGAGGAAGGAAAGAAGGAAGAATGCTGTAGAGCAGGAAGGAGGTACGGCATACAGGAAGAACATGGGAAGGAAAAGCATACAAGATGGAAGAAAGCTTATAAGAAGTAAGGTAGGAAAGTATACAGGAAGTTAGGAAGAAAGGACACATAAACAAAGAAAATGGGAGGTAGGGAAGGATACTGGACAGGAAGTAAGGAGGCGTGCAGAAAACGGGAAGAAGGCATGTTTTGGTAAAGGAGGAAATGAGGAAATGGGAGGTTTTGGATGTGTAATTAGAATATCAGGTAGAAGCACTCGTGTAACTGTTAGCTGTCGTGTCAGGACTGAAGTCCGACAGCAAAAGGTTAAACCGCTTGTTAGTGGATAGAAAATTGTATTACACGTGGCGGTTACCACCTGGATGTGGTCGTCCGTCCCCCCGTGTGAAAAATGTCCACAGAAAACAGAGTACAGGGAGTTTCAGTGTGGGTATCCCTCCAGAGAGACACACACACCTTCGTGCCTTTCCTCGGGGAAAACGCGATCTATCTCCTGGCGGGCAGGCCAATTAAAAACCAATCAGGCTGCTTGGAGTGCGCTGGTAATGGGAAAGCCGAGGCAGTGAAGGAAGTGCGGCTGATTAATGGACATTTTCACCTTGTGGCATAACAGCCTGCCACAGGCATCCATCACCTCGGGGGACGACGCTGGCCCCACACCTATCCCGACCGGCTGACGCGCTGTAAGAGATGTGCGAGCGTGCGACGGCGTGCCTGATGAGGCTGCGGGAGCTCCGCGTTAACCTGCCTGATCAGCAGGCCGCGGCGGCGGCGTCACGGCTACAGCTGCTTGTTTCCGTGTTCACACATCAGAGGACGCGCTGCTTGTGTTAAACGTGCATTTCTCACGTATTAGTTATAATAACGTGAGCCTTCCAGTGCTCGATGCGAGCACGATGAGCAGCTGGAATCACTTCCAGTGTTTTCGTTGCTCCGGTGGGTCAGAACCGGACTTTCCCACAGGCTGCAGACACGCTAACGGGGGGTCGGGACGCTCTTACCCAGCGCAAACACCGTGTTTGTGCCGTTGCACGGCAGCGAGCATTCAAAAGGAAAGTATTAAACGGCGTGAGCCGAGCTGGTTCCATTTCAGGAGCCGCTGTGACCTACTTCACACAGCCCGGCAGCGAGCTGTAAATAAGGATTTTCATAACCTGCTTTGGCCTTTTCCCATTAGAGCCACGACGGTGCCTTGAAGAATATTACAAAGAGGTGAGGAGCAGCTGTTTAGAGCGCTGCTATGATATCATCAAAGCGCTGACCTCCAGACTGCTGGAGTCTTTGTCATGCAATTACAATTAGCTTTAGCACCACGTTTAGCGTCAGCGATAGGACGGGATGGAGGGCGGGGGGAGTAATTGAATTTCTGTGTGCGCGGCTGCAGTTCAAAGTTGATGCCACTCGGTTTGTGTGTCTATCTGCCTGTTTTACCCGCCTCGCCGTGGAAACGCATTTATTTCAGCTCCGGCTTAGTTTGCAGATCTTTTCCAGTCGAATCAGCGGCCACACTGGCACCTGTTGACATTTAGTTTCTCTCTAAACAATGAAACGATGAATCATTAAAGGAAATGTTTCAATCACAGCAACACCCGCCTCCTCGCTAATGAGGCTGCTGCGTCATTACCGAAAAGTCAAGCAAGACGCCAGAGTCTTCGGGTCAGAGCGGTTACGTCACTGCTGCGAGGGAGGCCGCATGTCAGGGGAGGGTGGAAGGAACCAAGGAAGGAAGGAGACCAAAAGCACACAAACCAGAATGGAAGGAAGGAAGTGCACATGAAGGCAGGAAACGAGACATATAGGAAGGAAACAAGGAAATAGGAATTATGAAGGAAGAACATATACAAAGAAGGAGAGATAAGCTTAAGGAAAGGAAAGAAGAAAGCATACATAAATAAAGAACGAAGGGAAGGAAGGATGTATGATACAATAACAAAGGAAGGAAATACATAACTAGGGAAGAAAGAAAATATGGATATTGAAGGACATTAAAGGTTTAAAGTATACAAACAAAAAATGAATGGATACAGGAAGGAATGAATTAAGGATACATAGAGAAAAATCTGGAAAAAAGAAGGAAATGAGGAAGGCAGAAAATAAGGAAGGAAGGATGTACAGAGAAAGGACATACAGAAGTAAAAGGAGGCAGGAATTGAAAAAAGGAAGAAAGGAAGGAGGAGAAGCTAAAAAAGGAAGTGTCAGGGCAGTACATGGGAACGTGGCGAGATATTGGAAAATGATTACCAAACAGGCATCCATTATTCAGCAGGGCAATCAGGGCGGGCACGCGCTCCTTATTTATGCCAGCGCTGTAAATCAGATTTGTCGGTTTTGATCACTCTAAAATCTCCCAGTCACACGCGGGCAATATTGGGTGAATATTACACTGTCTAATGGGTAATTGATGACGGCATGTGACACCGGTCGAGACGAATGGACGGCCTGCAGGAGCGAGGAGGAGGAGGTGTCGGGAGAGGAGCTGATTGCTCTGAGTAGCTTTGCAGGAATAATTCGGGTTCACACGCCGCTGTGCTCCTGCTTCCTCCTTTTTTAAGTGTTAATGTAAATCAGCACGTGTGCAACTACAGACCAATAACCAATCAGCATCCAGCGCAGGTCACAGACAGCCCGTCTTCATCATCCTCACTTTGTTTTCTACATTTGAGGCACGATGTTGTCTTAACTGAGGATAAGTGATCTGTGGAGGCAGGCGGAGGAAAGGAAATACATCTGTGACTGATTAAGGAAGGAAGGAAGTGAAGAGGGAAGCATCAGGGGAAAGAAGGAAGAAAGGATACATTCAGGAATGATGGATGTTTACAGAAAGGAAGGAAGTATAGAGAAACTGGGAAGGAAGCATGCAAAAGAAGATGTAAAGAAGTAAACAGACAGGGAAACGGAAGGATACAGCATAGGAAGGATAGATACAGAGAGGAAAGAAGGAAATATAAAAGGCTTTCAGGTAGGAAGGAATTGTGGAGGGAGGGAAGCAAGACAGGAAGTGTGGAAGAAGAAAGGAAATTTACAGGAAGTAAAGGAGATCCTGGAAGAAAGGAAATAATCACTGAGCAAAGAAATAAACAATCAAAGAAAGAAGAGAAGCTTGTAGGAAGGAAGAACAAAAGTCTGCAAGGAAGGAAGGTATTATTAAGGATTCAGGAGAAAGGAAGCATGTATGCATAATGTTAGGAAGAATAGAAGGATGGACAGCAGAAGACATACAAGATGAAGGAAGAACAGAAAGAAGGAGGGAAGGAACTAATGATGTGAAGTATACAGAGAGGAAGAAGGAAAGGAAGGAAGAAGTATGCATTAAGGGAAGGAAGGAATTAAATATGCAGGAAGGAGGAAGGGAGGATGGATGCATGAAAGAGGAAGGAGAGAAGGAAGCATGAAGGAAGCATGATGCTATTTTGTTGCACAGATAAATGTTTAGTGTGTGTGTGTGTGTATATGCAAATGTATTTGTGATTGATTCGTGCGTGCTGATGCCCTGGTGCTGCAGCGTGGCGGGCGGACATGATGTGCTCTGAGTGGCGCGTCTCTGCGAGGGTGGCCTGACCTCTGCCTTCAGCTCCGCTTCACAGGAGCAGCAGCAAATGAGAGGTGTCATGGCGTGACAGCGCCGCGGCCCTCTTTAGGACTGACGGCCCGTCTGACGCGCACAAGCGCTCGCATGAGGACTGAATGTGCAGACCGGCGGCGGGGGAGGGGCACGCGTGCACACACACACATGCAAATATGCAACAGTTGGAACATAAACAGACACGGGTGCATAAATATTGACGGTGTGGTTGAGTCCGGGCAACACGGCGCAGATCAATAGCTGTGTTTCATGAACATGCAGCTTTTGTTTGGGGAAACAATGATTTGGCTTCAGTTGTGACCACTTAGCACTCACGCCTCGCTCCGAAAATCAAACTCCGACGCAGACGGGATTGTGTCAGGCAAACAAACAGAGCTCCGAACTCGTCGGGCTAATCTGGGTTTGTGTCGCGCGCCTTTGAGCTGAATCAATCGCCTCGTTTGGAGTCCTGAAATTGTGTTTTTGTTGCTGGTTTTTGTGACATGTTGTCACAGAGGCTCGGTTATCAATATATGAATCACACAGAAACGCAGAGCAATCTCAGGACCGAGACATCGGGGTAAGAACAGTTAGTCTGCCTCTACTGCTGTAACTAAACTCACATATGTTATATTTAATTTCACTGTTTCAGGAGAATAAGAGAAAAGATCAGAATAAGCCTCAACTGAAACCTGCAGTTCCTCTAATGTCCAGCAGAGCGTCAGTCCCCGTGTTGCAATAAACACGTTAACAGCCTGATACAGAAAATGATCGCTATATATCATTTCCCCTTTCATAACAGCTGTTTACACTGAATTAAGGCTTAAAGTCTACGTTATTAGGGGTGTGGCCTCTTTGACAGGTGCAGACACAGGCGGTTGTAGCTGCTAGCTGTTTGCTAGCTTCACCTGAGCTGGACCTCTGGAGCATTTTTAATGACATCATCTGACCGATACCACGGCTGCTGTGAGGTTACTGTACTAACAAACCACCCAAGAAGGCGGAGCTCCAGTTTGCTGAGTGAGATTTGAGGATTTTAATTGGATGTTATTGAGCACTAATTAGCAGGTACCTGTGTCTGTCTTTCAAACTACAAGCCGGGAGTCGAACTCTGAATGTCCCCATAAAACAAAGTGTTCGTGAGACACACGCTCACTACGATATAATATTTCGTAAAAGTAATTTTATGAATTTTACGAAATACTATACGAGACTTGTAGTGGTGAACGATGTCGTCAGTTGGAGTCTGTGGCATCTGTGGGCACGGCGTTATGACCCCGCTCGCTTCTGGCTCCACAGACACCACACGCCAAAATCAGGTGGTCAAAGGGGTTTGCGGTAGTGTCTGCCATCTTTTATATACAGGCTGTGAGTGAATCAGTGTGTTAGCAGACGAGGTGCTGCTCAAACTAAACTAGGGCATATCCACCTGCCACCTGCAGGCCTCCCCAGACACAACCCCCTGAAACCGCTGACGAGGCACCGCTGGGCCTTCCTCCTGACACACACAGACACACACACACAGACACACACAGAGTTCCTCCTCATGTCCTTCCTCTGCTCCTTCTGTCATTCCCTTTATCTCTCCCTCTCCCGTCTCTCCGCTCCTCTGGCTGCACTGCATCTCTGCTCATTGTTATCGGTCTCTGTAACAGGATTTTCTCCGTCCTGCCGGATGATTAGTTCAAATATAACTGTGAAGGGGTGTGGGGGGGGGGGGGTTTGCCTTCATTTCTTCATCTCAGTTCAGTGGTTAACGAGGGGGATGGATCACATATTTACTGCTAACAAGGGGAATGCCATCGTTTCTCATTCTCCCTCACCGAGTGCGCCCCACAGTCCCATGCATAATAAATCAGAGCGTGTGTGCAGGCGCCGGCCTCTGCATGCAGACAGGAGTCACGGTGTGTAGTGTGATCTGCTACAAACGCAGGAGGAATGTGAAGCCGCGGCGCGTTCGGGTCGTTGCCGGGTCTCGGCTAAAACGCTCCCGTTCGCTTTGCCTCTGTCAAGCTCCTGCGTCCCCCCGCCCTGGATAAATACCGCTAGGTGCATCACTCCTTTAGTCTTAACCCCTTGCCACCGCCGCACGAGAAGCCGCTGCCCCGCTCGTGTAAGTGACCTAATTTTCCTGCTCGGCCCAGCGTTTTCCGATGTGAGCCATTCCAAAATAGCTTGGCTACAGCAAAGCGTGGCAAACTCATTTCCATCTTGCATAACAGAGACCAAACATCCCCTCACCCTCCCTCCCTCCTTTCCGGGCTCAGTGGCGAGATGGCACACTCTCTCACAGGCTGCATCTCAGCTTCCCACTTCAGTGCATGAGGATGATGGTGATATTATCATTTTCACTTATTCATCCCAGTGTTTGTGCTTTATGTCCTGACTGTAGGCCCGATTCGGCCCATCACATTATTTAGAGACGCGGTGCAGGTTTAGTCCAGGATATGGAGCGCCGTGCTACAAGCGTCGGGAGGACATATTTCAGGCACAGCTGATTCTGTGACCCGCGCTATGTCTCATCAAAATAACCATTCAGACGCTATTAAAAGCTCTCTGCGCCGCAAACCCGGCGTAATATCACAGCACGGTGGCATTACGGAGCAGTATAACATGCAGCAGGGCCGTATCTCCTCGCTGTCATTGAATCGGCTTTGGATGGAGATAATGAGGAGCGGGGGGGCTGAGAGAGGAATCATTATTTTACCCATGGCTGCGGCGCTTCTTAACAGGGTCTGTAGGGCGCCTTCACAAAGCTAATGTAGAGAAATGGAAACAGATGGAAAGCATGATTATTTGATCTGCCTAGACCGCTCAGAGGCAACAGAGTGGGCTGTATACGTCTGCGTGTGTGTGTGTGTGTGTGTGTGTGTGTGTGTGTGTGTGTGACTGACGTGCATTAATGTGCCCGGGTGTGGGTGGCTATTGTTTGCGTGTGTTTTGCGGTCCATCTGTTGCCGTGTTTTTGAATGCGGCGCGCGTGCTTCTGAGTGCGTTCGCGTACTCATCGAGTAAGAATAAGATTGTTTCACGCTGCAAACATATGGCCTCTAATTAGGAGTGAGCAATGAGCAGTGATACAGGTAGTACTGCACGCAGGTGTCTGTGTTATGTGCTGAAGGCTGTGCGAGGCTGCTTCGTACCTGCGGCAGACTTTCTGCATAATGCACCATCTCACCTCCACATCTTTAACACTCATGTTACCTGTAAAAGTGTAACTGAAGCGAGGCTGTGGAGCATTTTTTTTTTTACTTTGCAAACAGAAGAAAAAGTTAGCATCAACCTTCAGAGCGCAAAAATGAAGCTGCAATTCCTCTGACGTCCAGCAGGGGCTCCAGTTAAAATAAACGTGTTTGAAGCCTGATGCAAAAACTATTTTTTGACCTTCATAACAGCTGTTTGAGTTTGCATTGTTAGGGGCGTGGCCTCTGTGACCGACAGGCGGATGACGACACAGGCGGCTGTGGCTGCTAGCTGGACCTCTGGACGTGTTTGTGCTGTTTCAGAGCATTTTAAGTAATGTAATTACTGACCAATAATATCGCTGCTGACTTGATGTGGATGTTACTGAGCACTAGTTAGCAGGTATGTGCATCTGCGTGACGCTCTCATACAGTCACTTGTGGCTGCACGCGCTGAGGATAGCAGCAGCAGTAAGGCTAAAATGACACCTTTAATGCACAGCCTTTGACAAAAGCCACAGAGTCTGTTTTGGGAGGTGGAGGTGGTGCCAGTAGCATGACTGGGACGTACCTGGGAGAGGGAGGTTGTAGTCTCCTGAGGGATCATTGTTATTGTTATTATTGTTATTATTTTTGGATGTTTCTACTTAATTCTATTTTCAATCAGTTTTTAGTTCCTCGGTGTTCGAGGCTCCAAACTGCTCAGGAAACAGGTCGTGGTTCTGGCTCGAGCTCCAAACCTGCAGCCTTTACCCTAATAATGCTACATTTTTGTAGCCGTGACACATTAAGCTGCAAACGCACTCGGGCTGATCTGTTCCCTCCTGCACGGACGTGCTTCACACCGTTGGTACACACATGTAGCGAGATCATTGTCAGAAAGCCCATCCCCACTGTGAAAAGCACACGGCTCTATATGCGCTGTGCAGCCCACACACGATACAGAGAATTAGCTAGGCTCTGTGTTACTCGATCGATCCGAGCCGTCTCCATGCCTCTCCGCTCTCAATTCAGCTGCAGTAGCATGGCGGCGCGTTAGCGTTGCACCGATTGGCCTTGGCGTGCTTCAGCCTACTGTATGCACGCAGATAAAGCCACGAACACACACGCGACAGGGCGCACACGCTCCCTTTGTCACAGAATGGGGTACATTATCGCATGAGGTTCCCTGTCAGGCGAGGGGTTGGAGGACGAGGCTGGCTCGTGTGTGCGTGCGTGACTGGCGGGCCACACCTGTCAGCAGCGCTCCATAGGCTGGCTGCTGATGCTATCTGACAGCCCGGCCGCCACGAGGATGTGTGTGTGTGTGTGTGTGTGCCGTGACCGTTTGGATGAGTCACTGTTGTGCCTCTGCTGCTATGTTCCCCAGAGGACCCTCTAGTGTCTGACTGGTGGTTTCTGTGTGTGTGTGTGTGTGTGTGTGTGTGTGTGTGTGTGTGTGTTTCTCTGGCTGTGTGTTTAGGGCTTATTAACAGCTGGCCTCTTACTCACACAGTAAACAATCACCATCGAAAATTTTTCGCCATCTAGTCTCTCATAGTGCCGCGACTGCAACGTGCCGAAGCTCTCACACTCTCCATCTGCTCCTCGGCTCTGTGGCGCCGCAATCTGCTTTAATTCATCATTTACGTTAAAGAACAACACGCGTGACGCGCCGCCTCGTTGTGATGCAAACTGTGTTGCGGTAAACTTTCAGCCGAGCTGAGGACCGCTCTCTGGATGTGACGCTCAGACGGCGTTCTTCAATGGCGGCCGCTCGCTGCAGACCCAGCTTTGTGAAGCAGCTGTACCCTCCAGTGCCTCTCAGCAGCACATGCATTTGGCTGAAATATTCAGCCCGCTCCCAGCGATACCTTGCATGTATAATTACCGGATATGCTGCCTGCCGCTGATAACTCTCCCAAACAATGTTTGAAGGGGGAAGGCGGCGATGAATTCCCAATGAAGTGTGAAAAAGACTGATTAAAATTGCCGTGGTCAAAAGCCAGTGCACCAGTGTGTTCTGCTCTCACGGACCAGGGGAGATGAGGAGACAGACTGCAGTGGAGATTGCTAGCTCGCGTTTTTCCCATACCGTGCCTCGGACTGATTTGGCTTCTATTTTTGTCCTCGGCCGAATTGGAATATATTTGGTGCACTTCTTAAAGATACAACAGCAAAGCACATTTAGAGGCTCACCTGAGCCTGATTACTGATTCACATACAGCTGAACTGCATGTTTTACCTTTGCGATGTGTGTGAGTCAGTATATCACTGTACTACATGTCGCTGCAGTTGACTTTCAAATGTGGCACTCTTCACATGGTCCCACCGTTAGACAGAATCACATAAACGGTAAAAGCGTTCACGGGAAAATCGTCTTCTGTTTGCAGAATACGTACGAACTCTGAGTCTGAATCGTTGTGTTAAAACGGTAGAAGCTCAAACCAATAAGAGCCTCCAGAGCTGAAACATTACGATAACACTGAAACCTGCAGTTCTTCAGCCATCCACTGCATACTGCTTTTGCCACATCGGTCAGGTTTAGGTGGAAACGAGTCTGAGGTGAGGTCTTCACTGCAGTAAACCTCAACATGTCCTCGGCCGCTCGGAGCCAGAGGACGCCTCGTGTGTAAACGAACCACATCAGTGGCTTTGGCTCTAATTGATGCCCCGGGGACGAGGACAGGCTGCTTTAGGTGTAAGCAGGTGTAGTTTTGAGGGACTTGTTGAGCTCTAACTCTTCATGATCTCTATAAAAAGTGTACAAAAGAGTATTTGTATTTATATGTTCCCTCGTTGTCTGCTTTCATGTCTTTATGTGTTTTTGCATAAATCTGTGTGGGCGAGCTCGTCTCCTGTTGGTAGCTTGATGATACATGTATATGCTGCACATGGAAAATATATATAGGTGTGTGTGTGTGTGTGTGTGTGTGTGTGTGTGTGTGTGTGTGTGTGTGTGTGTGTGTGCGTGTGCAGCAGCTTCCAGGCGCCCGGGAGCCTGTTTGCAGAGGCTGAGGGAGGGAGGGGATGGAGAGATGGCGTCTCATTTGAGGCGTGTGGGCGTTGAGCTCTGGGCACCTAATTACAGCCCCAGCCGGCTAACGCAGCCCACCCGCCCGCTTCTCCATCGGCCCCTGTGTTTGGGTGTCAGAGCTGGATGACGCGCTCCCCTCGTCTCCGAAGCTTTGCTCTCAGGAGGACGCCACCTTAGCGCGAAGCACGGCTGTGTCTGATTAGCCGGCTTAAATGAGATCCCTAGCTAGCTGACGACGTTGTCAGTCTCTTTGTTGACAGCTATGAGAAGCGCTGCCAGACTGCCACCCGGCACGTTTAGCTTGTTAGCTTGATCAGGAGGCTCCTATGCATCATGTCTAACAAACATTGGAATTAGAAATCTGCAGGGAGCTCATTTAGGCTACTCCAGGAGAGAGACTAGTTAGCTAGCTAGCTAGCCACATGCCCAGAGGCTAACAAGCCCTGACTAACATAGAGGGCCCTTTTTGTTTTTTCTTTTCTCGTGTACAGCTCAGTAATTGGTGGTTATTAGTAAGCTTGCTGGAAGAGGAGCTCTGCAGCAGGTTAACCCTTTCATCCCCAAAAGCACGGCCGCTGTGTTTCATCTCGTTTCAGAGGATTAAAAGGCAGCGAGAGCAGAGAGAGAGAGACGGATGCCTATAGTGGGGGTTGGTTATTATTATTTTCTGCCAACAGCAGATGCCAGGCGCAGCGGTTTCAACCGGGCACACTTTAAAACACAACACAGCTGCCGTCTCTGCATCTGGGCACCGGATCGAAGGAGGAGGGAGGAGAGGAGCGCGGCAAAAATAATAATAATAAGAGGAGCAGGAGACAGGCTGTGGAGGGAGAAACAGGAGGAGGAGAGGGAGGAAGAAACAAAGGCTGACACAGATAACATCTATCAGTGCTGCAGAAACATGGGCCGGGTTTACCCACTGCACCCTCCCGCCTCATCCCCACGTTCCCCTCCAAAAGCCGGGAACCGCTAACTGGGCCAATCCACAACAGGGATTAGCCATCTCGCTGCAGAGGCATTTAAATGTGCTTCATGTGGGAGTGAGCGTAAACACAAACGGCGAGAGAACAGCAAGACAGGAAACGCTTGTACTCTATTGTTTTTACTTTATTTGTAGCGCACGGGTGGAGACAAAGAGAACGCGGTAAGGCAGAATCAGCCTGAACGCAGTGTAGAAGCGATCTCTCGTGAAATGACACAGAGAGAAGATTACATGCAGGAAAAATTGGAGGTGGATGGGATGTGTGAAGCATCTTGTTGACCCTGCAGTGAATGAACATAATGCACGTGGCTGTGGTTGTGCAGGAGGAGATGCAGTGCTCATTTGAAGCCTCCCGTGGAGCCGTGCGAGATGTAAAGCACGGGCAAACTTGTGTTTCCTTCCCCTGCCCTCCCCACCTGTGGACAGAGGTGCGGGCCAAACGTCGGTGCCACAGACGGGGAATTGCACACCTTTATTATTTTCCACTGATTTCAAAGAGCTCTGCGCCACAGCAGGCTTGTTTCTCTGCTCGCCTCCCTCGCCCCTCTTCTTTTGTTCTACCTCTATTAGACTCGTCCTTGACTGCCGAGCGAGCGCGCGGCGCAGCCTTTGGTCGAGAGGAGCCAGTCAAATGCTCTCTCGCTCTCCCGTTGAGACAAGAATAGAAGAGGACATGGGAGAGCGAGACGCAGAAAGGATAGCGAGAAAAGACAGGACAGCCTTTTCTGTTTTTTTTAAAACACGGAGCTGTGAATGAGAGCGTGGAGGACTATTAGCAGGAAGTTGGCCTGATGAGCAAGCGTCTGAAGACAGAGGAGCGCTCCGGGCGTCTCGTTTGGAAAGACAGTGAATGAAAAGTCGTCGTCTGCCAAGAAAGAAACCCTCACAAACTGTGGTGCATCAGTCACTGAGATTTACAGTCGACAACAGGAGCAGGAAGGTGCTCGTCTGTGAATATGAGATTAAAGCAGGAAAAGACTGAGCCGAGCACAAAGAGCCCGCTCTCTTAATATTTAATCCCACTGCGCCCCAACCGGCTGAGCTTCATCTAGAGGGCACTCTGATGAACAGCCCAAATGGTTATTTACACTCGTCTCTGAGATAAAGACACCACTTAAAAATAATTGTCTTATATAATATAATACAGATTATAAATGTGAGCTGGAATGAAACAGCTAATGATGGATAATCAATCCTGCAAGCCGCTTTGCAACCCAGTCCGAGTTCATCAGTGTCAGCTGGAGCTCTCCAATCATTTAATAGTTTCATCAAACATTTTTATTTAGGTTCTATAATAAAAGTAAAATAAAAACAAACTTTTTGCATTTTTTTATTAAACAGTGGTATTGTTTATTTCTGTGGTAAACTTCCTGCTAAACATAGAGCACAATAAAAGTTGACTTTATCAGCCAGATGAAAAAGAAATCTGAAACACAGACACACTGATCCCAGGAAACAACAGTTCAGTCATTTCAATCCAACAGCAGCAGAAAAACATTCACTGTAACCTGTAGCGGTGACAGGAAGTTAGAGGATCAAACTATCCTTTCATAATAAAATGTCATCATCCACCACCATCTTCTTCTACTGCTTATCGGGGTCGTGACCTCTGGTTTGCCACAGAGGTGGAGAGGGTGATTTTCACTCTGGTTAAACTGGTTTCCATCATCGTTCGTAGCCGGCAGCACTGGGAGCAGCATAACGCTGAAACAGCACACAGTTCAACCTGCCTGGGTGGGGTGCAGAGCCAAAGTCACGGCGGCCTGTGTGGATGAAAACATGTTTATAACAATGAGAATATTTCATGTGTTCATGTTTTAACCAGCAATAAACAGAATTCACAGCATCCAGCCAGAAAGATGGAGAGCTGAGACTTCCAAAGGGAATTTGATTAAATCTGGTCCTTCATATTTCCTCCAGAGTGACATCTCTGATGAAGCTCTCACCTGGTGGTGGGTGGATGGTTTCTGGGCCTGGTGGAGTGCTCGAGGATTATCAGAACCACACTGAGCCCGATCATCAGCCCGACAGATGCTCTGCTTCACCTTCAGACTGCAGATGCTTTAGAGTCTGATGTTTTCCTGTCATTTGTTGTATCCTCTGTTTCTCTTTTTTATGCTTTAGATCAGATTTTTGCAGAATTATTTCACAGGCCGCTACAGAGCGGAGGCAGGGTTTCGTTTCCCTCTTTACCTGGACGCAGACAGCCGTGCAGCGAGACAGACAGCAGACAGATGGAGAGGCAGACAGGTAAACAGGCAGATAGACGAGCGGGCAAACAAACAGAGACACAAACAGATGACGAGTAGACGGGCAGATAGTCGGGCAGATTGGCAGAGCGGCTGACAGCCTGGACGCTTTCCGCTGTGGAGGTATTGGCTGGAGAAGGAGGCTGGCAGGCAGACAGGCAGATGGACAGGCAGGCAGACAGGAGGACTGGAGGAATAATAGAAAGACCGGCTGGAAGAGAGACAGACAGAAAGGCGGGCGGAGAGGTTGCCAGACAGACATGCACCGTTGGTAGCAGGACAGGCAGTTGGCGTAGGAAGGAGACACGGGGACAGCGAGTGCCTCTGGCAGAGAGGCAGAGCGAGATAGAAGGAGACAGAAATAGAGGAGAGAGAGGGAGAGGGATGAGGTCAGTGCACGGCTGGCTGGCTGACTGCTGATCTGTGGCACTGGGCTGGCAGAAGAGGCTCCTCGGGGAGCGAGCAGCTCCACACAGCCTCCGTCTACACCAACCCCCCGCCTCCGCCAGCCCTTCATCCCTTCAACCTCCAGCCGGGATGGAAGACGAGCCTGTGAGGGGAGAGACTTTTAGCACACAGTGGCACAAAGAGGTGAAAGAAGGCACGAAACGAGGAGCCGGAGCGACAAACGGCGCCGTGTAAAGGTCGAAAACAGAAAGCCGTGAATGAGGCGCAGGGACACAGGAACGCGGCCTCTCCTTCGGTCGGGTCTTTAATGTTTTAGTCATGTCGCACCGAGCTGCTATTTTCACCCCCTCGACACATTTAGATCACGCCATGTGACTGCGTCGTTAGGACGCTATTTCTGAACACAGATTCAACCCCCAGATCAGAAGGCAGCACAACGATGCTGCAGAGAGGAGCTGCTTTCAGGCCAGCCCAGGTGTGACGCTCACTGGCCTGATTGACAGACCGACAGTGACAGCGAGGAGGTTTCCAGGATTGTCGAAGCATAAATAATGTAAACGCTTCTATGCGACACGTAGAGGTCAAACACCTGGCAGGACGCTGCTCTCAGACGCTGATAGTTTGGCTGCTCCGGGTTAAACCTCCTCGTCACACGAGGTCTTTCATGTTGACTTTTGCATGTTCTCCTGCACAGGCTCCTCCCACTATCCAAAGACATGCGTGTCGGGTTAATTAGGGAGTCGCTGGGTAAAAAGAAGCTCCCTCAGCCGCCTCAGGATGTTACAGTACAACTCTGCAGATATCCTGATATGAGTGAAGAGGAACTCACACTGCAGAAACAACAAAAGGACCTACTGGTCCCTGATCATTGGCTGTAACCCGCACAGCTGCAGGCCCAGCTCTCATCACCACTCATGACCTACCACGTGAAATCAGGATAAACTGGTGTTTGAGGTGGTGAAGTCGCCAGGTGGTGGTGCAGCCCACCTCCTGCCCTGCCCTCCGTCCCATCCTCTGATAGTTTCAGGATCACCTCTGTGCTGCTGCTTTCCCTGCTTCCGAGATCTCAGAGCATCACTGCAAAAGGAAAACTACCATATTATAAAGTCTAAACTTAGCTCCCTCCGTGTGTCATAGTTACGTTTATATATCATATTCTTCTGTTTCACGAGCTTCGTGATCAGCAACAATAAACAAGTCAAATAGAGCCGAATGAAGCACGTTTCTATTTCTGTGGTGATGGCAGTGCAGCAGGTTTAATTTCGACTGTATAATATTTCCCGATCATCACGTTTGCAGAGTTAAAATTGCTGAAGGAAACCTCTCTGCGGAGGCATCTTCAGGACGCAGACGAAACGTTAGAATCTGGAGGCCGATTCGACTTTCCTGGTGTTTGGACAGCTGAATTATTGGATCAGCGTGTCGATACGTGATTCGAGGTGCTGAGGAGGGTTTTTATGGCTTTCTCTCGGCTACAGTTACACGAGGTTAATGTTACAGCCGTGCGTGGGAGTGTGAATGTGTGTGTGTGTTTGCTGCAGGGCGCAAAGCTGCTCCAAATGTCCATCTGTGGAGTTCACAATCCACCTGAGCCCACTCACACATGTGCAGCCCTCCTCCTCCCCCCACTCACACACATATGCAGAAATCCACCTCAGAACCTCCAACGCTCGCTGCATACCTGCGCAGCTCGCCGAGTCTTTTTCTGGTTGCAGCTCCGTTCAGGCGCCATTTGCATAAAAACATCCCACCTTTTCTCGAGCTGTCACCTTGATGTCGCTGCGGCACGCAGTGTGATATCAACATAACAAGTTTTCTGACAAGGATCCAGAAACGCACATATACATATTTCACAACAGGTGTTAGGAGACATACGAGGGAAAGAAAAGACGAGCCCCAACACAGCGACGTATACGTGCAGCCATTCATGCGCCGCTCGTGTTTGCAGCTCGCTGTAGTCTCAGTTTGTGTTTCAGTGTGTGCTGGCACGCCGAGCGCCAAGATGATAATTACTGAAACGAGCTCCACGTCGCCGGCGCGACTCTGGGACGATCTCCAATCAGATTCATTCGCAAGCGGCGCGTTAATCGCACGTTTCTTTTCTGAGATTCGGTGTGTTTGCCGGCGACACTCGTCGGGGATCGGTCGCAGCTTTACGGCTGCTGCGTTCACACCGAGCCCGCCGGCATCAGCTCCACGCACAGCTGAGCTTTTATAGGTCGGAGACTCGGAGGCCGCTTTCCTCTGGAGTTGGGGATTTTGTCTCGTTGCTGCTCTTTGATGAAGTCGTTTTATTCTTTGATGGGATTGTGTAACGTCCAAAATCACAGATTATTAATGATGTCATTATGTTGGTCTCTCATTATTAATGAGATTAAAAGTAAACAGTACAGCTTGACAGCGTGCTTCAGGGTTTCTCCTCGCCGTTTGCACGTGCACGTGAGCAGTGCACGTCTATCATGTCTGAGTAAATATCCCCACATTAATACGGAGGATCAGAGCTGTCGCAGTCAAAATAAAGGAAGAATAAAAACATCTAAATATTTAAAACAGACATCAGTCCAAACTGACATAAATCAGTATTTGTGATGTAATTGCTTCCTGTGTGACTTGTATTTAAATTATATTAATTTATTGTATTTGTTGTTACATTTATTTTTTTTCTTTTCCGATTAATTTTGGTTTGAATTATTTTCAGCGTTTCTCATAGTGACACAGGGTAAAAACAGGCTGCAGTTACTGTGTTTTTAATAAGAATATCTGTGCACTGTCGTTGTGTTGAAAGTGTAACGTGACCACAATGAGGCACATCGTGAGACGTTCTGCTGTTAAATGACTGTAAAGTTGCAGCAGCTACATTTGCTTTGTTACTCCTGTTCATACTGCTGTGATCTACAAACACATATAGTCTTTATAGCGCCATGCAAACCAACAGCTGACCGTCTGTGCTGTTTATTAACCAGTCACACCTTCCATTCTTCTTCTTGATGTTCTGGAACGACGGCATGAGATCAGCTTTGTCGCGATCCTTCTGTTTAATGCGTGCAGCTGTTGCAGGAATGCTACTCGATCAAACGTGTATTTAATGCATGTTTTTCTGTAAACTCTGAAGACGATTAATTGCTGCAGAATTCCTGGTCGAGGAGGCTGAACCTGCAGATTTGTCTCAGTCCCGCAAACATTTTAAAGTAACCGTCACAGCTCTGCTGAATGAGCGATTTCTACTTAATTATTCACAATCCTGTGAGGTTTTTCCGTTTCTGTATGTTAGCGTGCAGTTCTTATATGTGTATAAACTACAGTATATGTTACAGCAGCTTTTCTCCACGTCTGCCAGTAATTAGTATCATCGGGCCCCAATGTGACCAAATATCAAAGAGAAATTAAAAATGCTGCTGTGGAAGAGTTCAGGTCTTAGGAGGTTAAATCAACAAATAAATGAATGCACTCAGTTTTATATGGAAAAATCCGTGACAGCATTTCTTGTGTCTTACAGTAAACACGCAGTAAAAAGAGCAGGTGCAGTAATTTCATGTAATCTAACAGTGAAATTTGACATAATTGGAGGCAGAGGTTCTGCTAACAGGAAATGCATCCAGCTCGTGTATAAAAACAGGAAACATGTGAGTCACTCGCAGGTGTTAGTGACTAATAACGGCGATGAAGCGGCCTTGCTGTCTTATACGTGCAGTGAATCCGGCAGACTTGGGGTGGAGGGCGCAGCCCGCCGCCGTCCCCCTCAGAGGATGCTCTCTGGCTTTGGGGGAGCCGTTTTTAAATTACCGTGTGATTCATTCAAATCAAAACAAATTCTGCTTCGTGTAGCCCGATGCCTTCGAATCCCACACTGGAAATGCGGAGCTGATTTGAGCAGAGAGCGAGGGGACCGTTTCTATCCCGTCCTATTAGGGGCTGCTATTTTTGGTGCCACAGGATACCCAGTGACTGTGTAGAGCCTTGTCAGTGACGAATGTGTTTGTGTGAGAAACAGGGGTGGGGTGCCTTCCCACAGGAGGATGTGTGTGTGTGTGTGTGTGTGTGTGTGTGTGTTGGTGGAGATGGATGGAATTGGGGGGATATTCAGTGTTTTTCTGTCTCGCCTGCAGCGCTGTGTGTGTGATGGCGAGAGAGGCAGATAGAGAGACGGCATGTGTGAACGGTGACGGGGTGTCCGCTCGCTCTCTCTCTGCCTCTCTCCCCTGCGGTGATTCGGTGTGTGTGTGCCCATTAGCTTGCCCGAGCGAGTGTATAGCTCTGAATATTTTGTGTGTGCTGCCATGCTTCGGTGCCTGTGCTGAGATACAGCACGCCTTACTGGGAGTACCTTTGTGTGGGAGTGTGTGCGTGCACGCGCTACGCCTGCTGTCATCCTGGGGTAAAGCCTCAGGACATATAGGGTCATGTGACAGACAGCCCTATCTATCTGCAGACTGCATCATTGGTATTCTGGGTAGACGCTGGCAGTCAGGCAGGGGGTGGGAGGGCAGAGGAAGGATGGAGAGAGGGTAGAAGATGGGAAAAAACAGAAGAGAACAATAGAGCTCATCAGTGCATTGAGACCAGGGTGCAATCAAACGCGCACAAACACGTTGATTTAGTCCACGTGTTTGTATACCTGCAACGCTGAGGCGAGCGCGCTCATCCTGCTCTCGCACCGCGTCCTTATCAATCAGTTCCGGAGATCCGATACGACTGAGGAGAAGCAGCGAAGGTTGGAAATGCCACACAAAAGGAGCTGCTTCATTAGCCGTGCCGGAGAGCGTCGGCCCGGCATCGGGTTCGCATAGCTTCAGGTTAAATTCCCCTCTGACCAGATAAATGATCGCTAACCTTCAGAGAAATCATTTCACTGCACAATCGTGCAAACGGGGTCTTCACAGTGGTCTTTGTGACCGTGTGCTGAGGGAAGATCATATAAACTGTCCCAGTAAACAAGCATTCAGCCTCCAATGACAGGTGGACACCGCGTCTCAGATTTCTGAGCACAAAGTGCAGCTAGGAAGATGTTCCTATTGATCAATCTGGACCATTGTTGTAGACAATGTGACATTACTAAATAAAAATGGATCACATTTAATGTTCAAGTGTACAGAAGACACAAACCTCAAAGCTGCCGCGCTCCAAATGTGCAGCACCGCTTCATGAACTGATCGGGACGCTTCGTTACACTTTATACTGCAGGTGTTGCTGAGCGTTCATGGAAAACGTATCGCTACAAGTAAAAGCAGATGTTATGTTTGCAGGAAATCAATGATAATTGGTCATAAAATGTAACCAAATAATGCATTTGTGTCCGATGCCACCAACACGCCAGCGTGACGCCGAGGTCTCCTCTGGCCATGTGACTCTTTGTCATCCAGTATTTGACCTCCTGCAGGCAGATACTGTAATAATGTAGCCGATAAAGGCAGGTATGTTTGAGAGTCATCAGTGTAGAAGTGTACGGCAGCATCACAGAAAACTGAGCTTTAAATAGATGCTAAACTACAGCTTTGATGTATAAGTAACACATTTTAATCCCACAGAGTCAAAGAATAATAATGTGCTACTTTTAGCACCAGTGGCTTGATGCATGGCGATATAACTGCCTGTTTAGGACACTGACTGACGGTTATGACTGTAAATCATCTGATGTAGATCTTTGTGTTCATCTTGTTTTCATTAACTGGAGGTTTAGCACTGAAAGCTGCTCCGTTATTGTCAAGCCCTTTCTTTACCCTGCACATGTAATAAATGAAGATTGCAGTCACTGCCCAAGGACACCTGCTGCATAAATTAATGGGCTGAAACATTAGTGATAACGTGTAGTTCTTAAGTCTGAGACAAACCACTGTAAGTCACTGAGCCTTAAGAAGAGACATCACACCTGGACGTTTGGACCTGCTGGTGTCCCGGGCCGATGGCTGCAAACTGCTTAGAAAGACTGAGAAACTGTACACGGGACCTAACAGTGAACACATCAGATGGGAGCCTGCAGACAGCCAGAGCCTGTTCCTTCTTCTTAAGTGGGAGTGGGCTTTGATTGCATTTCATCCAATTTGATATGGAGCCCAATAACAGCATGCATGTTGGCTGATTAAGAAGAAGGAAGGCAGCATGGAAAAGCCAAAGAAACGCTGAAGGTACTCAGAGTCACGTCTGAGTAAAGCTCGTCCTGACTGTGAAACGTGTCACCGAGGAACCAGATAATGGAGCCATCCTGAAAAACATTTATGGATCTGGAGTTTATCATGAAGTGTTTTGAGGAATGATGTCAGCTGGGTTTCTGGCTGGATGAGACAGCAGCCTGGGCTTTTAGTCAGGCAGACATCTAAATGTAATCTGCTGATTAAGCTCCAATCACACGGGCCTTGGGACCTATCAGGGACCACCAGCCGCTCTGTGGGGTCAAATGCAGATTTGGATTTGCTGTTTGAAGACCAGTGAATGTTTGTGAGGGGTTAGCAAGCAGTTGCTGCTGATGCACAGCGGCTCACGGACGTGTCAACGTCTCGTCGTTGGGTGGGAGCGCTCCATTGTTCTTCGTGCCGCCTGTGATGTGCGGGCGGTTTCATTTTTCCTTTAAGGCCTTTTTGATTTAGTTTGACCCAGGAAAAAACAACCAGCTGCAGTCATCAACTTGTCCCCAATCTCTCAGCAGTTAGTTGGCGAATGAGGTTTTCATGCAATACGTGATTGCACCAGTTTCACCTAGCGACCTGCACCGAGCGCTCCCCACACGGCCGACTGATCTGTGGTTTGGATCAGAGGGCAGCCGTGTGTCTGCAGACGTTATGGGTCGTTAATGCTTTGTGATTATTTTGCTTTCGCAGGTGTAACAGACGTCGTCGAGCCCTGGGGACGCGGGGAGAGTCTCCGCCTCTCCGCCGGTGTGAACGCTGCTGTTTTCTATAGGCGGAGGCGCCGCTCAGCCTCCTGTTTTCCTGCGGCTGTTTCAAGTCTCCCTCCTCGACCTTGGTGTTCTATAGCTGCCGGGGATGAGAGATGGTGTTAACACTTCTAAAGGCGTAAATCACCTCTCCCTCTCTCCCCTCCATCACTGCTATGTTGTTCTCGCCGCTCGCTGTCTGTGCTGAGAGGTGATTGGAGTCTTCCCAGTCCCATAATAGGCCGCTATACGCGCTCCCTCTCTGCTTTTTTCTAACAGCCACAGAGAAGAAGAGAAAGAGAGGAGACTCATCAAGTAATTAAGGCCCTGGCTCTCCCTTGGAAATTAAAGGAATGGCCCTTTGCTCTCCTCTCTCTCTCCCTCTCTCACTCGTCCTGCTGGGCTGATTGCTGTCTGGCTTCTTTCCTCACCTGAGTATTTCGCTCTCTCTCCCAGGCAGCCAGCCCATATTGCATTGTGCTGGTGATTACCCCACTGTGGGTAATTGCGGCGGCTGTTCGCCCGATGTTATTTCCCCCACTCTGCGAGCTTACAGGGGAGGCGCCTCCCCAAAGAAGGAGGATGGAGGAGTGCACTTTTAGCTGCGTGTGTGCATTTGTGTCTTTTTAGGAGGGGTGCAGCTAATAACGAGCACGGCGTGCGTGTTGCCGCGTTGCCGCGTTGCTTTATTTTCCTCCCAGACTGCCGGCGTGGACACAGCGCGGCTCGCCGCCTGTGTTTGCGAAGCCTCGGCAGGTCAGGCGCGCGGTCAGTTCCATCTCTGGCGTCCTTGAAGAGAAAAGTGGGTCAGAAAACTGCTTTTACCTTGGTGTGCTCTTCCTCTTTGATAGGTGCAGGGAAGTCATAAAGAGCCGGTCCACTTCACTGCCTGACAGCCCCTCTCACCCTTGAACCTCGGAGTCTCCGACTGCACCGCTGAGTCCAAAGATATTTTGTGGGAGAGATTCAGACCAACAGGCAGATTCATTTTCTAGCTGTTGTAGCAGGAGATCAGCCAACAGCTCCAATCAGAGATGTGCTGATTTGATGCAGGTGTGTCTGTTTTCTCTGCCTGTGCGCCCGGTGTGAGAGGCCCGCAGCCTCAATAAGATTAGAGAGGAGAGGGGCGGCGGGGGGAGGAGCTCGCTCCTGCACTCTGCTTTAACAAGGACATTTCTGTAATAGTCCAACAGCCTCTGGAAGGATCCTGGAGGTGTCGGCTATTTCCACAATCATTGTTTTTGCTGCGAGTCAGCTTTAAAAAGGCATTCATATGTAAACGAATGTGCTGCGTGATGCTGTTTTAATTTTTTCGGTGTATCCGATGAAGCAGAATTTTACTTTCACGTGAATATAAAATGAACAGTTTCAGCTTCGGGCCCTCACAGTTCGCGAGGCCGTTATTGTCCCGTGCAACGAAAAACTCTCAGGGATGAAAAACATGTTTAAAGATGATCCCGGTACCACTGCTCCGAGCCCACGTGGTGATCCGAACCCCGAGAGTTTACCCAGAATGCACTTCTGCTCCGAGCCCACGTGGTGATCCGAACCCCGAGAGTTTACCCAGAAGGCACTTCTTTAAGTTTTCTCCATTGAATAATCAGAAATGTGAGTTTGGCTTTAGAGCTTTTAAGCTTAAATGTGTTTCCACAGACTTGAGTGGATTTCTGTGGTTCTCAGTGACAACGGCTCAAAATTCCCCCAAAAACCAAAAATGTGATGCAACACATGAAAATGTCATCTTTTTTATTTTCTATGAGTTTGTAACTTGAACTGAATCTTTGTGCTTTAGTGACGATAAAGACTCATAAAGTCATACAATCAATAAGAGGGCAGATTTCATTGGCTGTCAGGCCAGGCCACACCCCCATTGCTGGATGAAATAGTGAAGTGGTGCTGCTCAGTAAACGACAGTTTTCAGAGCTCGTTTGGAGAAACATGGGTCTGCTCTGTTTGATTGCTCGCCTGTTTTCATGGACTTTGACCAGCTTTTCCCACCTCTGTGTACTCGGAGGGTCTCTGAAAATATTCACATTTTGAAGGTTAAATATCGCATAGCAACAATCAGCTGATTGGTTGATTTTCCGTGGGGTGACTGGATATGAGAAGGTGTGATGAAAAAGTTTGAGACGTGTAACGTGTCGTCCTTGCTCTTCACCTGCAGCAGGATTTGTTGGGGAAACGCTGTAATATTAAAGCAGGCTGGATGCAGGGTCGCAGGATTTGTTGGTTTGTGCTGTATCAATGTTTTGACAGTGTGGTCAGTGTAATGCCTCGCTGGATTTAGAGGGTTTGGGTGGTTTAGTTTGGGGATATAGTGGATCAGGTCTTTTTTTACACCGAGAACCTTTTGAATTACTAACCTCTGTGCTGTCGGGGCATGAGGGGAGGGAGGGGGAGCTCCTGCAGACGCTCCGGAGGTGGATCTGCTCTCTGCACAGCCGCATGAGCAAACGGCGCCGATGTGGCGTTAGAAGGTTCGGGTGCCTTTCAGAGAGGAGATGCGTGCTGCTGGTTTTATCCCCGTGTGTTTGCGGTCCATTGATTTCCAGCGAGCGGCGTGAAGAAGAGAAAAGGCGCCAGCTGGCTTCATTATCAGACCGATCCCATCTCCAATAAACACATATTTGTACGCAGGCATACGTTAATTCCACTTCTCATCACCGAGTTATCTCGCCCTCTGCCTGCACGCCGTCGTCCCCTGTCTCACCTTTCTCTGAAGAAGCTCGTGTCTGCGCTGCTTTTGGGGGGATGTAAATATTTTATTCCTGTGGATCCTCATAAAGTATTGAATTAGATTTTTTTAAAAAGGCAGGTCATAAAATGTTTTAAAGGCTCTTATTTTCACTTGTGAGACATAAAATTCTACATTGTTTTCATTTGTGTGTTACATGTGCGTTTAACCTGCAGGTTAGAGACACGCTGCGGTTTGCCTTCTGCAGTAATGACTAAGGGGTGATCTGTTTTCTAGCTTCACATTTGTATGGTGACACTCTTTTAGAAAGGCTTTGCATGAGTCACAGTTCATAATAAGCCTTCTTTATTTCATAGCCGCTCCCTTCATTCTGTATGAAACAAGCCCGTGTAGCTCCTCCACCTTTAAGCCAGCTTCTTTTGGATTGGCTGTCCTACAGTGGCTCTGAACAGCAGGTGGGTGGGGTTTGTAAGTCTCAGTGACATCACAGAGCTCCAAGAATAGAAAACACGGTGATAAACTGAGTGTTTAGAGCAGGCTGCTGCCTGAGCTTTGGGCTCACAGCGATTACTGAGTTCATTATTAGAAACTATACAAAGAGATAAATCGTCTCTCTGTGACCGAGCTGGACGCCCGGTCACAGCAGCTACGACAGCTCGGTAAAAGAATAAATGCAGAGACAGAAACAGTTAGACTGATGGAGTCGATTAGCTAAACATACAGCGGTGAGCTTACATCTAAAATGAAGGCAGGTAACTGTCCTCATCCTTCATGGCATAAAGCCTACTGAAATGGACACATATGAGGGAATAAGTTAGAGTAGAGTAGAGTAGAAATATCCTTTATTTTCCCTCATTGACAAGACAAGAAGAATATAAAATAAAAAACAAGAACAAGAAGGCAAAAGACAAAAATATTGTAAAGTTATTGAAAATATAAACTCAGACTCAAAGACGCGTGCAGCTCAGTAGCATCATTTCTTCAAAGAAACTGCAGAGATGTAAATAACTTATTGTGTTTAATAAAGATTATCTCTGTTTTTGACTCATAATTTTGGAACATTTCTTCATATCATGGTGATAAAAAGCAGCGTCAGATCCTCCATCACCCACCGCGGGACGTGTGACCAACAGGAGACGGTCTTACCTGTGACTCTGAGGAGCAGAGCTTCTGTTATCTAAAGCAGCAAAGATGAAGAATCAGGACACACATGGCTGAGGATGCATCTGCAGCCTGAGTCCTTCTTCATCTCCTCTGTGCGTGTGTGTGTGTGTGTGTGTCCGAGGCAGTGAGGAGAATAGAGGATACAGAACATAGAGGAAGAAACAGAGAGAGATTTCATCTCCTCTCAGCCTGTATACATATCGAGAATGTAGGTCAGGCAGCCCCAGTCGCTCTCAGAGGCTGTGTGTGTGTGTGTGTGTGTGTGTGTGTGTGTGTGCGTGTGCGTGTGCGTGTGTGCGTGTGCGTGTGTGTGTGTGCGTGCGCGTGCTTGCTTACACATCACATGAATAAAGCATGTGTCTCTGCTGTAATATGTGCTTATATGTGTGTGTGTTTCTGTGTGACTGGTGTGATTTCTTTGGGTGTGATGTGTGTAGTTTGTGTCACAGCCCATTTCCCATACTGCAGTGTACATCACCATACAACAGGGTATCATTACAGTGAGTGAGTGAGAGAGTGTGTGTGTGTGTGTGTGCGTGTGCAGCCAGTCTTCCAGCCTATTTACAGTGTGTACTGTGGCTTTGATAGATAGAGAAGCCCAGAAAAGGGCAGGCATGGTCTCTTCTTTTTCTCTTAGGAATACACACACACACACACACACACACACACACACACACACACACACACACACACACACAGTCTAACAGTCCTTGGTCATATATTCTTCCTTTGTAACAAAGGAGGGGAACAAGAATAGCTGTGTGCACATCCCAGTGTGCGACTGTGTAAGAGTGTGTGTGTGTGTGTGTGTGTGTGTGTGTGTGTGTGTGTGTGTGTGTGTGTGTGTTCCCATTCGAGCTGAAGGCCGATTCCTCCTCCGCTTTGCTGCCTGTCGCTGTCCTTGTGCTGAAACGTGCAGATTAGCAAACCGACTGCATGACCGGAACAACATCGACACCACCAACAGCCACGCTGCATCGCTTTCTGCTGCAGATACACACCTTTTTCGGTCTTCTTTTCTCACACGCACACGCTTCGTGCTGATGAGGAGTCACAGAGCTGTGATTTGTCATCAGCCTCCACATGAAGACCTTGATCAGAGGACAGACCCATCACTTGCACTCTGATTATAAAGACCCAGAAGTGTGTGTGTGTGTGTGTGTGTTTTTGGGTATTTAATGGGGTAAAAGGAGGAGAAATTTACTTGAAATCATTCGCAAAACTTGATGAATTTGTCCTTAGTTAGGAGACGCTACATAAAACTTGTGCTGATTACTCACGTTAAGCTCGATGAAACTACCTGCAGTTCCTCTGACGTCCACTGGAGGCTCCACCAGCCAGTCCGTGCCCACAGACTCCCATGTTAAACTAAACATGTTTACAGCCTGATACAGAAACTGCTTTTGGTGCCTGTTTACATTTTATTAAAATGTAAAGCTTGCATTATTGGGGGCGTGGCCTCTTTGACTGACAGGTGGATGGTGACACAGGCGGCTGTAGCAGCTAGCTGCCTGCTAACTGTTTGTGCTGTTGGAGCATTTGGGACCATTTTTAATGACATCATCTGAAAATAACTTGGCTGCTGTGAGATTAAGATAAGTTCTGGGATTTTATGTGGATGTTACTGAGAAGTGATTAGCAGGTGTCTGTGTCTGAGCTGGATCCTGCAGGATCTGGATCTGGGTTAGTTTGTGATGTTTGCTTGAGGACTCTGAGAATCTTTCCCAGTATCTATTTATGGACGTATGTCACCAAAGCTCATTGGTAAACATTCCAGGAAGTTGAGCCAAGGTCCAACTTCTTGACCAAACTTGCTAGCCAACAGAGCGACTGAACCAGTCTCATGACTTCCTGTGGAGTGAATTACAAGAAAACTACAGTTTTTTCTTCATGGTTTAGACCTTGATAAATGTTTTGCACGGTGCTGGCTGTGTGGATGTTGGTTATTTGCTGCCCTCTCCAGATGTTTGACTCCAGAGGTTTACTCTAGGGGTGGGGGAAAAAATCGATACTGTGTAGTATCGTGATATTTTGTTTGCTAATAATGTATCGATACAGGGACAGCAGAAATTGATATTTTGTTACAAAAAGGTTTTTGTGCTCTGACTTCAGAGCATGTTGATCCTTTTTCTGAGCAAGAACCCTGACATTCCTTCACTGTCCAAATGTGTTTAACTGTTTTTTGGCAGCGATAAACATGACAGTTTACTTATTTTAATTTAAGACATGTTTTATTTTAATTAAGTTAATTAACTTTTTTATTTAATGTAAAATTATATTTTGTTTTAATTTACTTTCAAATTCTTCAGTTGCTGAATGGGCTGCGTAGTTTTCATAAATTGCATAGTTTAGAAAGCTATAATTGTACCAGATGGTTGCATTCAGTTAAGTTGGACTAGACTGTAATACAAACTGTTCAGTTTGTCACCAATAAAACTGACTGAAATGAGAGAAAGACTGAGTGCGAGACTTTGATATTAGATAAAATGAATATTGATGAAGTTTACCTTTATGTACAGAATCTGAATATCGCAAAATATTTTAAAAAATTGCAATAATATCGTATCGCGCGTTAAGTATTGTGATAATATCGTATCGTGGGATGTATGGTGATTCCCACCTCTAGTTTACTCTGTCCTGTGACTGCTGCTGAACTCAAATACAGGAGCTAACCTGCTGTAGTTATTGATATTATTGCAAGTAAAGATGAACACAGATGAATTTTTCCAAACCCGTTTAACAGAAAGATGCTAAACAGGTAAAAAATAATAAAACATGAAACTTTTGAATGATGATGTGAAGATAATATCAGAATGTTTAAACAGAAATGGAAACTTTGGGTGAGACCTGATTATTACTGATGTTTCTGTGCCGCTTTTTCAAACCTGACGCTGTAGATTTACTCCAAACTGTGCAGCAGCAGATTAACGACCTCGTGCTGTGGTTGGATCATCTCAGACCTTCTCTGGGCTCAAGTCACCTCCATTTTTGGCGTCTTCAGTCCATCACTGAGAACACCCTTTAATTTACAGTTAAACATTTGAACTTTTTCTACATTTTCACTGGATGCTACTTTTCTTAGATGAAAACATTTTTGCACAGTCGTCCGACAGACAGACGAGCGTTCGCCTAAAAAGGTGCTCAGAAACAGGAAGCAAACGGCACGATTGATTCTTTTACCTCTCGAGCTGCTGTTTTATCTGCAGGTTTTACATTTCTCGCAGCCACCCACGTCCGAATTCGCTCCGACTTTGTTTTATTCCCACGTTTTCTGAATGAAATGCCCCGGAGGCTGTAATCAAATACGAACCGGCAGCCTCTGACGCGTTTTTTTTTTTCATGAAACAAAGGCAGCGGGGCCGCGCTCGTGAAGTGAAAATATAGTTTGAGTGTCCCATTGTTTCACATTAGGGTTTCCTGTTAATAGCCACTTTCAAAGTTGTTTGTGCGATCCCCTTACAGCCCCCACCCACGCTGCCTCCGCACGCACCATTCAAACTACAAAGAAGAAACGCTGCAAAGAAAATGGAAAGCAGAGGTGTGTGTGTGTGTGTGTGTGTGTGTGTGTGTGCGTGTGTGTGTGTGTGTGTGTGTGTGTGTGTGGATGGGGGGTAGAAAGAGACCCCCTGCTGGTTCAAAGTAAAGTCCGCTTAAGCACCAGCACTCCTTTTACATAACGCAGACACACTCAGTGTACGGGTGTTAGTCCTCAGGGAGCAGCTATTGTTTGGATTCACTCTGCTTTCAGCGTGTGTGTGTGTGTGTGTGCGTCTGTGTGTGTGTGTGTGTGTGTGTGTGTTACGGCCGTCTGCTGCGCTCCCTATGGGGGCCTTCACTCTATACACCATCGACACCTCATCTGTTCTCGTTCCATACGTTTTCTCAATTAGCTGCAGCGGATGGAGGAGCATTGACAGGCAGAGGGAGGGTTGACATGTTCTCTCACACCTCCGTCTCTTCCGTCTTCTTCCCTTTCTCCATCTCGGGTCATTTTTTTTCCATCGACAGAGCGGGGACCCCCCTCTCTGCCTCCTCTTCCTCGCGCTCAGCAGAGGATGGAGAGCCGAGGAGAGAAATCATGGAGGCAGGCACGGATCATTAGCTATATTTGTCCCCACTTCCTGCAGCAGATGATAGATCTAGCTAATTACCCCATGTTGCCAAGCCTATCGCACACGACAAGCGGCCGTCGTTATGGCGGAAATCAGCGTTGGCTTTGGCGTGCGCCGCATAGCTGACGCTATATGACTATTCATGAGCCCGGAGTCAAAGGAGGAGAGGAAATTTCAGATCCTGTCACGGCTCTGTGTGTGAATGTGATTGTTCTGGGAATGATTTTAATGATGCGTGTTCTCCTTCCTCCCTCTGTGCAGAAAATGAGTTTGGAGGAGACGTGGTGAGCCGCTCCTCCCTCGCCGAACGTCAGAAGGTCACGCTGGAAGCAGAGGTCGGGGCCAACGAGCTGTGTCACGCCCACAACGCTTCAGGTACAGCGCGTCTGCAGGATCATTGCCATTCATGTTGGTTTTCCTCCTGAAATCATGGCAACAATGAGCTTTTATGACTCTTTGTACTGATTTCTGATTTATTTATTTGCTCACACAAAAATGTGTTGGCAAAACCAAACTGCAGGTTCTGGAGCTTCAGCTTCGATCGCTGCCTGGATATAAAAAGCAGATTCAGCGATCCGTCCAATAAAAGCTTCAGCCAAACATTTAGGAACCAGATTTTTTTATTTTAATTTATCAGCTTATCGATCCCCTGCTCTGAATCCTGTCCTGCTTCCTGGGAAAGCACCTGAGACCATGAAGTCATCAGGAAAGTGAGCAGGAAGCTTATTTTCCATACAGTCAGCCAGAGGAGTCGCCCCCTGCAGGACAGTAGAAAGAACTGCACAGGTACATTTTAGTGCTAGTGTTAGCTTATAGCTGCACCCTGTTGCATAGATGTGGTCACCTCTGGCTCCACCAAAGCAGCGGAAAGATCGCACAAACATGTCCTGGTGGCGTGTCCATCCTTTATGGCTAAGTCTGAACTGTGGTGTAGGGTCAGGTGACTATAGAAGCCCAGATGTTTACAGCTGCTTTTATGTTTAGTAACGATCAAACGCGAGGCTCAAAGATGGAATGTTTTCCAAGCGTCCCGGATGGCGAGGCTGAATAAAATCAGAGTTTTATGAAGGATAAAACACGAGACCCGCTTAGGCGTTAAAGAAATCAGGTTAGTTTCACATCCATACCGTTACAGCGCGCTGTCATCGGCGGACCAGTTCATAAATTGTTTTATTCTATTGCGATCGCAGCATTTCAGCGCCCTGCACAGCTGCTGTCACCCACCAAAACCATTTTCATTCCTAGTTAGGAATCACTCCCCAGATTTCAGCCTCACACACGCACACACACACACACACGCCGAACGCCCACTCAGATGCTATCTCGGCGGCCCTTCACACTAATTCAGATGCACTTAGCGTCGGTTTGGCACACGTGTTTACTGCCACTGGATGATGCACGGCGTAAATACCTATTTGCAGTGAAATTCGATAATGCCAGCACGGTTTTGGTGGCTCCCCCCTGCTGCTACGCTGCACAGAATATCAATGTGTGTATGTGTGTGAGGGTGGGGTTGGGCGCCATATGCCTGAAACGCATTCTCCCAAAACTTCAAGGGTAAAACAAAGGGAAGCAATGACGATGTGAACTGTTGTGACAGATGTCTGAGCCCCACCCCCTCCCCCCCCCCTCCCCCATCACCACCTAAATCGTAAACACACACATACAAAATGCTTGTTCTGTGTCTCTGTGCATATTCCAATGCTAACCCCGTTTCTCCTCCCTGAAACCTTTTTTACATTTTTTGATGCATTTTATTTTGGCATTGATCTCGACTCTGATCAGTGCTGCTGCTGTTTCCTATATGTGAGCTGAATTAAGAGTCTCGCTCCCGTTCATGACCTGGCTTCGTGTGTTTGTGCAGCCCAGGCTAATATTCATGGATGCAAATCAGAAAACACGTGAAGAACTTCCGAATAAGGACGCGCTAAAAGGATTGTGCTCGGTTTGGATTCTACCAAACAAACCCACGAGGACGTCATGCGTGAAATGAAGAGTGAATTACTCCGTTAGCTTCATTAACATTAAGGTTGTGCATCAAAACTCTCAGCCTCTCTGAACTGGACTCATTCTGCTGCTTCCAGCTCTGTGGTTTCATCAGTGAGCAGCTTTGCATGATTCTCTCCTCGTAATAATCCTTCTTTAACCGCCTCACCTCATCCTCTGTCTGAAACTGCTTTAGCTCCTCCCCCTTGGCTTCTGTGCCTGGGATGACCATGTAAGGGCCAGCTCTGTGACGTCATAAAGATCCCGGAGAATAAAAAACAGTGATAGTCTGAGCTGTGCCTCGCAGCACTGCTGAACACGTGTTTGTCATGTTTGCACGAACACGCGACGCTCATCAGAGGGTTCATCTAGGCGCCACTGAGTCCTACACCAGTCTGAAACGTGATTGGCTGACTGCAACATTAATGTTCAAGCTGAGATTTTGTGTTTCTGTTTTTTTAACTGGCCAACAAACATTTGTGGCTGTTGTCCAACTTCAGACTAAATTCTGCTGAAACTTTTATAATAATTCCTGTAATTTTAGCAGGAAGGATTACTGTTGAGCCTGTGAAAGCTGATGAAGCCGTTTATTGTTGTCAGTGTAGAAAAATAAAAAACTCTGATCTTTGCTGTTAAACTTTAATGGCCTGTAATAACTTTGTTTTTGAAAAATATCATTTTAGTTTTGATGTTTTGATGCAAACGTCACCAAACACAGTGCATACCATGACTGGGTAACTCTGCAGGTTACTCATATTTTAGATTTAACATATTGTTTTATTATTTTGTAATGGATGAAGCGTACAAACTGTGGGGGGCCGGGGGGAGCACTAACCTTCTTCCAAACAGGACATGCGGTTCCCCGGCGATGCCAGGGACTGATTGCAAGTATCTGAGCAACCTTGGCCAAGGTCACCTGCTGGGATGCAACCTGTCTGCAAACAGTCTCAGTCTGACTGATGGAGGTTTTTCACGGCCTCATTAATAATCACAGACAGGTCGTCAGCAACTATATTCTGGTTTTGTTCTTATATAGAAGCAAAGTTGCTGCGCGTTTCAGGCCTGTGAGCTTCTGGAGTCTGATTGGAAACAGTTGATGTGAGTTTCTGTGGATGTAGACGGCAACAGATTTGTTTCCTCTTCATCCAGTCACACACTGATGACTGAGAGTCTTATTCCTGTTTCATGGATGTGTTAAAGCACCAAACTGCTTCAACGACAACAGGATCAAACGTTTGTTGGTTACTGTCTCCAGCTGCCATCCCCTCGTGTCCTGCTTTGAATCACAGTTCTTACTTTGAAAACGATGAACGACGAGTTTATGAAAAAAAAAAAGGAAAATTCATTAACTTAAACATTTACCGAAAGTTCAGTGGACAGCTTTCATTTTGACACACAATCAGTTAGTCGGGTTAAATCTGCTTGCTGTGCAGAAATAATCACACATGCAGAGTTTTCTCATTGTTCGAGGTGTTTTCTTAACTAAGCAGTGTGAACTTTTGGAGCAGGGATCAGCGTGACTCAGTGGTCATTCATCTGGGCCTTTAATGCCATTGATCCCAGCTCTAATTGAGACACAGACAGAGAAGGAGTGGGCCTCCAACTAATCCTCAATAAGCAGGCTAACCTTCATTACAGCCGTGACATTTTCCCATGGGGTGCTAAGAGAGAGAAAATGCCAGACGGAATACGCATGACTCGCCAACATATGGCGAGCTGCAGAGGCGTGCGCGCTTCCCAGGTCCAAGTCTCCCGAGGAAGCTCGAGGGAAGTAAACGACGAGGCTTCCCGGATCCGCTCGTGTTCGGCAGCGACTCGGGCCTCGCTTCAAACCCTCAGAGAAAGTCTGACAGCGTCAGATAGGCTCTGTTAGTATGCATGTGTGTGCATTTAAACAAGCCGGGCTCACACTGTAGTCCACAGCTCATATCTCCTCTGCACGCATGGAAAGGCCAGCCGTCGCTTACAAATCAGTTCACAGGATGTTGGAGGCAGCTGAGAGATTTGGAGACATTTTTAAAGGTGCTTTATGTTGCAGGGCCTCCCGACTGAACCGCACGTGCTGACGTATGTCGGACTAACATCCTGCTTCATCTCCGCTGATGAAGTGAAGCGAAAACCGTGAAGAATAATCCAAAGTCCAAAGTTTCAAACTAAATCAAATTCTTGTGGCCACGCAGCAATGTTTGTCCCACCCATGATACCGCTGGGGCTCATGTATGTCAGACCTGCACATCCCTCTGAGGCAGGTTTATCCTCTCAACGAGCCGTCATAAATCCCAACACCTCGGAGCGTCCCTGCTTTATTTCCAGATGTCCCTAAATATTCATGCCTGCCTGGCAGGTTTGGGCTGTGACGGAGGCCCTGTTTGGATGTCTCTTTTTATTAAACGTGATTTATTAACACCACACTTACTTTACTGTAGAGCCCCTCAGCTCTAATGGTGTGTTTCTTTACGAACGCCCATAAATGTTTCGACGGGAGAAAAATAAAATGATGAAAAGCGAGGATACCTCGTAAATCTTATTAGTGCAGTAAGGAGGGACCGGCTGAGCGTGTGTTGTTGGTGTGTGTGAGAGCGGGAGATTAAAATGAGACTAAAATGCCCAGTGCTCTCCTGTTTTATCAAAGCTTCTCTGGAACAACGAGCAGCGGCGATGCTATCGCTCCAACATGTGTAATCCACCTCAGACTGGATGAAAAGTCACCTTTTTATACCTCATGTCAGCTCTTCCAGGACGGATGCTGCAGTATCTGCGCCTTTCATGGAGACGTAAAAGTCTTTGTTCCTTCGTGTGCTGGCTGTGTGCTCGCATGGCTCATGTTAATAGTTAGATGATTCCCAACAATCACTTCAAATCAGCAGGAGGAGCTTCTAATGGTGCGGACAGGAAGTGCTTTTATTGTGCAGCTCAGTGTTTTGATATTGGTTTCAGTGATCCAAGTAAAATATTCTGTCCTGACAGAAGCGCTAATTCGTCAGCTTTCTCAGCCCCTCCTGGATGGATGTACTCCTCACCCATCTTTGAGGGAGAGGCCGGCCAAAATAAAGAAATAAAACCTACAGTTCCTCTAACGCCCACCAGGGGCTCCAGCAATGATGGGAGTCCTCATGTTAAACTGCCCTGATACACAAAGTGCTTCCTCCTTCAGGACAGCTGTGTGACCAGGAAATACTGTTCTTCAGCCCCACAGCAGGGCTCCATGTGAAAGTAAGGTGGAATATTTATCCCAGTAAATGAAGAGCCATCTGTGTTTGATGAGGTCAATAAATCTGTAACATGACTGATTGAACAGTCACATGTTTATTAGGGGTGCAACGATACACAAAATTCACGGTTCGGTTCGGTTCGACACTTTGGTGTCACGGTTCGATATTTTTTCGATACAAAAAAAAAAAGTCTGTGTGACCACATCTGTTGTGGTCAGACTTTGGAAATTAATACGGTTCCCAAAGAGTTTCTGAGGAAAAGCGAAGCACAGCATTGGCGTTACACCCGTGGGTTTGGCTGTTTGCTTTCATGAGGTTTTTAGGTCTCTGTTACCAGTGCAGGGCGACAACTCAAATCTTACTGAAGGATTTTAATCATTTACACAAACGCTGCCGTCAGTCGTCTCGTGAAATGTTCTTTCCAATGTCGGGTGTGAATTGAAATGTTTGACAAGCTGCAGAAAAGTCCCGAGCACCTGAGCGAACATGGATCCAAATGAAAGCTAATTTTGCGACGTGTCTGTTGTGTGTTTAACAGCTTGTTTGTGCCTCTCTGCAGATGGAGGTGGATGCAGATGATAAGCGCCATCGCACACGCTCCAAAGGTATCTGCACACACACACACATGCACACATACACCATTCAGGGTGACCTTCACTCCCCCAACACAAACACACACAGCGCACACACGCTACTGCACAAATCCCAGACTGTCACACTCGAGTTGGCTTTTCTCGCGGCTCTCTGCTCCTCTATCGCTCGTTTTATATCTGACAGAAACAGAAATCCACATTTTAAGAGCTTTGTTCACAATGAAATATCTACCGCAGCGATATCCACTCCTATGAAACCCTGCGAAGTGAAAACAGGTTATTGAACTTTATTTAAACCAAAGAAACGGCAGCTGTCAGCGACTCTCCTTTGGAACATCTCAGTAAAACTGAACCGAGGCTCAGTCCACTCTGTCTGAAACATCTAAGATGCTACATTCATATTTTATCCCCTCCAACTCTGAGTGCCCGACATCTTTGACCAGGCGAGGATGAAAGTGGTGACCGCTGCTCCTCCATCACGAGGATCAAGCAGCTCGTCAGCCGTGTGATTGAAGTTCAGGCGAAACCAAAGATGTGTCACTGAGATCATCGTTCCCTTCATTTAGACAGAATCATTTAAACAGAGAGCATCTGCAGTATAACATGGGACTGACCTTTGACCTTTGTTTGCTAATCCCAGTGATGTTTAAGCCCGTATCCTTCTACAGCTCTCATCTGTGAAACTAGTCCCAGCTGTGTAACGCCCACTCAGGCTGTACGTAGCAGTTAAAGCTGTTAGACAAGCAGCATTTAAAAAAGTTTAGTTTTGGCAATCAGTGACATACAAATCATCTCAAACGGACATCTAACAGTCCTGCAGGTCATACACACACAGCAACGAGTCTGCTGTTTGGGTCAAGGGTCACGTCTGTGCACCAAAGGACAGGTCAAGGTTTAAGGTTCAAGGTTTTTTATTTGTCACATGCATAGTTATACAAGTATAACACACAGTGAAATGTGACAGGATCCCAAACGTCAGAATAGAATAGAATAGAATAGAATAGAATAGCACTTTATTGCCACTGTTCATGTACAAGGAAATTATGGGATCTTGGTGACTTCGAGTTCAGGTTTTTAGACTTGCATTTTTAGGAATAATCCATTTTATTATTATTATTATTATTATTATTATTATTATTGTTATTGTTGTTGTTGTTACTTTCAGAGCTTCCATCATCTACATGCTTTTTGTCCCATGAAATTAAAGTGAAATATTCCAACAAACCAAAGACACATTATATCTAAATTATTCTCATTGTGATGGCTCGGATCTCACAACGTTACTTTTTTCCTTTCAACATATTTATTTGTTAATTTATGATCACTCGTGACACTTGAACACTTTGCACTTTTTTAAATCACAGATGTTAAATATAAATAATCGAACCAATTTTGTTTTCATGAAAGTTTAAAGATTATTTCTTATCGTCACACCAAACGTTTCTGCTCCAGCTGCCTTTGAATACAGCAAAATAAACGTGTATCGTGTGCAAACATGACAGCGTTTTACTTTTTACTAGCACAAAACCCAAATGTGTATATATATCATATCATATAAAAATATTATATCAAAATAAAATACTGCCACAGAGAAATTACAAATGAAATTTCGACTCTTATATTATAAAGTATATTGAATTTTTATAATCATATTTGTCACCATGTTGAGATTTTTCCTGCAATAATTCTTTTAATTTTAAATCATAGATTTGAATGAATTTCTTTTCAGTTTCCAAATGTTGTAATATTTAGATTTAGAGACAGTTTATTAACGTTAAACTGTCGTCTGACAGTAGTTTTTAATGTTTATCTTAAAAGCTTTGTTATTATTAGTTTCAGTTTTTTTAATTTATCAAATATGATATAATATTTATCAGTTTTAGAACAGGTGTTAAATTTCAGTGTGAAGTTCACTGACTCACATTCATGTAGTCGTCCTGGTCTTCATACATATATGAAAGTGACAACTTTGTGACACTGCATCGTTTCCATATTGTTGATCCAAACATTCAGACGAGAGTAATAAGCTGCAGACAGATCACACACATGTCCTCAGACACAAGTACAGATGATGAATATACGCCTGCATTCAGTGACGTTCTCTCCAGCTTCGAGTGTTTCCCTGATGATGTCGCAGGAAACTGATGCAGAGTCACAGTCGTGGCCGTTCAGGCGGATTTCACATGTTTCATAATCTCTCTGTGTTTCTCTTCCAGTGCCTGTGGATCCAGCATTAACAGAGCTTTTCAGGTCAGTGGGAATGAACACACACACACACACACACAAACCTGCCTGTTTTCCATGATGATCCCATACTCGAGATTCTTCCTGTGTGAGTTCCACACTCGCGTCCCTCCCTTTGGACATCCTCTGATAACAGCAGAACAAAAACATGCACCACTTTCTTTTTCCAACTCCACACATGAAATATTAAATAAGAGGATTTCTTGTCTGTTTTTGTCTAATGTTCTCAATGTTATTTCGATGATGGTCGATTATCAATGTATTAAGCATTCAGCACATTTCCTTCTCTCTTTCTACGCCTACAGCCCTAAAAGTTCTCGCTGGGTGAGTGGAGTGGGTGGAAGGTAGAACTTTATTCTCTTTGTCACTGGAAAAGTTTCCTCTCAGAACAGTTTTAGGAAGTGCCGTCATTTCTAAAACCATCCACTGTGTCAGGAACTACTTCAAGATACTAATTAGCTTAATTTACCTGCTTTAAGTAAGGTAACGTGACTGGAGCCACATTTAAGCTGCTAAAGCTTCGTGCTGGAAAGTGCTGCTAGAAAAAGAAAATGTTGGATAGAATTGTAAAAAACATCTTGTTTGCTTTATATTTACACGATGTATATTACTCACCTGACAGTCTCCAGACTAACATCAGGCATCTTATGAAAGGCTGTGACCCTCCAGGTTTAAACAATTATCACCCTGTTAATCTGAAATAAACTCTTAGCTTATATGTTTGGCTGATATTAATATCTTAGGTGAAACTGACGAAAGTCTGACGTTCGACTGGGTCATGGTACCAACAGCTATGTTGGGAACAAATCACAATATTAATGGACCAGAAGAATAATTGTGTTGTTGTATTTGTCGATCCGAGTCTGGTTTGGTTGTGTCGAGCTGCTGTTAGGCAGACTTGGTGATGCTGCTGGAAGCTTCAGATGTCAGGTTTCCTGAAGAGTTTCAGAGGAGTCCACCATGGTTCAGGTTAATTTGCACTATCATTAATAACATATGTAGCACAGAATATGTTTACAGCTAAAGTGCACCTTTATGCAGATGACACCATACTTTACTCAGCTGGCTGTACAGAGTCAAGCTTCTCATTCAGCCTGACGAGACAGCAGCACAAACCTGTTCCTGTGATTTATGCTAATCACAGTCGGCTCCTTGTTGGGGACCCGGAACTTTCTCTGAACTTTTTCTTATTTTGAACCTTTGCATAACCTTTGAACCTTTCTGGTCACCAATAAGCTCTCTAAAGCTGGAGGCTTTTGTCTGTCAGGGAGAGTTGAGAGCTTTTTATAAAGTATTATGTTATTCATGTTTTATATGATTTAAGGTTGTGCCTTCATGGCCAGATCTTCCTTGAAAAACAGGACTTCCTGGTTTAAATGAGGTTTATGTGCTCATTACAGCAAATTATTTGACTTCCATAAGGTTGTAAGTGACGTTAACTTTAACCTCCTAAGACCTGAACTCTTCCACAGCAGCATTTTTAATTTCTCTTTGATATTTGGGCTGATTGGGGTCCGATGAATGTAAAAACAAAGAATTACCAGATTTTTTTTTTTTACCTTATTTTTGTTTTTAAGAAAAATCAGAGCCACATATGAGGATATTCGTTTAAAATTCTGATAGAACAGGAGCAGCATAATGTCCTCATAAGTGAATATCAGGTGCTTGTAGAGCAAAATTGAGTATTTTGGTCTAAATAACCCAAAATGTGATGTCCACATATGTGGACACCAGGTCCTAGGAGGTTAAAGGGCAATTTAAAGGTGTGGGCAACCACGTGTATTGCCCCCTTGTGGCCATTAAAAGTAAGGCACATTTAAGGCACTTCTGCATTGCCAAATAAAATCCTTGAATTTCCCTCAAAACGAGCTCAGACTTCCTGGGCGGTCTGTTAGTAACGTTACGATCAAATCGAATAGGGACCTTGTGAGTTGGAATCGAATCAATACCCAGCGCTAAGTAACACCACAGCAGCCACACTGTTGGTGGATAATGTCATTAAAATGCTCCATACATGGTTCAGAGGTCCAGTTCAGGTGAAGCCTAGCTGTTAGTCAGAGAGGCCACAACCCAGTAATGGCCTGACTCAGTTTTCGAGTGGACATCAGAGGAAGTGCAGGTTTTGGTTGTTTATTTTCCTTCCCCTGAGGAGGGCGACTGGTCAGGACAAGCAGTTACCATTAATGAACTCCAGTTAAAGGCTGCGGCTTCACTCCTCGTCCCCCTGAGACTGTCGACCCGCTGTAACATAAGTCAATAAGCTTATGCGCCTCCATTCGGGCCGTGTCACTCTGTGAAATACCTGAACAGCTCCTAACAAAGCTGTGGATACACTGTGCAATCCAGGCTATCTCTTAACCAATACGGACTCTTCTGGTTAGACGGTGGAGGCTAAGACAAGGAGGTGCTGACAGTGCGCACAGAGGCTCGAATATACATGTGGCATGCTTGTTTTTCTCTATTAGCCATGTTGTGTCACCTGGTTGAAAGTGTGGATGCTTCAGTGTCCTCTACTCGTCTTTGTGAGTTGTTTCCACCACAGTAATGTGTGAGTTTCATTTTGTCCTTGGCTGTGTGTTCGGGGGGTAAGATAAGGGTTCCTGCCTACCTATATATCAATAAATAATATTCCACCTGGAAGATTACTGCGTAGCCTTTAGCTGATATTCATAGATAGTCCAAGGTGTACTCTCCCTGCTCTCTCCCCCTCTCTTTCAGTCTTTCTCCCCCTTTTCTATCATTCTCACCTCCTCCTCCTCCATCCCTCACTGTGCTGCTGCCTGCAGATAGTAATTAATCAGGGGATCGATGGGAAGCCTATCTCCAGGCTGAGGCGTCTATAATGTCGATAATGCTGCTCGATGGCCTCTCTCCCCGGAGAGCTGATAGTCTTCAGGGCGAACACGCTTGACACGGGCCGTTCGGCTCTGCGTATGTGTGTTTAAAATCCTATTCAGCATGGACACTATATGATCACAATTACAAATGCAGTGAGAGACAAATATAGTGCTGCGTAAAGAAATTAATATGAAAAACTAATAATTTCTAAGATGAAAACTGTTGATTTATGTGAAAAAATCCCCAAAACCAACACAAACCTTTTTGACCTGATTTTACTGATAATACTTTAAAGGCTGATTTTACATAATTTTCCATTCTTTCTTTTTAAAATATTCATACTTTAATATTTATCTACACATTAGTTTATATCCCGATCTGCTGTCCTTTGTTATTATATCATTGTTAGAGAATTGTTATAAAAAACAGAAACAAACTTGATTTAAAACCATAAAAATCTATGAATTCAATATATTTTAAGAACCGCTCCAGGTTTAATACGGCTGATCCATAAATAAATGTGTTTGGGTAAATGCTTTTATTGGACCAAGATCGAGTGCATTAAGTGTCTAGGTAATGTTATCAATATCAGGCTTGCATATGGTAAATGGACCTGAGTGACATTCACATGGCCCATGTTTCTAATAATCAGCGGATGTGCAGTAATCCCTGAACAGATTGTCACGGTTTTTTCTACTTTTAGATCGAGGTGATGTCATAGACAGGGGATATTCTTAATATGGTCAGCTTGTGCAAAGAAGCCCCACCCACCTTTGTTTAGGAGGGGCAGCCAATCAGAAGAAAGTTGCTAAAACAGCTTGTTTCATACAGAGGACGATCTGAGGAGCTGCACCGGTGTGACGTACAAAAGGATTATTTTGGACTGTGAATCATGCAAAGCTGCTGTAATGGAGTGACAATAAAGATGTTAAGGTTAAAAGAGAAGAAAAGATCCACTTTGGTGAATAACTGGCATGATAAATACAGCAGCAGCTGTGCTGTAGGGCACATTTCATCCACTCAGATTAACTTTATTTAAGTCGCTTTCATAGATTATACAGAATGTAAATCATTTGAGGCAGTGGGATCTCAGGTCTCAGCCGCAGTACACCAGTGGGGTCTCTGACTTTTCAGTGGCTTTTCAGTCACCATCAACTGGCACAGTAATCATAGATGTGCAGGATGGCTAATTGAAGTCAGAGTGCAGCAGAAAGGCACGCATATAGAGCATAATTCAGATTCATGTGGGAAGAAGCTGTTTAGAGAGGGTGCTTTCAGCATGCGGCCATTGCAGCTGCCTTCATCTGTGCGCAGCTAAAGCAGCAAAGACACTGAAGGAAAAGGCATCCTTTCACGTTTAAAGCTCCAATTACATGGATGAATTTCTTTTATGAAAGAAAAAAGCAAAGGTGGCTTTAAGAGAGGACCCCGTCTCCATAAAGCTCACCGTGAGATAGACGGGGAGGCGAGTTTGTGCAGACGGGAAAGCTCACAGCATAAACATTCGCTCCACATCTCCTCTGTCATTTGCATATTTACAGTCTGCCATGCTAATCATGTTTATTGGGGTGTATAAGAACTGCGCATGGGCTCGACGGCGGAGGACAGCTTTCTGCCGGAGACTGTGAGATATAAAAATTACCCCCAGCCCCCCCATTTTTGAAATAAATGGTTCCTCCTGCGGTAATCCAATTTCAAAAAGACAAAAAGAGCCATCTTACATAACTAGGACAGCACAGGCTTCTGCTAATTATGGTGTTAAGAATTCCCCTGATTTCAAACAAAGGCCAAGATTCGTGCAGATATTTTTATGTTGTGTTCAGTTCTTCATCCAAAAATGGAACTGAAGCTGCAAAATCCTGAGAAACTCAGTGCAAAAAATATAAATACATCAAGGAAATCAAATCCAGATTTGCTCGATTTCACTTTGAACACAGAGATTTCTGCTGTCAGTCCCTCTGTGCTTTATCTCTGAAGTGTTGAGAACAGTTAAGTAAGGAGGATAACGGCTAAAGCTCCTCATTTTTCCCCTGTCAGACTCCTGCTCCCTCACAAAAGAGATGAGGTGGTCACCGCCTGGCCGAGATCGTCAGCGTTAGAGCTGAAACGAGGCCAAACAGGAAGCGATTGACACGGCACAGATCCACTCTCCTCTCTTTGTCTCACCCACACGTCTCCCTCGTCCTTATAGCTCCACCATAAACTGCGTTACACTGACCCACCCTTTTTTGCTCGGGGTCGTCGCTCCGAGCCGCCCACGGGCTCGAGCCCCTGCAGCCATTCTGCACATCGCCGCGGGGCTGACGGGCGCCGCTGCATCGATCCAAGAGCAGCAAGAATGGAAGTCTTTTCTTTCACCGCTCGTGGTTTTATAACACACCAAGGCACGCTGTGCACAGAAGATAATTAAAGACAGCTAAAATAAACATGGAGATATCACTTCATCAGCATGCCCGACTCTCCTTCCTCCTCTTCCCCTTCCTAACACTCTATCCTTTCCTGCCTCCTTCCCTGCCTTCCTTCCTCCCTCCCTTGCCCCCTCCCTTTTCTCTCTGGCAGAGCTAATTCCCTCTTCAGATGGTGCGGCTCTCATTTGCATACTTATCAAAGTGTTTGGACTATCCGACAGAAGCTGTAGGAAGGTGGGGTCATTAATATGTTAATTAGCCCCTTCGCTCCATCCTTTTTCTCCCCCCGCCTTTTAGATGCTGGCGCACCATCCGTATCCTCCACCTCTCTCAGCCTTTGAATGTTTGAATACCCTCAGAGGCCCTGCAAATACCATAAGACTCTGCAGACATGCACACACAGGGCTTAGGTTCACAACGACGTATAGAGAGTGCGTTTGCATGCATGCAGACAAATACACATCTGTGCTGTTGGATTAGCAACGTTTGAGTTTTGCATAGGAAATTTTAGCACCGTGTAATGATGTGGTTACAAAATTGAGCAAATATTATCAATCTTTGCCGTCAAGACAAGTTTGTCTATCTCAGTCACGGTGATGTCTGAATTTTAAGTAAGTGGAAGATGATATGTTTTCTTTTCATTATTATCAAACACAAAATTAAAGACAAATGTAAAATATATGTCTAAAGTAAGACTCTATTATTATTATTAGCACTCTGAGCTAACTATTTCCTAAAGAAAACACTGAGTGTTAATGCTAAGCCAAGCTTAGAAGTAACAATCAAGCCACTGAGTTGACTTGGAGGCGGTTCTGGTTGATATTCCCACCTGACCTGCTCAGAATCAGCTCATTTTAATTTTTAGCATTTTTAACACAATATATGCAAAATCTTACCTTGATACAATGAATAATTTCTGAGGTCCTTGAGTGTTTTTAATTTTTTTAAATCTTTGAAGGTCCCTGTACGGCACTTAATCTGGGATGATTGGGGGCTTGTCCGGGATCTTTGAACCCTGTCTGGTTTGTTGAAATGAAATTGTATTTGTTTTTCTGCGTGCACACTTGAAGTGGCTTTGGTTTTTAGTTTTGTGAATAATATTCTTTGGAGTGTCTTGTAGGTTTTGATCTGTGTTTTAGATTGATTTGCTGTTTGAGAGCTCCTTTGAGTGATTCATAATCAGTATTTCTACTTAGGCATGTTTGAGAACCTGGGCGCACATTGCCTTGGAAGCATTTCACTTGTTGGTTACCTTTTGGTTCTTGTGGAATCGAGTTCCCAGTCCCACCATCTGCTCGGGTTAAGTCTGTAGGTGTATGTTGTGGTGTGTTAATGTTGGTCCTGGTTTATTTCTTATTTCAGACCAGCATAAGCAAACCTGTTCTGGTTGTCATTGCATTTGTGGAAGCCTGTACTCCCAGTTATACTGACTGACATGAATAGACACGGTGTATTAAAAATCCCGAAAGTTCTGAAGTACAGTTTAATAATTGTATTCCCATGGCACTGTCACATTTATTTAAAAAATCACTTCATCAGGGAGCTAAACAGATTTCAAACAAACAACGAATCACCTAACTTGTAGACTGTGAAGGAGGCCAAACTGGTTTCCTATGAGCTCAAAATATTTGTCGTATTGAAATAAAAAACCAAGTCCCATCAGTTCATCTATTTGTATTTATCACGTGTTTGTATAGAAATACAGGCTTATTGGGCTTGTTGCTATCAGGCACCATGACTTTCAACCCGGAGACTGTGCTTTGAGTATCATCTCTGATCAATTTCAACTCAACCGCTCCATAAAGCATCATTTATTCTGGGTCGAGAGTGCCCTCTATGGAGCAGAAAGTCCAGACAGTGGGAGTTCCCCTTTGCAGGTATAGCAGTCATACACTGCGTATGAAATATAGATGAAGCCACCACAATGTTGCTTCGTAAAATCCTGTTTTGAGTGTTCTGGCTGTTGCCATCTTAGCTTTTTGAAGACCTTCCGGTCCTTTTTGACTGTAATGGGATCATAATTTCCTAAATGAACATCATGTCATATTCAATAAGACTAGAAATAAACCATAAATGCATCAGGAGTCTTTAATGTTTACTGAGCTCACAGATCCATGAGCAGCAGGTTCGTTTTATACAATCTGATGAGTCATCCCTGCTGGACATTGGCTTCAGTTTTCAGACTCTGAAGCGTCACATACCCAAACCCTAACCCGGCTTTTAATTACACTCTGTGGCAGAAATAGGTTGTAATGGTAGCCCACCTCTGAGGCTGAAGCTCGTGTAAAGCTTCACTCTGAGTGCAGTGCCAGCCTTCAGCAGGACGCCGTTAATGAAGAATATGTCCTGTACATAAAGGTTGGAGGTCAGAAGTGGAGTCATTCAGCAGCAGCAGCAGGACACCTTGTTAACTCAGACTTATCTGCTCACGAGCAGAGGTTAATGGGTCTGTTCTAACAAGGTTTCTATGGTTAGTCAACACTGATACAGGTGACTGAAGAAGATGCTGGCAGTAATTAAAAATGACAAGGGGAAGTTATCAGCAAATGTTGGCGCAAGGCATCTTGGGAATTGCTGTCCTTGATGCTATTTAAACTCTGTGGTTTGAGCACTAGAATCCACATAATCGTAGCGTTTATTCAGCCGTACGCTGGCAAACAAAGGCATGTGGTTCCTGAACGCGAGGCTTGGAAATAAATCAACATTTTTGTGTGGAAACAGAAAGGTAAGCAGCAGCAGAGACAGACTGTTACAACATCCTGCTCACCGGATTTGATTTCAGCTTTTCAAGGACTTGAACAAACAGGATTCACTGAACGCACTCACTTTAGGGAGACTTTCTTTCATGCTTTCACCTCTGGCTTCTGCCATTGTTTTCACAGAGATACCTGCAGTAAATTGGGCATAAACATCAAGAAGTGTTGTTTTCCAGCCCTCGTTCTTTTAAACGTTCTCGTAGAACAGGCCGTTTTGATATTGATGAGCGAAGAATGAGGACGGTAGGAAGGGAAAGGCAAAGAGATTAGGCGAAACAAAAGGTGAGATGAGAGAGCGCTCACCTTGTTCTAAGCAGCAATAAAAGCCTCGCTAATCCACCTGGCCTTGCCTCTGAGGACATATTTCTCTGTGTGCCAAACGGAGAGGGTGTTCAATTCAACCCACACAGGGCAGACTTAATAATTACTCTCGCTTTGAACGCAATTTCCTGGCTGTGGGGAATGATTGACAGATTGTATCCATGGTGTCAGGGGGGCCAGCCACGCCCACCCTGACTAAGGTAGAAATTAGAGAGCAGCAGGAGCTAAATTACACCTTAGCAGAGACCTCTGGCAGGAGGACAGGAGGGGAAGCATGATGAATGAGAAAAAGATCAGAACGGAAAGGTAGCGGGTGAGTCGCGTGGGAGCACGGAGATGATTGGAGGAATGGCTCGGAAATACATTTGAGGCACACGCACGCACACACACGGATGCTGGTAGACACACAAAGGCTCGCGCTGAGGTAATGGGTCTGCAGTACTATTGGAGTGCAAAGGGAGAGACACTTAAATGCCATCTCTGCAGTTGGGATGCTATTTACTCCCTCTCCCTTGCACACAGCCGTCTCTGCTCTCTCCACTATGTCATGCTCTCAAAGCACTCAGACTGATATGAGAGCAGCGAGCGGCCGGCAGAGTGGCACAATGAGTCTTCGGGTATCTACAGTGGAGGAGCTCAACAACAGCAGGAAGTGCACAGAAAGAGTGACGGATCGCTGCAAAGCAGAGAATAAATCTGCAGCGTCCCTCTGAAGAACCTCATTTACTCGTAACGTAGAGAAAAGACCCAAAGAATGATCTGCTTCCACAAATATCCTCTTCCTTTGTGATTAAAAACACATCGGTTATCACGAGCACTTCAAAAGTGAGACGTTCCTTCGTTGCCTCCAGCAGTTTGTGGGCTGATTTCTAAGTGAAGGACGAATTGAATGAAGCCTGTTTTCCCACCAGGAATTTGATTTCCAGGTGAAAACCACAGCCAAACATTGAACGTCCAATATTTGAAGGGCGGGGTTAATGACTTTCACTGTCCATTTGCAGGCGCTCTAATACAGGCTCGAGGTCAGCTGTTTCATCCAACCTCCCAAACTGTCCGACCTGATTATTTCATTATGAACTACGACCGTGATGAAAATAAGCAAAGCAAAATGAAATGCTAACCTGATGTGTTACACTAAAGCAGAACAGTACTGACTTTGTCCTGCACTAAATCAATGACTTCTCTGTAGTAATAGTCAGTAGCAGTACAGGCCAATCAGACAGCAAGCTGCAGCTGTTCAACCCCGTCACACCAAAACTGTCCCTGAGTAACATCTGGAAACTACTCAGCCTCATCTTGTCTCACTGTTTGACACATTTTGTTATGTAGGCCGTCTGAAAATAGCCTACAAGCTGCTGAATCTACAATGTAAAATTCTCTAACAGGAAATTCTAAGTTACAAATACCCACCTTAACCATAATATTTAGATTCAGCTAATTGGACTTTCTCATGGTTTGTCACGTATCGTGTCACGCTGTCATCTACGTTGGACGCAGTTCAACCAGGAAACTTGAGTTGTGAGTGGTTGATTTCTGCGCTCGCTAGCAGAGTACTGTGGTCGTAGTTTGCTTGGAAGATGCAGACTTGTCTGCAAACACTTGCTGAGTGGCAGCGAAACACCAAAAAGTCACGCAAACTGAAAATGAGACAGTTCGCCTTCAAAATAAAAGCTTTTCAGAGTTTCACTTGAGATCGTTAATTTTTGTGTACAAATTCCATGCAAACTGGTGGTGACCACGGCAACCGTAGCTGCCAAAGGAAAGAGGTTTTTGCCAAATGGGTGGAGAATAGAAACTGGTGACCACTGTTTGGCAGGCAGTTGCAGAGCAGTCTTTGGACAGGTTACATGGTTAGTGACAAGTTCTGGGTTTTGAGCCATAAGTGACCATATTTGGATCAGAGGGTGGAGTCCTACTTTCTGCTCCATTCACAGATACTAATCTAATCAGTCCGCAGTAACATCCAGACAAAAATTCACTCAGCGAAACTGGAGCTCGGACTTGTTGGACCATCTCTCAGTATAATTAGCTGCACAGCAGCCATGTTAGTCAGATATTATATTGGTCAGATGCTTTAAAAATACTCCAAAAGGAACAAACCAGTGTTTGTATGTAGACCTGTTTATTTCTGCTGTAAGGTTGGACATTTTAACATGGGAGTCTACAGGGACTGATTATATTTGAAAGACAGCTTCAAGTGGCCATTAGAGGAACTGCAGCTTCACTTTTCACCCCCAGAGGTTGCTGCTTTGTGCCAAACCACTTATTCCTCCTGATGGTCTGATGGTCCACTAGGAGTCAGATGGTGTACTGTAGGTTTACCTCTATCTGGGTAAAGTGCTTCCATCCTGGCTTTAAGGACCCTCGACTGGAGCAGAGCCTTCAGAACAGGCTCTTCACCTGAAGAAAGAGAGGGGACAGAGGCGAGGGGCAGCTCACTGACACACATTCGCATCCACATCTACATCGGCGCTCTTAATGCGATCACACACGCACACGCACAACCTACTTCACATGTAGAGCAGCATTCCCAGCTGAGTGCCGCTCTCCAACCTGGCAATTTGAGCGGAAAGAGAATCCAGCTAAAGTACACAGGGCGTCATGCTGATTTCACAACAGGGGGGTTGAATGGCAGAATGGCCTCACTACAGCCCTCGTTACTGATCTGGCAAGATCCGACTCATCTGTTTCAATAGCACTCTATCATTTGCACTTATGTGTGCATGCACAAGTGGAGGCAGATTGCACGAGTCCAAATTGTTCACTGGAAATGCTGCTTCTATGTGACGCAGGACCAATTTCACGCAGTCAAACCTGCACGCCACGAGCGAGCGACGAGCACACGGAAACGCGTACCCACAGCAACATCTGACGGGGATGTTTTTGGGTGACATTTAGTTTCTAGGTTGCACAAGATGCTTGTATAAATGAATCATGAGTGAATCTGTGAGGTGTGAATAATAGATGGGAGGAGAGGTAAAAACAAAGGAGTGCTGTTATTATTTGTTAATAAGACACTCTGGAGCATCACTAACTAGATCTCATTACCTCCGTAGTCACAGGCATGTATACACACACATTTTCCCACACACCACATGCCAAACTCATGCACAAGTCTCTCATCCTGCATGACTATTTTTACCTGTGAAGCCTGCCGTTGCCTAGCGCTCTGTAATTACAGCCCACACTCCACCAATGAGTGATTAGAAGCAATGATGGATGGGTTAACGCTGTCACCTTAGGATGCCATGGTGCTGAGCTAATTATACGAGCGTACACGTGTCACATACCTGATAGCCCTCTCAGCCTTCTGCCATAACTCTGGAACAGGTGCGATAAAGGTAGACGATGTGTCTCCTGTTAATCTGCAGATAAGGCATGATGAAGTAACGCCGCAGCTGATTAATAGATCTCCGTGGCTCCTAAATGAGTTCCTTTGGTGTCACTTGGCACTTTAAATTTGCCTCATCAAACATCTGCTCCTGCGGCGTTACCATTTGTAGGCGGCCACGAGTTTTCCACTTAAAGCCAGCGCCCTGATTTCATCATCATCATCATCATCATCATCCTGTGTGAAAACACTGCCAAAATATATTTGGAGATTTTCACAATTTCAGTTTTTCTTTTCACCGCCTGAAAAGCTATGGATTTCCTGTCATATATGGACTTTCTGTCTCTGCATAGACAATGTCTGTGCAGGATGGAGATGGAGCGCGCGCCTACTTATACATGCAAAGTGTGTGCGTGCAGACGGGGGATGTGAGGGGTTGCGTTTATGATTGCCACGACTGCAGCTGGGGCTGTGGGCTGAGTAATTGCCTGTCTTGGTAGGGGGAGCGTGGTAGCGAGCTAAAAGTCAAGTGCTCTCTTCCTGCTGTAGACCTCATTTGGATTCCACATAGCTAGCTAGCAAGCTAACGCCAGCCTTGGGCCTGTATTATTCATAGCTTGACAGATAGCGCTCACTAAAAGCATTGGAAGTGGGCCAGGTGGTGATGGAGCGACAGGGGAAGCAGCAACACTGCACCTCGCTCTCTGCCTGGCAGGAAGAGAAACAGATATGGAAATTGAAGATACAATGGAGCAGCAGAGAGATGAGCAGCTTTAACAGAAACAGGGAAATGCTAAGTGGGATCGGTACAGAGATGAAGAGAGTGAAGAGGTGAAGAGGGGACGAAAGGAATCAGACAGAATTATCTGAAGGCCGCGTGAAGCTAAAGGACAGTGCAACTACAAGACATTAAAGCAAAGATAGAAGACGAGCGAGCTCACCGCAAAATGGAGAGAAGACAGAAGCAGAGTGACTGTGAAGAGAGAACGAGGCAGCCATCCACCCCCGCCAAGCTCAGGAACCCCTCTGCCTCCATGTGCAGAACCAGATAAGGTCGCATTAATCAAAATCTGCCACTTCCCCTTCCAAAAAAACACCGTCTCTGCCATCAGCCCCCCTCTGTGATGTATCTGTCACCGAAACAGAAATTTCCATATTTAATGGGAAAGCTTTATATCACCAAAAAGACAGTGTGGGCTGAGGGTGAAAGAACAGAGTCGGTCGGATCTGTCAGCTCTGTCATTAGCTTCTACACTTTAGACTTCATGTGGAGCCTCGGGGTTCATTCGGTTTGGCTCCGACGCAATTGTTATCATTCCCACAGTATGATGACGGAGCCGGTCAGACATCGGTCGCTGTCACGTGCAACCAGAGGAACTATGGTGTAAACAGCGCATTATAAGGTTACTATTTCCTGTTCCTGTGCCTACTGCACGTCAGAGCAGTGAGTCCTTTTTCACTCAGTGAACTCCTTCATGTGAAAATGTGCCCGTTTTAATTCATTTTAAACTAGATTTGATTCAGCTTTACGCTTACTTCACCAGTTAGTATGTATTTAGTTTACCACATGTGAACAGTCACAACCCTTTACTGCTCCATTTAACAGCTATTCACTTTGTTAAATCACCATTTTCAAAGGTTCAGTCAATATGTTTTAGCTAACTATTCCACTATTATTAGCTGTTAGCTATTCTTCTAGCAGGCAGTGTTCCAGTCTCTGGAAGCAGGATGAACTCCGCTTGACATCAAGTCACTGAAACAGTTGACTGTACAAAGTGTGACCATTATTGTCTTAATCCCCCGTAGATATGAACAGTTAGCCATGTCACAGAGCTCAAAGCCTTTTAACTCTGCTGTGGCTTTATTGCTATTAATATATTTGAAGGAAAACCTCATTAACAGCTGTTTTTATCTTAGCCACAACAAGCATATGACTTTGTGGAATTTGGTGCATCATTGGAAATTAAATACTTTATACACTTTTTAAAATTCGATCAGCCTTAAACATCTGCAGCGGTAATATTGATCCATGTAACACTGGTGTGGGACATTTGTAGAATAATTACTATTATTATAATCATATTATTACTACTACTATTAATAATTGCTTTTACTTTGAATGCGTTATGTGCAGTTTGCCAATAATGCAGTTTTTTATGCAGGGAGGTGTTTTCATCGTGTTTTATTTGCTCCATATCAGTCTGATATGATTCTTTAATTGTGCAGAAATGTGAGGATGCAGCTGAAAATGATGAGACAGGATTATTAAGTTGTTTTAATTCTGGTCATTTTTATGTTGTTGAAAATTGGAGGAAGATGGGAGGGGCTTAAATCATAATGTTAGCTGGTTGTTTCAGTCATCTAGTGTTGGTCAACAGTTATGACTGATATTAGCAGCACTACTTTTAGCGAGTTCACCATTTCTGTCACTTTTTACATGAGTGCATTTTGGCTGTTTCCACTGTGTATCCTTTACTTTTAGGCAGCTTTCAGCTCTTCATGTTTACTCAGTTGTTAAACTGTAATTTCTCGTTTTGTGAGATAAGTTGAATTTATCAGCCTAGGATACTGCAGACGTACCCCCTGGGGTATTGGTAGGCCTAAATTCCTGTGTGAGAGAATAACTGTGCATTTTTCTGCTGTCTGTTGTTTCCTTGTATGAACCTTTAATGCATTTTAAAAAAGCCTTTGAAAGCATTTCAAAGCCAGGGCTGCTAAATGTACAGTGGCACACACATGCGACTTCCTTTTTGATGACATTTGTTTATTCCCCCTTATTTGCCTCCTGTGCATATTATGACAAGCCTGCAGACTACCTTTCTGACATCACCCGGCGTCAGATAAACAGGTGGTGTTTATGCTTTTTTCATCCTCTTTTTTCTTCTTTTTTAATAACCGCATCCCTGAGGAAAGACATCAAAGGGAATAACAGATCATGTGCGATGAGCGCGGAGCGTGCCAGGGGGACATGATGGGCATGAAGAGGGGAGGCGGGGGGCAGGCAGCTGCTCAGGGCCAGCTTCAGGCCCGGGCACATCCTGACCCCTAACCCCTGAACCCACCACCAGCCCTCCCTTCCCCCCCGCCTGCCTCCTCTGGCCAGCCCTTCCCTTAGAGCAGCTGCCAACTAAATTACATCAATGTCAAAAAGCCCTCCTCCTCCTCCACTGCTGGAGAGACAGGGCTTAGTAAACATGGCACAGAGTGGGAATCACAATGAAACACACAAAGGGCAGACGCTTTATTCTGAACGCCAGTATTCGGTAAAAGATGAGGCTGGTGTTTCTTGTTATTGTCGACAAATCTCACGAAAAGAGCGAAAGCAGCCGTGCGTCGGTGCATCCATACGTTCTCTGTTCTCCAGCTGCTCCGTGGCTCTCAGCAGAAAGTCTGCTGGTTCCTGCTGGAGATGGAAATCTGGAGAAATGGGACATGAAGATGTGCACTTTGATTTAAAAAGACAGCTTCGTGCTGCAGGTTTTAGCAGTATATCCAGTATAAGGAACAAATCTGCTCATCCGAATAAATGGGCTAACCACGAGAAGGAGCTCCTTTCCAAAATGGCAGATAGGCCAGCAGCTAACTCACCGGCTTCCCTGTGCGCTCCTCTGAGTTGAGGGTGATTGATTGAAGTCATTACGCTTGTGGAGAGACTCCTTACCTGGCTAATCCAGGAGTGATTTTAGCTGCAGCATGACAGATAGCCACATTACACCCCCTGATTCTGCTGCCCGATGAGCTCCCTGCCTCCAGCTCTGCTGGAACATTATGCAGAGTAGCTTGTACGATAAACACAGATCAATAATCGACCAAATCTCCGACCTCGGAGTTAATTCAGGGGCCTCGAAACACAAATACTTCATGATATATGATAAATACTGCATTTGTGCTCAGAGTATTTAGTTATTTACTCACAATGAGGTACACAGTAAGTGAAAATCACATGTCATTGTAGTTATTTCAGCTTCAGTCCAAAAGACTTTTTAAGCAATTTAAATGTTCACAGCGAGGAAAACCCGACAGTTGTGCTAAAGTCACGGCGCGCTGCAGTCACCTCCATGCTTTGTTGTAGGCTGGTCACAGAGCTGATGTTAGATATTAATTTTCATCTGTTCAGATTTATACAAATGGTCAAAATCACCCACACGAACATCATCGACAACCAACAGGAGCTCTTCTGTTTCCCCACAGAGCTTCTGCAGCATCTTCTTTTTCTTTTCGTTTTTCCAGAACGAACCACAGCAGACACAAAAGCTGCTTCTGCTTCTGAATTTCCACCAGAAGCATGAAGGGAAATCATCTTAAAGGGACTTTAGCTGCAAAAAGTGACCCCGTAAGATCCTATATCTCTGCAAAATCCTCTACTCTCTGATTAAAAACTGACTCTTGGCTGTCTTTAGATGTCTTCCAGTGTGTGGTAGGCATTAGTTTAACGTAACCCAACAGGACAAAGAACAACCATTGCAGCTCTGAAGCTATAAATTTCCTCCTTCGACTCTTTCGGCATTTCATGTGGTACAACGAGAAAAACCCTGGCCCGTCTTGTCCCATCACAGCCCCATAAAAGCTCCATAATAAAGACACGGAGATGCTCCTCGCTCAAGCGTGGTGCTCAGGCTGATAAGACGAAAGGACTCAGTGCACCATCTCCCAGTAGAGAATCATGGCCTTAAACTTGGAGGTGCAAATGTTTGGACCAGCTGCTTCACACTCGACCGCATGCAGATGGACACACCATGATGCAGAAAGCATCTGTCCATGAAGACCACAAACAGGACTGTGGACAAGTAGCAAACACCCACCCAGAGCCAAACAGCCACTGAAAGCATGCTTGACTTTGGGTCAAGGACACAGATTTATGTCACAAACCTGACCAAAGTTGAATCTACATGTAATGCAGTCAGATCAACGCTGCATAGCTATCGACCCAAACTGTATTAGCAGTGTCCAGGAAAAAGAAAAGAAGTCCAGCTGCCTCCGTGACCTGGATGACTGAGCACCGTGCACACACATGTACCAGGAGATGTTAGCGTATGAGACCACGGCAATGACACTGAGCATTTTAGGAATGAGGGCGACTGCAGGGAGATGTTGCTCAGCACACGTGAGGCTGATTTCTCGCCACTGTTGTGCGTCTCAGCCGAGCTGAGCTCCCGGGCTCTCGCCAGGCTCGGGATAAAGGAGGAGACTCGACAGGCAGCGGGGAGTAAGGACACCAGCCAAGGCTCGGATAAAATCAAGAGCAAGAGTTAACGGCAAGAGTCGAGGCAGAGCAAGTGGAGTATTTGACTAAAAGTTGGGTTTAGTAGCTGCAGGCTGCACGTTAGAGCTGCAGCAGCGAGCAGACATGAGCAGAGAGTCTTTGGGGGCCCGCTGCCTCTCAGCCTCTCCACCGCCGCGCCCGCTGTCTGAAATCATTTAAATTACCGGCTGAAGAAACGGGGACTGTGGCATGTTAATGCTTCCTGGAGAAACGAAACACGAAAAGATTACAGTTAAATGATGCTTTCATTATTAACGCGTGTGCGTAAATCCAAGTGGACATGGAACCGCAACACCTACAAACATCATGTAAGTTTCCCTGACAGTGAGGATTATTCCAAGACCGCTGCTCCGAAGTAATTTTTCACGAGCTTTAGGACAGTCTGACAGTTATTCTGCTGAATCTGTGTGTGTGTGTTGGGGTGTGAATGGGTGATAGCAGCTGATATCCAAGCTGGAGCCAGAAAACGCCCCAAATTGCAGCGTCTGCCATGCGCTGAGCCTCCTGCACCGAGACGCTGCCTTTTGTTCTCGGCTGCTCGCGGGAGAAGCCTGACAGCTCTGAAATGATCCTCTCTCCTCTTTCACACTCTCACACACACACACAACTCTTCTTCTCATTTCAACTCTGCTGCCATAGATTCTCCATATTTCTGCACACACACAGAAGACTGGAGGACATGCATGCAAACATGCACAGAAACATACATTCTCCCTCTGCCTCCCTCCTATAGCCTCCCATTTTGCTCCCCCATTTGCTCTGCCTCCCTCTCATTTTTCCTTTCTCCTCGCTGGCTGGCGGTGAGGATGGTGAATCCCTCATGGATTTCTGGAGGGTATCACCATGGAGACAGGGCTCTGCCACACATGTCTATAGATCCTCCTGCTGGATAGGGAGCACAGTTAGAGGTGGTGCATTCCCTCCATCTCTGCTGTGCTCTGTGGAGGCAGACAGAGAGGCTGCGAAGAATGAGAAAATGGGAAAGGAGGTGGAAATATGGGAGGAAATCCACGGAGCTGAGTGTTTCTTTAACGGTTCTCAAACGATACTGAACATCAAGAACATTCTATGCTGCTCTTTAAAGGGCTCTGCGTGACGTTAAGAGAACATCTACATGTTAGTTCCTTTACATTACATTTAGTGTGTTTCAGGTTCCCACGTGGTTCCTCATTGGCCCTTTGGGAACATTTTGTTCAGGACTTCATAAGAATCTTCTTCTAGCTATTGGAAATGCTCAGTGCAGCACTACACACAAGACATGTGGGACCTACAAAGAACGTTCCCTCATGGTTCCCCACTGGTCCAGGTCGGTCCTATGCAGACGTTCCCTGTAGAGTTTAAAAGGGAATTCTGTTTTTCCTGTTTTAAACTACATGGATGACATTTGGGATGTTTAGAGAATATTCCAAGTGGTTCCATGAGAACAATAACGTACTGAGCATGTGCACATATGAGGCTCAGCTGTTCTTATTTAAACTTTCCAGTTGTTTTGTTTGTTAGTCTCAACGTAACATGGATGGTGAATTTGGGATGTTCAGGCGGTGTTCCCACATGGATCCATCATTCCCATGAGAGCGGTCAGGAAAGGGTGTTCAAAAACTTCCATATTAAATTTCTTTATTGGTGACATTACACAGAGGACATCAGCATATGTTTCCACGTTGGACACGTGAGAACATCTCAAACATTCGCATATGGCTCCAAGTCGGTCTCATGAAATCGTTCTTATGTGACATTTGTTTCGATAATGTTCCTGTATGGTTCCCGATGGGTGACGCTGAGAGGTTTCGAGGACTTAATCAGGATGTTCACATATGGATCTAAGCTGCTCGTTTAATGTGCATTTAAGAGGATGTCCAGTTCTGTTTATTCATGGGTCACATGACAGCGTAACACAGAGGACACCTTCAGGATGGACGCCTGTTGGTAAAATAAGAAAATCCCTTTGAGAAGTCAAGAACATTTAATATTGTCTCAGTACAACGCTGCAGTGTCAAAGGTCAGCTATGTGCACATGAAAACAAAAAAGTCCCCACTTTTAGATGACGCTGCATGTGTTTGTTTTTTTTGTGCAGGATTACACAGGAGATATTTGGGAGCATTTAAAAGACCTGATGGGGTCTGAGTTTGTGCTTATTTCATGAACAACGAGGGGACAGTCAAGTTGTTCTCGGGATTTTCAGGGAACCAGTCTTAAAGTTCCCTTTCAGGTTCCCCAGGATGTTTGGAGAACCTTTAGTTCTGCTCACGATGTGGAGGCAGACACTCAGTGGACTTTTGGACGTTCTAGAAATATTTAGGAGACGTTCCCTTTCCACAGAGTGTCTGCATCGAGCAACTTCACAATTTAGACTCCCGGGATGTTTTGGGAATGTTTGCTGGCAGAATGGATGTTGCCTAATGTTCCAGAAAATTCCCAATCACAGTGCTGTGTTCTTTAAAGAACAGTGGGATGACAGACATCAAAAGTGTTCGTCCCTGTAGGTCACGACACTGAAGTTCGGTAACCTTTTTAGAACCTTCTGTGACTCTAAATGAGGATGAAGGATGCTGACCTGTAATGTAATTCTAAAATATGAGCCGAGAAAGGAGCCGGGGTGAAAACAGACAGAGAGATTTGAGGTGGGAATGTTTGGTGACAAGAGGAGATGACGAGGGAGAGAGGGAAAAAGCAGCAGCAGCTGCCTCATCCGTGCGTCACGGAGACAAATAGTGTGTGATGCTAATGACTGGCTAAAGCTTTTGCCCCTGCTGCGAACAGCCGCTAATATGACTGCTAATAAAGGCACCGTGGAACGCTGTCGCATTCCAGCAGTCGCTCAACTGTCACCCAAAATTAGCCAAACAGGAGCTCTCCCTCTCCTGCCGCCACCCTCCACCCCGCCTCACATTAAATCGCAGGGAATGGGGCCCTCTCCGTATCCAAAAGGTTTCTTTTCTGCATTAAAAGGCCACTTGTTCACACTGTAATAGAATTTGTTCCATCTTCTAATGCCAAGGATGCCCACTCCATGAAATATGAAGTGGTCTTTTTGTGATCTGAGGCTCTTTTCTTCTTTGATTACTACCTCTCGTACGGCTCACTCTTCTTGGAGGACTTTGTGATGCTGCCGGGGGGACAAAAGCAAAAGCAAACTCAGGATGGTGCAGTATTTTCTCATCGCCTTCCTTTGTCTGCACAGTGACTGCAGAATTTCTTTTTAATTATTTCTGGAATTTTAATTGCCAAGTGAAGCGAGTGGGATGCAGTGCCTGTGATGACGAACGTCGCAGCCAAGGTCACACAGCGATGGAGCCAGGGAACGTGGGATGGCCGAGCTGCGGAGGCTTCCTGTGGCTTAGTCATCGTAGGGCAAACAAACCTTTCACCGTGTCACAACGAGCTGACGGCTCAGGGACGAGAGGACACCTGAGAGCCGGGCGCTCTGTATGCAGCGCTCCTCAACGGCAGCGTGATTAAAAGTCATTTACATAAGAATCTGTGTGGCTGCTCTCAGCGAGCCGGAGCTCTTTAATGGCATCCAAATGTCTGTTGGACCGTAGGCGGAACTTTCAGCAGCGTCAGGTTTTAAAGCTTGTTCACGCTCTGCTAAAAGGCATCCCTGTTTGTACAAGCCTGACCCGAAATAATGAAGCGCACTCGACTCCTTTTAAAACTACAATGAAAAATACACAAGCCAGCAGTTATTATTTGCTATCCATTAGCTGATGTTGCAGAGCAATTATAGCAATTCAACAGCATTGTTTTGATTCAGGTGTAGTCACATTAATACCTGTCAGCCACTGAGCCGGCGCTGAATGCTTGACAGCAAACACCAAGTCAAACGTGCTCCGTGCAGCATTTTCAGGTATTAAACGCTTTTTTATTGCCAATTTGTGAACACAGGATAACGCAGTCTAAAATACGAGACATTGCCCAACTTTTGTTTGTCTGAAAATCCAGGAGATAAAAGGCTCACGCTCGTTCCCCGAGAGCCTCGCTGCAGTGCTTCCCAACACTGAGCGACGCTGGCTAACGTAAGCTTAGCAATAGAGCCGACTAATCAGGACGTCACCAAACGACCGCAGCAGACTCCACAAAAACCAACACTGGTAGCTTCAGAGGCTTCAGATGAATACAGAGAGCTAGCTAAAGCCTCGGTCACTCAGGCCTGAGCACTGACTGATAGCCGCCACTTGCTAGGGGAAAATGAACCAACTGGCTGCAACTGGTTCCTGGTGGTACCTGTGAAATAGATGGTGAGACTCCGATAATGCAAGCCTAGAGACCAGTCAGTAATCCCATGGTAACCACCAGTCGCTAGGGAAAAATATATATTCCCTGCCTGGTTGCTGGAGGTGAAATAGGCTGCAAATCCTCTGCTGTCGTCGCCTGTAGTTTTCTAAAAAACGCTGTGAAAACATTGATGCAAACTGGAAACAGTGACCATTTACCTTCAAAGTAAAAGATGCACCTATTGAAAATGTTTAGTGTCAGCGGTGACGCTAGACTTTTACTTTGAAGGAGAACATCTCAGTTTCTGGTTTGCGTTGCACTTTTTCGAGCTTCACTTCAACTCAGAGAGCACGAGTCAAGTGTTTGCAGATCAGTCTGCATCTTCCATGCAAAATGTGCATGTCAGCAGCGGCAGTGTGTGAGCAACCAAAGCAATAACATCGAGGGTTTTGGTGCTGCACACTCTTTGCAACCCAGTTCACTTGGCAACAGCCAGCGACCTCAAGCAACCATTCACCAACCACTCACCAACCATTCACCAACCACTCACCAACCACTCACCAACCACTCACCAACCACTCACCAACCATTCACCAACCACTCACCAACCATTCACCAATCAGAGGCGTATGTGACTGAGGCCTCAGCCCATCTGCTGTGTTTTGGGGAGGGGTGGCGCTGCTGTCAGGGGCGCTGCTTTGAGTGGATAAGGTGGGCACTTGTAGTTTCAGCATGTCAAAGGCTGCTTTGTTGTGTCTACACTGACACTTGGGCAAACAGTTTTTATGCTCTCTCAGCTGCAGGACAACATACATGACATAGAGAACACGCAGGCCGACGGTATCCTGCACACGGTGCTGCACTGGTCGCCTGCAGGACTGCTTCACTGCTAAAATAAAGGTGGAACTGCAGGACTAGAAGACAGAGGGAGGGAGGAGGGGTGAGGTGTTTATCTGCTTTTCACACCGTTCCCCCACTCCCCCCACTCCTCCCACTCACCTATCCCCCCCTCCTGCCAGCCCGCCTGCCTTGGCAGCCGCTAACCTGCTGGGACCGGCCCTTGATTTATTTGGAGAGGGCGCTGGAACAGAGGGGCTGGGATGAGTGGCATTTTAATGTGCTTTTGAGATGTTTGGTCACAAGCACTATTGATCACTGTGCTGCAGCACGCCACCGCCCCCTCCCTCACTGTCCTGCAGACCTTCTCGCTGCCCTGGGGGAGAGGTTGTCAGGCAGGGAATGAGTTTCCATGTGGGCTTAGATTAATGAAATGAGCCCCCTGGTTGCGGGGGGTGCAGGGGGTCAGACCATTAAGGAATTTCAGGGCTGGGCGAGATTGAGCCTGCCAGCTGACTGACTGATGGGCGAAAGAAAGAAAGAGAGAGCACAAGGGAGAGGATATTGGATGAAGCAGAGGAAGAGAGGAAACAAAAAGGGGTACCTGAGACCGTCTGACCACTGCGATGAGTTTTTCCCAGCACAAAAGTAGCTCACAGTGACTAACAGTTGCCATTTTCTCCCCTCGCGTGCCGCCTGTGCCATTCGTTCACATCAGGTCCCACTCTAAGTAGCGCAGAACCCGGGGAAACATCCAGAGGTTGTAAAAATGGGAGCCAGGGATATTTCACAGCCGAGTGAACATGCCCAAAGCGTGTTTAGCTCTCTCGCACTCGGGCCTGGACAGGGGGTTTATTTGATGGCCAAAACACTCAGCAGAACTCATCATAATTCTGACTGTGTGGTGCTTTTGTTCTAACGTGCCAAATGTGCGTGCGCAGCCACGACACACACAAACGGTCGCACACACGGGCGGCTCGGGGGGCCCGGTAGGAGTCGGGACTCTCCGAGGTTTGATGAATCAAATGGATTAAGCCCCTGTGATCAATAGCCGGGGCAAATACACAGATTATCAGATTATCAGATTAGGATCTGTCCCCCTGCTGCCGGGGGGAGCCGGAGAATACATTAAAACCCGAGGTGCCTCGGCAAGATTCAATTAATCAGGCTACAGGTTGTCTGTTTCCCCTTACAGTCAATTCCAGACAGGCAGATGTGTTTTGCTTCACTTGGGAACAAGGACATATCAGTTTGGAACAAAGTGTTTGCAGGGCATGCACAGTGATTTTCTCCTGCCGGAAGAGCAAACTGATGGTACCTGAATATCAATGAATGTGGAAACTAAACCAGATCTTCTGCTTTTTGTTTCCCTGCACAGATAGAGAGTCGACATCTTTGCGTTTTGTTGTTTATCAGTTAATGAGTGCGTGTCTAATTAAGGCCGTTTGGGCAAAGTTTGATCTTCTGAATATTTCTTTGCTCCTGAGCGATGTACTATATAACCACAGCGTCGCAGCACAGGCCCCGGCACAAACCAGAGTGAACGTTTATGGGCAGGTGGTGCTAACGGCTAACGGCTGCCCTCTTATCTCTCCTCTGCAGTGTGTACGGCTGCCCTCTGGCCAAGAAGAGGAAGAGCATAGACAGACAAACCTTGGAAACATCCCCAAAGAGGAGCACCTACCTTGATGACATGGACAACTCCACAATGGAGGAGTGCTACGAGACGGACGGAACCGAGGAGATGGATGACCGGGAGGAAGAGGAGGAGGAAGGAGCTGTAGAGGATGAGGAGGAGGAGGGGGAAGTGGAGGAGGAGGAAGAGGAGGAGGTAGAAGCCTACATGGACTACAATGTAGAGCAAATGGAGCACGAGGACGGGGAGGTGGAGACAGGGGATGGAGAGGGGGAAGAGGAAGCAGAGGAGGAGGAGGTAGAGGTGGAGCAGGAAGAAGAAGAGGAGGGTGATGAAGGAAGGGTGGTGGAGGCAGAAGAGGAGGAGGAGGAAGGAGTAGAAGAGGTGGATTATGAAGACGGAGAGGAGGAGGAAGGAGAGCAGAATCAAGGGCAAGGTGAGAGCACCGTCATTTCCACCTGTTATTGTTATTGATGATTAATTATTGATATAACGTGTTAGGCATAATGGGTAAGAGTACCTTCAGTGAAGGGTTTAAAGGCACGTTTTAATGCCACTTTCCACTGAAGCAGCGGCTGTGCAGGTCCAGCCGGCCCCACAGGCAGCAGCTTACTGCTGCACAACAACTCCCATCGTTGTGTTTGAGGTGGGAGGTTGTGCCAGTTCTCATTTTCACACACACTGCCTCAGAGGAGGTGAGTCCTCTGACTCCATGGAGAATGACATTTTGGTCTGGTTCTGTGCATTTCCACCCCTAAAACACTGGTGCCAGTACTGCTGTTAGTGGATATGGGAGGGGTGACTGGAAGAAACTCATCAGTGATTCACAGATGCAGCCCACAGACTCTGTCCTCCATGACATAAAGTATCCAAACAGTTATCAAGCCTGTCAAAATGTAGGCTAGTTCGTCTGGTTATAGAAACGTTGTCACAGTGGAAACACACCCTGCAGCAGCGGCCCCCCAGCCTTTTTTGCCCCACAGATGGTTTAATGTCACGCAATATTTTCACGACCGGCCTTTAAGGTGTTGCGGATAAACACAACAAAATAAAACAATATGACCGAGACAAAAACTGTGGTATTTGGTAAATATAATAGTAAACATGAATTCACTGTGTAATTGTGTAGCTTTATTAGCAGCGTCCTTCTGAAATGCACCAACAACACTGACAGTAACATCCTCCTCTCTGCCCCTCCTCTCTTCCCCTGTCAGGTCGCTATGGTAACGCGTAAATATTTATTTCAAAATAAGACGAACAACTACAACACAGGAAACTGAATTAACGATAAAAACCCTGAAAACCATAAATTTCACACCCGTGAGTTGGTACCAAACGACTCAGGGGCCGGTCTGTGGCCCAGGGGGTTGGGGACCACAGAAGCGCACCCAGGTCCAGTGGACACGGTGCCTGATCTAGAACTGGTTCCATGTATTTCTGCCTCAAAAAGACCAGCGCCAGGCCCAAACAGCTGGAACACGTTTGCTCGGCTCAAAGCTGGAACCGAGGTTACGCATGTAACCAAAAGTCAGTGGCGAATGAAAGGGCAGCTAGTAACTTCACCAGTGACTGCCAGATGCAGCTCACGGATGTTAGTCACCATTTCTTCCCATGGAATTTGCAGGAAATTCTGGTGCTAATGCTACAAACCTGTAGCAAAAATAGCCATCAACAGGTGAGACAGGTAACAAAGCATGTGTTTGAATAAATAATGTTTTAGTGTCTCTGCATTAATTGGAAGGTTAAAATTTCACTCAGCACAAAGGCTGATCATGGCAGGAAGATTATAAACGAATGCAGGCACTGTGTTCCCATCATTGCCATGTTGGTTATTTTGAACTATGCCTAATGAGCTATAGGGAGCATAGGCATTAAAGTGACCTGCAGCATACCCACCTTTATTGTTCCTTTTTTCCACTCAGTTAAGACATAAACTACAAAATAAGCATCGTGTTTTACTCAGTAAGACTTTAAACCAGCGACTGAGACCAGAAACGTATCAGAGCAGTGTTTATTGAGCTGAGATGTGAGGCCGGCAGCAGGCTCGCTTTCATGTAGACTTCTATACAGCGAGTGCAGAATTATTAGGCAAATGAGTATTTTGTCCACATCATCCTCTTCATGCATGTTGTCTTACTCCAAGCTGTATAGGCTCGAAAGCCTACTACCAATTAAGCATATTAGGTGATGTGCATCTCTGTAATGAGAAGGGGTGTGGTCTAATAACATCAACACCCTATATCAGGTGTGCATAATTATTAGGCAACGTCCTTTCCTTTGACAAAATGGGTCAAAAGAAGGACTTGACAGGCTCAGAAAAGTCAAAAATAGTGAGATATCTTGCAGAGGGATGCAGCAGTCTCAAAATTGCAAAGCTTCTGAAGCGTGATCATCGAACAATCAAGCGTTTCATTCAAAATAGTCAACAGGGTCGCAAGAAGCGTGTGGAAAAACCAAGGCGCAAAATAACTGCCCATGAACTGATAAAAGTCAAGCGTACAGCTGCCAAGATGCCACTTGCCACCAGTTTGGCCATATTTCAGAGCTGCAACATCACTGGAGTGCCCAAAAGCACAACGTGTGCAATACTCAGAGGCATGGCCAAGGTAAGAAAGGCTGAAAGACGACCACCACTGAACAAGACACACAAGCTGAAACGTCAAGACTGGGCCAAGAAATATCTCAAGACTGGTTTTTCTAAGGTTTTATGGACTGATGAAATGAGAGTGAGTCTTGATGGGCCAGATGGATGGGCCCGTGGCTGGATTGGTAAAGGGCAGAGAGCTCCAGTCCGACTCAGACGCCAGCAAGGTGGAGGTGGAGTACTGGTTTGGGCTGGTATCATCAAAGATGAGCTTGTGGGGCCTTTTCGGGTTGAGGATGGAGTCAAGCTCAACTCCCAGTCCTACTGCCAGTTTCTGGAAGACACCTTCTTCAAGCAGTGGTACAGGAAGAAGTCTGCATCCTTCAAGAAAAACGTGATTTTCATGCAGGACAATGCTCCATCACACGCGTCCAAGTACTCCACAGCGTGGCTGGCAAGAAAGGGTATAAAAGAAGAAAAACTAATGACATGGCCTCCTTGTTCACCTGATCTGAACCCCATTGAGAACCTGTGGTCCATCATCAAATGTGAGATTTACAAGGAGGGAAAACAGTACACCTCTCTGAACAGTGTCTGGGAGGCTGTGGTTGCTGCTGCACACAATGTTGATGGTGAACAGATCAAAACACCGACAGAATCCATGGATGGCAGGCTTTTGAGTGTCCTTGCAAAGAAAGGTGGCTATATTGGTCGCTGATTTATTTTTGTTTTGTTTTTGAATGTCAGAAATGTATATTTGTGAATGTGGAGATGTTATATTGGTTTCACTGGTAAAAATAAATAATTGAAATGGGTATATATTTGTTTTTTGTTAAGTTGCCTAATAATTCTGCACTCCCTGTACAGTCGGACAAGCCGCCCTCTGCTGGCCGTCAGAAAGAATGCAGGTGAAGATGCTGTCTTTGCATTTCAACTCAAAAGCTGAAAAAGCTGTTTAAAATCCAACCAGTGCACAACTGTGTTGAGTTTGTGGAGGATAAATTGTTCCTGAATCATGGTGAACATCTCAAGAAGTGCTGTGAAAGCCAGACTAGCAGCGGTTGCTGTGCTCAGCTAACCAAATTCACTGCCAAACACAGAAATAAGAGTATATTAGTTGGGTAACAGTTTATATTTTCTACTCATAAAAATGGCTCCATTTGCTGTTTCTATTGCTTTTAGTGCAGCACTTGTTCTGTTTGCGGTTTTTAGGGGTGGGCGATATAAACGATATACGATAGAAACTATATAAATTTGGCCAACGATAGAGATTTTGACTATACCGCTCTACCGCGATAGGGCATGTTAATGATGCCATCAAGCTGCGCCTGTTTTGGTCAAAAGCATCGCCAAAAACTGCGCTTCCTCCACTTCCGTAACATTGATTCATTAATGTTGAATTCTCTCGCAGCTGCTCTATTCCCATGTTGTTGCAGTATATTAATAACTAACCTCGTATTGTGGATGAATAATCTCAGTTGTTCTCCTGACTGAAGTTTGGCCCGTGTATAGCATCCTGCTATGCGACTGCATTTGTCCCTGACCACCAGAATCCCTCACGTTAACTTTTATCGAGTGGAAAAAAAGTTGGCGTTCATCCTTCAGCTTCACTGTGCTAATGTTATGCTAACATAGCTGTGTCGCTAGCAATCACGTAGCACAACATTATATACCAGGTAGTCCAACTTCAGTAACCCTGCAAACGCCACTGCTGTTTAGTTTTCTGTCTTCATTTATGTTGGTAGTGGTAGCAGAGCTGTACGTTTTATTAGTTTCAAAAATCTCAGTCAGAACATGCTATGAAATGTTTAGGTGTAAACGAGCGAGCTAACTTCCTGCAAACTTCCTGTTAACTTCTAACTTTGTTAAATTTAATAAATCCTGTTTTCATCGATGCCTGGATGTTAAACTTAATTGTTACACCCGGTAAAGCAGCAACGCTGATGATTTTATTAAAGATTAAAGAATTTAGACCGTTTTTAACTCTCAGTGTTCGTTTGACTTTGGGACCTGAAGCAGACGGAGTTTTGCACCCAGATTACTCCGTGAAGCTCCTCACTACGGCAGCCGTAATGCTCTGACAATCCATCAAGCAGTGCGGCTTACCAAAGTTGTACTAAAACATTTTTTAACAGATTTCTGCAGCCAAAATCGGTTCGAGGTCAGTAAGCACAACCAGAATTCATACATAAGGCACACTCTCGATTTTTGAGAAAATTAAAGGATTTTAAGTGTCCCTTATAGTGTGGAAAATACGTTATACAGAAGAAAAGAATATATCGCGATATATATCGTTACCGCACGTGCTTCAAATTATACCGCGATATGGATTTTAGGCCATATCGCCCAGCCCTAGCTGTGATGTCGTAGTGTTGGCCCGGTACAGGTGAAGGTCCAATGCAGACCTCTGCATTGGAATAAGAGATGTGCACCGACAGGCTGATCCACACAGCCTGTTGTTCCTACAGTGATTAATTATTTCTCTAATATGCTTTGTTAATGTCATTCATTCATTTGCACATTTTCCTTGCATATTATTTTCAGAGCCTTTACTGCAGCTGCTCTGAGACCAAATTATCTGTTGGTTTATTGATTTTTTTTTTTCAGAGAGCTCCTTTTTAAAAAAAAAAAATAATATTAATTGCTTCTTCTAATTATGGATAAATGATCTAAATTGATGGAGTCGCCTTTTTTCAGTTATTCCCCATTGAAATTGTTTGACCTTCATCGTTAGGACAGAGGCTAAAAGGAACTAAATCATGTTAAATTACTCAAACGGCAGCCAGATTATTTTGGAAAACGATTATTTTCTCGTTTGAAAAGCTTCTGAGCTCCAGGTTCAGCTGAATGTTGCCTTTCATTTGGATAAAATACAAAAACAGCGCCCCTGGTTTGGGACTGGGATTTGAGAAACTCCTGCCCCATATGTTATCTCGTCTCCCCCCCGCCTGGCATGCCCAACACCAGATCTGGCAGGTTTCTCTCCAGCAGATTCAGCTTTGCACCCCCGCATCACGATTGGACCTGACAGTGCCTTCAAGTCCAATTAAGAGTGAAGCTCAGAGAGAGGAGTGTGTTAACCCTGCTTGGCGCGCAGCTCTACCCACCCAACGTGTTGATGTGGCATCTCGGCAGCCATGTGAAAACATCTCTGCAGACTGGTGTTCATTAGAGCCCACAGCCAAGGTCTTATCCTTAACAATGAGACTGCGGACTGTTGCCACCGCCTCGTCAGCCTGTCAGCAGCCTCTCCCTCGCGCTCTGTGGCTACTGCCTGATTACCATGTATTTTTGATAAGTGCTTTGCATGCTGCCGTGTGCTGTTGTTGCCAAACCCTTCTTTATAATCATCATGATTTTTATTGGCGTGGAAGGACTTCCTGCATTTACGTCTGCAGAAGGAAAGCAGAAACCTCTTTCCGTCGCTGGGCAAATACGGGCGCTGTTCTGGAGCGTCACCCAACACCACTACTCTGTTTCCCGTTTAATCTCTTTCACCCTTTTGTGCACCTTGATTGCTCTTCAGACTGTTTCCATGCAATCAAAAATGAAACCTCTGGTGCAGAATAAGAAGCCTTGCACTGTCAAAGGCCGGTCATTCGTGACTGCTCCCTCTTCTTGCTCCGAAGCAGTGATACTGTGCTGCTCTCGTTAGCTCGTAAGTGTGTTTGCGCAGGGAAAGCAGTGTATGTGTAGAAAGTCATGGTTACCTCTCACCTTTACTTGACGTCTAAAATCCAGAATGAACCAGTCACCATTTTGTGGCTGTGATTGCAGTCACCGGGTTTTAGGCTGTTGGTCTGAAACGAGGTGAGCAAAGACGTTTGGACATAAATCCATCAGCTAAAAACATCCAGCATCATCACGCCAAACGCAGGATCTCAGTGATGAAGATATCAACGTCATGCAACCATTGTAGAAGTTGTTTACAGCTGATTTCACGTAGTCTTCATAAAAACTGTTAGTAGGTTCTTCAAGTTGCACAGTTGATGCATAATGTTTTCCTTTTGACCCCCCAATGTATGAAAATGTAGATCTCATCCTTTGTAGCTCCTTGGAAAAAAAAACTAAATTCATATCATTGTTTTGATTACAATTAAGTCTTTGAACCCAGCAGTAGTATTTCATCACTAATGAAACAGTCTGCATCACTAATTACATGCTTTTTCCATTATGTTATATTGTTTTCTATAATTATTGTTATTATTATTAATATTATTTTTTTGCCTTGCTCCTTTGCACCAAAAGTGATGAAATCTCTCATTAGATATGTGTCTGTGTGAGCCTGTGGGTTCATTTTCTCTGCAGGAATGTAAGTGGCAAATGTGACGCCAATGTGAGCGATGTGCTCTTGGCGGCTCGGGGCGGAAATGTGAAAGGAGAGATTGGAAGTGCTCCAGGAGTGAGTGCTTGAAATTACTGACAGAAGAGGTTCAGTAACCTTTCGCAGTCTGTCAGAATCAATTAGGCACTGAAAGGAATTCTAAAGATGTTGTTGATTGAATGAAAAAAGGAACTTTACAGGCGCGTGATGAATAGCTGCTGTTTGGGGTTTATGGTGGTGCACAGGGAACATTTTATCTCTTAGATTTTAGACTGTCCTGTGAGAAATGTTCACAGTAATGCAATGATTTTAGTTTCGCTTTCGGTTTTCACACTACAGACTGACAATTTATAGAATTATCAAGCGATATCATCACCCTGTTAATACTCTGAGGTCTAAGTCGTCACTGATGGAAACCCCCAGGCCGCCAACCGTAACCCTGTATGGGAAAAGGTTGGTAGGTTGGTATATGTCATTTTTGAGCCAAATAACAAAGAAAATAATCATTATAACAGATACATATTTAAAAAAAAGTCTTCCCACCTGTGAAGGGCTAACTTTCACCAGGGAATCATTTGGAGTGAGAGTTGGACAGCTGAGTTAATGCTTAGTAAGCACAGTTTGAAAAAGTAGTCAACGCCACCTTTGAAACAAGGTGTCTTCTTCTAATAACGTTTCCATTTGGGCTAACAGATGAAAAAAACAGATAAAGGCATAGATGAAAACCCAACCTTAACCCTAAGCAGCTCACTGGTGATGTGGTGGGTGTTAAAGGATAACCAGAGGACCTGTAAATTAAGAGGTAGGGAAAGGGGTAACCTAGAACTTGTTTGATAGAGTCTCATTTAGCAGAGCATCTTTCTCTGGAATTTTCCCAAACCACTGCATTTAACTTCCTGTGCTGATTCACAATTCAGAACACAAGCTGCTGTTAAGGCTCTCAAAGTAAATTATTAGGGGAAGCAAAGAGTTCCTTATCCAATTTAGATGGACCAAGCCCAGAAATCTGATTTAGCAGTAAAATAGAATGACGGAAATGAAATTACAAGACGCTTGTTCTTTCTTTCCAACAGAGGACGATCAGATGAGCAGCGGTGAGGGGGCCGAGGGCAATGGCGGTGGAGGCGGAGGCAGCAGCACTTCCAAATCGGGCCCGACGGCGGAGAAAGACGACAACAACAACGATGAGTACGAAAACTACGACGAACTTGTGGCCAAGTCGCTCCTGAACCTGGGCAAGATCGCAGAAGACGCTGCAAACCGTGCCATGACGGAGTCTGAGATGAACAGCAACTCCTCTAACAGTGCTGAGGATGAAGAGGAGGAGGAAGAGGAGGAAGAGGAGGAGGAGGATGAAGAGGAAGAGGAGGAGGAAGAAGAAGAGGAGGAGGAAGAGGAGGAAGAAGAAGAAGGGGATGAACCTCAGAGGGGCGATCTGAGTTTGGACGTCGACAGCGACGTGGTTCGGGAAACGGTGGACTCCCTCAAACTGCTGGCACAGGGTCACGGCGCCGTGCTGTCCGACAACTTGGACGGACAGGAGTTCGAGGACGGCACGGCCAACAACGGGGATGCGATTGACTGCACGAACAATGGGGTAAATGCGCACAACGGTGGTAATGGACAAATTAAGACCACCAGTAATGGACAAATAGAAAACAGCGATGAGGAGGTGTGTTTGAGCAGTCTGGAGTGTCTACGGAACCAGTGCTTCGACCTCGCTCGGAAACTCAGCGAAACAAAGTCCATTGACCGAAACGCACCGTCCCAGCAAAATCACTTCTCATGTGAGGATCCCAATCAACAGCCCCAGCATCACGGCTATGGGGACTTCCACAACAGCCAGGACGACAGGCGAATGCTCGATAGGAACTATTCCGACATGGACAATCTCATGAAGCTCGAGGAGCAGCTGAGCCCACGCTCCAAGGCCTTCTCCAGTTGTGCACACGATGACCGGTACCACACTCACCACCGGGACTTCGATGAGGACACGGCCTCTGTGACCTCAGACCGATCAGAAGAAGTGTTTGACATGACAAAGGGGAATCTGTCCCTGCTGGAGAAGGCTATTGCACTAGAGTCCGAACGCGCCAAGGCAATGAGGGATAAAATGGCTGCCGAGGCTGCAAGAAGAGACGGGGTGAGGTATGGCCATGAAGATCACGGCCCGCGGCACGGCTACGGCGTTGAGCGTAAAGCCCGTCTTCCCGATGGTATGAAGAAGCCTTTCTACCATAAAGGTGAGCCATTCTCTCAAACACGGATGCACACCATACGACAACAGCAGCATTTAAGCTGGTTCAGTGTGGTTTCTGATTTTGTAAAAGAAATCCGAGCGTTTGAACAGTTTTCAGTATGAACTGTTCGATCGGTAAGTTCCTCCACATTTTCACAGTGTAGCTCATTTTAGAGAATTAGGACAGTTAATCAGCTCGACCAGCTTGGTAAACAAAAAGTATCATGGAAATGGGAGAATCGCACCATGTTCCACCAGGTCATCGGGAACCCAACCAAAGTTTGGATTGGCATTGGGCTTTGTGCAACACCTTAATGGAACATCTTTAGCTTCAGAAATTTTAGCATGTGGCTATAATAAAACCCAACCTGAACCCTAACCCTGGACCGGTCCCCGGCGACGTGGCGGATGTTAAGACCTTAACAAGCTCAGGTAAAATGTTTTCCTGACAACTCTGTATTTTATCTATCCTGTGCTGGAGGCCAGGCAGCCCACATGCATTCTGGGAACCTCGCTGTAACCCCAGGACAAGCTTTTTCAGCCAATTTGGAAATTCGCATCTCGGTAGCAGCGGGAACGGCAGCAGCAGCTTATGTTGTTAAAATAGGCCAGCATGGAAACATCAGAGGGTAGGCTTGTCAGGCATAAGTAATGGCAATCTGCACGGCCTGTTAGGACTGAAAATCTCATCCCTGTGATGCAGCTTGGGGTAAAGCTGCCTATTTTTAAACCTGTGCAAACACTTGGGAGGAGAAACCACAAAATAGAGGCCTTCTGTCTGCAGAAAGGATTCATTCTGCAGGGAACTCTTTAAATTTGTTGAGAGTAGCTATGAGCTACCATTCAGATTGATACCGACAAATATCAAGCTAATCCTGCAGTACAAACACTACAGAACACCCTCGGTTCTAATTGTTATGCTGTGTACTGCGCACAAAGTAAAGTCACAGAAAAATTACATTGGCATTCACGCAGCGGTCTGATTGCAAATTCCTTTGTTTAACTCTTAATTATTCTTCTTATCATATCCTTTACAACAACAATATACAGGCCTAACAAGGTTAAATTGCTCCCTCCCATAAGGAAGATATCAGATGAGAGCAACAAATAAGAGCATGCTAATTCACAGCAGGATGGTATCACACCTTAAATGCCACACATCTCACAGCAGGTTTATATTGCGACTTAAATGCCACACAAATGCTAATTTCAAGGGCCTTCTGTGGCCTCTGTGTCTGGCTAATGTTGGAATAATGAGAGGACGCAAGACGGCTGCGTCACGATAGCATCTTCCCTCAGGCGAGATGGTAGCAGACACTCGTTGACCAGGGTTCTTGTGCGTGATTTATAAAGTAGAGCATGGCGAGGAAGAGGGCGGGACGGGGAAGAGAGAAGCATGAGGTTGAGATGAAAATTGAACAGTATCAGAATGACCGATAACGAACGACGGGCCTACTGACTGCACATTAATTATCCAGAGATGGTATGGTAATGGGGGCCATTTGCTATGCAAAGCGCAGACCGTCCCCAGCCACAATCAATATCCACTGCTTTCTAATATGCCTTCCACTTGGCTGCCTCCACTCCCTGCAAGAGGAGTGGAGGCAGGCACGAGCATCATGTCTGTGTGCACGTGCGGTCAGGCGTATGGAAGTAGGGAATTTTTTCCAACATACAAACATTAACAGCCAATGTAATAAGAGGCCATTAAAAAGAAGCCTCGGTGTTATCAACGTGATATTACCCTGGTGCCAGACACGAGAGCCAGACATGACGGAGCAGTATGTGCCGTATTCATGGGCCTCTGTAATGTGACATAGATGGACGACGGCCACCGAGGATAACGAGGAGCTTTGTTCTGATGAATGAGAGACGAGATTTGGTTTGGTGACTCATTAGTAAATGAATGAGTAGGTGTGCCTTCATGTCCCCTCTTCATTTTGCCTTTTATGAACTCTTTCCACTTTACCACATCCACACATCCATCCATCCATCCATCCATCCATCCAACCATCCCTTCCTTTCATCCATCCAACCAGGCACCCATCCTTTTCAGCCATCCCTCCATCCATCCATCCATCCATCCATCCATCCATCCCTTCCTTTCATCCATCCAACCAGGGACCCATCCTTTTCAGCCATCCCTCCATCCATCCATCCATCCATCCATCCATCGAACCATCCCTCCTTTCATCCATTCAACCAGGTACCCATCCTTTTCAGCCATCCCTCCATCCATCCATCCATCCATCCATCCATCCATCCATCCAACCATCCCTTCCTTTCATCCATCCAACCAGGCACCCATCCTTTTCAGCCATCCATCCATCCATCCATCCATCCATCCATCCATCGAACCATCCCTCCTTTCATCCATTCAACCAGGTACCCATCCTTTTCAGCCATCCCTCCCTCCCTCCCTCCATCCATCCATCCATCCATCCATCCATCCCTTCCTCTCATCCATCCAACCAGGCACCCATCCTTTTCAGCCATCCCTCCCTCCCTCCCTCCCTCCCTCCATCCATCCATCCATCCCTCCCCCCTTCATCCATCCATCCATCCATCCATCCATCCATCCATCCATCCATCCATCCAGATCTAGTTCCTGGGGTCTAGCTCCTATCTCAGGATCTCCTACTGGTTGGAAACCTCACCTCATGAGGCACAATGGGCCTCCAGTTATTACAGGCATAAAATCAATCTTGAGAAGAGCAAAAGTTCAGGGAATTCAGGTTTCTAAAGATGTTTTTAGACTTAAACTTCAACCACTGAGCTTGCTAATGTGTGTTATTACCTACTGTTGCAGCCTGGAAGAGTTAGTCAGCCAGGTAAATGTTCAGACTCAGGAGTATTTACCTTCAGTGGTTCAGCTGATCTCCATCCACTTACAGGAGCCCGTTCACTGCACTCTCTGCACCAGCAGCATTATTTCTGAATCTCGCAGCTGCACCAGACAGTCGTTCCGACTTTGCCACACAGTTTGCTCCGTTAACCCCCAGCAGCTCCGGGTCTAACTTCTTTTCTGGTGTCAACCCAACATGCATTCGAGGCCTCTCGGGAGACAGACAGCTGCTGGTAGCACTGCTATTTTCCCACAATTTTCACAATCAGATGTCTATTCTTTATGGTGAATGGTAATTGGACTGGTATTTATATAGAGTTTTTCTGCTCTCAGTGAGCACTCAAAGTGCTTTTACGCTGCAAGCCACATGGATGCATCGGAAGCAATTTGGGGTTCTGTATCTGGACACTTTGGTGTCAGGATCGAGATGAATCAGTCAACCTTCCGATTACTGGAAGGCCTTTTCTACCTCTTGAGCCACAGCTGCCCCCCAAATTATATAACCGTGTATAAAATATTCTTTTACAGCCATAACTCCGAGTCCTGGTCTCCATTTGAGGCTGAGGCCTGACACTTTTCAGTCAAAGCTCATTTCTATAGATTGTATCCTTTATTTTATTCTTCCGGTCATTACCCACATCTGCTGGTGATGGGTGAGGATAGGAATGTAGACTGGCCAATGAATCGGAAGCTCACCTTCACGCTCTGCTCTCTCCTCACCACAACAGTGTAGCAGTCCTCCCCCACTCATATACAGAACCCCAACCTTCTCTTACTCTGCAACTCAGGGCTTTATTTTGGTTCATCGCTCCGTGTTTTAGTCGGAGCTTCTGAGTTACACGGGCCTTTGAAACTTTAATCAGTGGTCTCTCTTTCTGTGCTGTGAGATAATTACCCCTCCACTGCCTACTCTTCTAAAACATGCTCCTGATAAAGGTTTCTGTCAATCCAACGACTCCAAATTCATTCTGCAATCTGACACGGCTCCAAAACTCTGGCATGAAAATGCACAAACCTGTTTTCACTTTCGAATATCGCATATTTACTGCACTTCAGCTTGACTTTGCACACGGGGGTCAGAGGATTTTAAAGCTGGATGGTTGAATTTCCAGAAACAATGCCAGTTGGCACAACTTGGCATTGCTGCTTTTTGGTGGTAACCTGAGTTTGAAGGAAAGAAGAGATCCAGGTTTTGGAAAGGGAAACACAATCTTCTCCGCTGTGTGTGTTTGAGGACACGTGCGTGCACCCAGCAAACTGTCACGTGCAGCTGTGAGCTGGTTTTAATGAAAAAAAGCATGATGCAGCTTTAAAGGAGCCTAAGTTCTTTCTGTTGAAGGTCAAACATGTAAAAGTTCTAATATTTCACAATTCCTTCAGTTTTAAACAAACAGTAAACAAACTCAATCAGAATCTCTGCTTCTTCATACAAACACAGCCTGGAAATTCAGAAAGTGTCTGTCAGTTTCACTTTATCATTATAAATGAATATTCATACATATAAAATTGAGCTTCAAATGTACATTCATTCATGTTTACATAATTGTGGTGAATATTCACAGAGAGCTTGTGATAAATAAATGTTAGTGGTCCTGGTCCATGGCCGTCCCTGCATCCCTGCACCAAAGGCCAAATGGTCTCTCCCAAAAGGGGAGAGGGAGAACAACATCACAAATGTTTGATGAACAGAAACTTTTCCTTTCAGAAAAAGTTCGTTTGGATTTGGTGCATGCTGTCATACTTCATCTGACCACAACGTATAATATGTGTGAAGGTATTCAGCTGATATGAGCCTCGTATATGAGAACATGCAAACAAAATCTCTGTTGCTGACCTGTAAAACAGTTTCTATGGTCGGTCAGAGATCACACATCCAAAATTTCAGCCTCCATCCGTCTGCGTTAACCTGAGAGTCCATACTCACAGATACTTACCCTGAAATATTTGAAGGACTGAACTGTCTGTGGTTAGCTTACAAAGAACGTCTGAAACGCGGTGAACGTGATGTCGTGCGACTCCATATAAATAGTCCTTTACTTTGGATTTTAAGATTTAAACTTTAAGCTGTATTGTTTAACTTCATAATCACCTCATTCAACCATCAGGGTCAGACAGCTGGCCGATGGGTAAAGGTGAATAAAGGTGATAAGGTGCCATTTATCCCAAAGTTAGTGAAGAATACACGATGTGAAACCAAAAAACAGATGTGTTAGCATGAAGTTGTTCTGACCTCATTTCATGACATCAGAAAAAACACGTGCAATCGTAAAAGTACCGTTAACGTTACTAAATCGCAACACGAGGCAGAAGCTGCTCTTCATCTCAGAATAGTGTCATTCGTTTCTTTGCTGTTAATTTAATGTCACTGTTTCCATGGAAGCAGTCAACAGGGATGTCCTCAGTAGAGGTTTCATCAATGGCAGGAGACGGGGAAGGCCGACACATGTAGAATCTAAATACCATCGCTGTTATACTCTGTCATATATGACGTGTTCCAGCGGCAGGTGTTCATATTAAATATAACCAAAGTTTCTAATAATAAGCTCAGAACCTGTGCAGTAAACTCAAGCTGCCGACTGATGTAAACAGTCAGTCAATCACAGTTTTTTTCTATTCTTGGCTCAATATGAGGTCACAAAGATGTAATAGAAGCCCCACCCATCTGCCCTTTATAGGGGCAGCCAATCAGAAGAAAGCCGTGTTAAAGAGGAAGGAGCTAAATAGCTTGTTTCAAACAGAGGATGAACCACAGGGGGATTATTTTGAAGCGTGAATCATGCAAAGCAGCCCTGCAGGAGTCCAGAGAGGAGTTGTAACGTACAGTCAGCTGCCGCTTGGGTGCTAATAACCTCTACATCTTTCCCCTCACAGACGCTTCACGTGTGGACAAGAAGGAGAGCCGGTGTCCGACGCCGGGCTGCGACGGCACGGGTCACGTGACGGGCCTGTACCCGCACCACCGGAGCCTTTCGGGCTGCCCGCACAAAGACCGGGTGCCACCTGAAAGTAAGCGCTCAGCAGCAATGTTGTTGCTCAGGCATGCTCGTGCGTGCGGTGCTGTGAGTGTCTGATGCCTCGGGGATTACACGGGTCACGGCAGCACTTCTTTTGTGACCTTTTGCACGGGGCCGTGGGTTTGCTTGCCGATTGCCTGCCTAATGTGCCGTGGTGATGAGGTGGAAATGAGGCTGTGATAATGCACTAATCGCTGCAATGCAGCGACTGGAGTCAGCTGCATTGACTGACAGCGATCGAGATGTGGGTTGCATGCTTCATCAGTGTATATGTGGCTGAAAGAAAAGGTCTTTCCTTTATTTGTGTACCTTTTTAATTATTTTTTGAGTTCTTCAGTTTTCTCTAAAGTCTGAAAAGCTCACAGACCTTGGTGCGCGCTGCAGCCGTCCACGCCACAAACCCTCTTCATTTATTTGTATTCCTTGCTCAATTAAGTTTCACTGGATAGAAAGGCAGTGTCATATCTCCGAGCCACAGATCAAGTGAAGTGGCAATAAACATTAGCCTTGAATGAATAGTGACGTTTCCCTTTAGAGAACTCACCCCGGCTATTTAGTCTCATTCACCTTGTGCAAACTTCTCAATAAAAGCCCCTTTACACGTTTCATTAAACGCAGCATGAAAATCAAGTTATGATCCGCTGTGACCTGGACTGCAATCAAAATAAAAGAGGAGAAATTAGTTACCATTAAGGGCAGGCTTGTAAAGACCAGCACAGTGTCACAGATGTCTCTTGTTCCGTGGAGTGCCGCCCGCACAAGGTCTCCAACCTGAGATGTAATCATCTCCCAGAAATGTGAAGTCGCTCAGGGCAGCTGACCTTGAGTGGGATCAAGAGCCCCAAAATGGAATTTGGAAAGGTCTTGAATTGATTGTCACTGGAGATGTGGGGATATGATATCCGTGTTCCTCCTCCTCCTTCTTTCTCACGTCCGGCTAACTTTTGGAGAAGACGATACCACGGATGATTCAGACGTTCGGGGAGCCGTCCCACTTCCTGTTTTTGTACCGAAACTGGCCGCGCATCAGCCAGGAGTGCAGCAGGTGGCGCTCATGAGTGCTTTCACCTGCTTCGAGACAAAACCATGAGATTGTATTTAATTTGCCATCAATCCTGAAATGAAACAGGATGCAACAAACAGCTCGGGCTCGAGCTAAGTGTCTTTTTGCGCAGCACCTGCTGTCCAGCATGTTGGAGAAGCCTGATTTTGGTGTGCTGGTTACAAATATACCCAGTACGGGTGTGAAACAAGCTTTAGGGCATTAGGGCGCGCTACCTGTGTGCCCGTGCACCTGAGCAAACAGATGTCATTCCATCAGGACCGTTGCTGTGCAGAGACGTTATCAGGAGCTTTCAGTGTTATCGGTCGTGTCATGGCTGACGTGTAAGCGGCCGTGCACAGAGACTCCTGTAAAGACAAATACATGCCACACATGTGACTGCCTGCAGGGCGGATTCAGCGGCGGGCGAGCCTCTCCCCCCTGTTAACACATTTGCTGTACTGAATGGACGATGTATTATTAATGCAGTGGCTTCATTTAATTGGGAAATCACACAGTGTAGCCACACTCTTCCTTTCCTTGTGAAAAATGACGATTAAATTAGATCTCAAATTCATTAATTCCCGTTGCTGCTTGCCCATTGTAGCTCCGTTCTTGTGGAATATTAAAATATTTCATCAGGGAGTCGTGTTTTGGTCTTTAAAGTGATTTACCTTTGGTGCACGCGACGCTAGCGCAGCCACATCCTGCTGCGGTTAATATCTGCGCTCACCGATTCTGCCTTTAATTCCTCGGCATTGTGCGTGCGTCCTCGCAGAGGGCAGGAAAAACCTGGGAAATGCATAATGTATTGGCTTTTGGCGAGCTGAGGCGGCAGGCTTTGTCCAATTACCTGCACCCAACACCAATTAGTATGTAAGGGAAGGAGGATGATGAGGGGTTAAAGTTTAAGGGGGTGATAATGATGAAGCTGGTGCCGATGGGGTTTGGCCCCGCACGTCAGCGGTGTCATGCCGACCCCTTCCTCGCGCCCCCGCCCGCGGTGCTCTGGCGCTCCTCTTGGACATCCATAGATCATTAATCTAAATGGCCGGTTGCCGAGGGGATGCGAGGCAGTTATGGACTGTTTTAATGGTAAACGGTATTGAAGACTGCACTCTTACTCTAACGACGAGCACGTGATAACAGAGCGCACTCCATCACGGCGCTGCGCCCCTCTGTCTGCTTCTTCATTGATTTTAAGGCGGCATGTGTTGTTGTGCATGATTGCTGGCTGTTGGTCGCTCTGCTCTTTGCATGTCCAGAAATTTCCCTCCATTTCTTGCTGGCTTTGTCCTGCTAAACTCAAATGACATCTTTTTATTCATGACTGCCCCGTTCCATGAATACTAATTTGAAAGAGCTGGATAAGTGGAAGCAATATGGTGGGAAACCTCGCCTGCCCTTTCAAACTAGTGTTCATTAAAATGAAGAAGAGGTCATTTGGGTTCACTCAGGCTCATTTCTTAATGATGTTTATAATGCCAAGCTCCTCACACTCTAATAGAGCTCATGGCTGATTGTAAGGGGCTCCTAACCTTCCCTGTCTTTCACTCCTATCTCCTGTCTGTGCGAAGTTGTGGCAATGTATGAGAATGTTCTTAAGTGTCCTACGCCTGGCTGCACGGGACGCGGCCATGTCAATAGCAACAGAAACTCCCACCGAAGGTAAGAGCTCAGCCCAGACCCAGCGCCTGCACCCCTCCTTATTTCGGTTATGTTACTGTTGGACTTGCTTCATGTTTTTTACTATGGGACGTATTTTGTTTTTGTTTTTGTTTTTTTTACTGTGGGACTTATTTCAGTTATTTTACTTTGGAACTTATTTCAGTTATTTTGCTGTGGGACTTATTTCGGTTATTTTGCTGTGGGACTTATTTCGGTTATTTTGCTGTGGGACTTATTTTGGTTATTTTGCTGTGGGACTTATTTCGGTTACTTTACTGTGGGACTTATTTTGGTTATTTTACTGTTGGACTTATTTCAGTTATTTTACTTTGGAACTTATTTCAGTTATTTTGCTGTGGGACTTATTTTGGTTATTTTACTGTTGGACTTATTTCGGTTATTTTACTTTGGGACTTATTTCGGTTATTTTACTGTGGGACTTATTTTGGTTATTTTACTGTTGGACTTATTTCGGCTATTTTACTGTGGGACTTATTTTGGTTATTTTACTTTGGGACTTATTTCGGTTATTTTACTGTGGGACTTATTTCGGTTATTTTACTGTGGGACTTATTTTGGTTATTTTACTGTGGGACTTCTTTCGGGGATTTTACTGTGGGACTTATTTCGGTTATTTTACTTTGGGACTTATTTCGGTTATTTTACTGTGGGACTTATTTTGGTTATTTTACTGTTGGACTTATTTCGGCTATTTTACTGTGGGACTTATTTTGGTTATTTTACTTTGGGACTTATTTCGGTTATTTTACTGTGGGACTTATTTCGGTTATTTTACTGTGGGACTTATTTTGGTTATTTTACTGTGGGACTTCTTTCGGGGATTTTACTTTGGGACTTATTTCGGTTATTTTGCTGTGAGACTTATTTCGGTTCATGCATGTTCGATGGATTCTGTTTTCACCCTTCGTGTCCTTTTCACTTGATTGAATTATCCTTAAACTCGTTATTTTTGCTGTCCTCTCACATTATGTTTATGTGAAAAACATATGGAGGACCAACACTGCCATATTTAAAAATAAATGAGTTAATCAAAAGAGCTGATATGTCTTTAAATACGTAAAACTTAGTCTGATGTGGTTTTTTTGCTGGCTACTTGTAGTCGCACTACAGTGAAAATTGCACAGCAACTTAATTGCAATCAGTTAAAATTGGTCGTTGCCTGGTGTTTGTGTTCAATCTTTTTGACCAATGAGACACACAGGCCTTACCATGCAACACCCTCAGCCTCTGCTGGGAGGCAGCCTGCCTCCAAACAACAGCAGCCCGACTCAAAGAGACTGGCGAAGGTTTTACTTACAAACACAGACGGGTTGCAGACATGCTGCACTCACCTGAGTCAGTCTCCAAGCATCAATTCCTGTTTCACATCTGTGAAGTTCTGACTGGACGGTGAATTTAAGCAGTTACATGACAACATGACAACAGTTTCACCACTTTATCACAGTTAATAGGTGCATTATAAGAGCTATGAACCTTTAAATTTTACCCAGAATGCACTTTTTGAAATTTCCTGCAGTGAAACGTTGGTTTCTGCTCGTCTGCATCACAGACATCCCATCATACCAATGCTGTTAGAGAAAAAACCCTTCAGACTTTAGACTATAAAATGTTGCTGTGGTATCATTAATTATAATAATGCTGATTGTGATGGGGCCACGACAGGGCGCTGACTGAAGGGCCTCAAAAATATTCAAGTTGCACAATGAAAACCTCAGAGGCTCTTTGAGTCGTTACTTAGTTATTTTTGATTATAGCAGTTTGGTCTTCCACAGATAGCCCTGCCTGGATCGCAGGACGTAATTAAAGTAGTCCAGCTGCCATATTTTAGTCGAGCCTGCTCCGAATGCAGCGGCTCGGCAGCATAAATCATTTATCAGCTCGTGGCGGGAAAAAATGGCATTTGTCAGGTGCAGGTTTGGAGGGAGAAACCAAAATAGCAGGGCGCTCGTGCCTGTCAGACGGGGCGAGGTGACAGTGAAAGAGGAGTGTCACCCACAGCAGATGCTCAGGGAGTCGGGCGTAGCAACAGCCATTAGCACCTCTCTGCCACTCAGTCGGGGTGACGGGAGAGGTGCAGACCTGGGAGGACCAGAACGCCTCCCCGCCGCGCTCGGTGACACGGCGGCAGCGCAAAACAGGCGCACGCTGCAGACGTGGAGGAGAAAGAGCTGATAGAAGCCTCCATCGTGTGCTCCTTCACACTTCCCCATCTGATGCACCCTGATGGCAGGTGCTCCACGCTGGCTCCGGGCCATTGTCACAGATCATTTTTCCAGCGCTGCAGCTGACAGCCTGGATGGAGAATAATCGGGGTTAAGGATAACAACATGAACTTTTGTCACATTTGGTCAGTTATTTGTCAGGAGGAAGTTGCGCTGCGTTTCCTGTCAGCAGGTGTTTGAAGGAAACGAGCACGTTTGTCCATATGGGAATATCTATTCTGAGAATGATTTTAAGCTGTTCAACCAGAAACACACAAGCTGTTACTGACTGTGTTGTTACTTAAAATGCAAATTCATTAATTTTCCTCACTTTTTAACACTTTGTGAACTACGGTAGACGCCGCAATCGACTGTCTGACAGGCAGATGTGCTCGAGCTGTTTTCAGCCCGGCTGACGCTCTGACAGGCGCTCTAACGAGCCCGACGCTTCGCGGCGTGTGCGTTCGTTGTAACACTTTCACCTATCAAAACGCGTCCTCCACCACCCGCTCTCTCTTTGCAGTCTGTCAGGGTGTCCCATCGCTGCCGCCGAGAAGCTGGCCAAAGCCAAGGAGAAGCACCAGAGCTGCGACGGACCCAAGTCCAACCAGGCGTCCGACCGAGTCCTAAGGTAGTATTCACTCCACACCCCCAGAATTCAGCACAGTGTGTTGTGAATGCAGTGCAGCAGCAGGCGGGACGTGGCTTTGTTCTGGTTTAAGCAGAATAAAATGCTCTTGTCATGTTGGAACGTTATGTTCTTTCTTCACGTGCATCCTGTAATTGAGACTTGACGTCTTCCCCTTTTTTGTTTCATGCTCGTGTTCTCCCGTCCCCTGAGAACACATCCAAGAGACCGCATGTTCATCGCTCTGCTCGTCATGGACGCTTTATAACATTTAACAAAATTGGCCTCATTTATCAGAGCGAAGGCAGAGCTTTTTGAACGAGCGCCTCTGTGATAGTCATGAAAATGCTGTGATGAAAAAGTCACAAGTAATTGTGCGTTTTATATTTATATCTAACTGAACATCAGCAGTTTAAGATCTTGCATTTCATTTCTTCTCGGTCTCCGATTGAGGCCATAAACACATATCAGATGATGAAAGCGTATCAGAAGTATGCAAGTGAAATAAAAGCTTAAATTTAATTTAGCTGTTTTTATTGTCTACGCTTGAAAAATACTTGTAGCGGGATTATGTTTTTGAGAGAAGAGCAGAAACATCCATGCTGTGGCACATAAAGGGACACGTCTCCATCATCCAGCCCCACCCTCCACCCTCTAAACCTCCGGTATTCCCATCTTCCCCTCAGTCTGCCCATTTTTAGCCGAACCCCAAGTTTCCTCTCCTCCCCCCGTGGGCAATGTTGAATGCCTCGGTCCAACTTCCACCCCCTCGTCATTTATTTTCCAGGCCAATGTGCTTTGTCAAACAACTGGACTATCCACAGTATGGTTACAAGAACAATGTTTCCACCAGCACGCCCCGCTCCAACCTGGCCAAGGAGCTGGAGAAGTACTCCAAGACCAGCTTTGACTACAGCGCCTTCGACGGCGGCAACAACCACCACGTGTACGGGAAACGGGCCATCGCTCCCAAAGTGCATGGACAGAGGGACACGTCGCCCAAAGGCTACGACGGTACGACAAACTCGAGACGTTTGTGTGACGCGTTTTCTAACACGCCGATGTTCCTTAGGGAGAGACATCGGGACCATGTTAAACATAATAAGTAAAGACGAATTTTAAAAGTCACTGAAATGAGTTTTCAAAGAGAAAAAGATTCAAAATAGACAGAAATTCATTTTCTGTTTGTTTGGTTCAGTTTGTTAGTAAAAACACTGAAAACCAGTAAAAACTGCACGTTTTTCAATAATACACTCTTCACTGTTACAGTGTAGCAACTAGGGGTGGTTAACTTCACTGTTAAAATTTAAACCTTTGTAGGGCTGGGTTTTTATAATCGATTTACCGATTAAAATCGATGCTGGCCTGGATAATGTGATATCGATTCATTAAAATCCTGAATCGATTTTTTATATAAATTTATTTTGTCCGAAACGCCAGAATCTCAGGTGAAAACCTCACAAAATTTCAGCTAAGACAGTAAATGAGAGCAGGAACACGGATTCTGCACAAAGACGTAAACACAAAGGACCCGCGGATCAGAATCAGTGAGATGTGCTGAAAGCTGAAAGCCGACAGCTCGCTGATTCTGATGTTTCGGCGGGTTGAGCTTTGTGTTTACCCCTTTTTGCGCTGATTCTAAAGCTGTTAGTTTATCTCTCTCCAAACAATATTGACCGAACCAATAGCAAAAGAAGATCCAAACTACGCTTCACATAAACATCGTCATGAATTCACTCTGACTTTTGCTGTTTTGCTTCCACCACGATAAAATCACACTTCATGCACAGCTCTCTCTCTCTCTCTCTCTCTCTCGCTCTCTCTGTACTTCAACAACAGTTTCCCGTCTAAAAATCTGTTTTCTTCATTATTCGCTTCACTGAAAAAAATATGTTGTTGGATTTACTTAATTCAATGGTGGACATTTGTTGCACACAGATGTTTTGCTTTGGCAGCAACTTAAACAATTGAGTTAAATTAACACAATTTATTCATGTTCAATAAACCTGTGCAATTTGTGTTGATAAAATGTGACTTAAACATGTTTTGATGAAGTAATTTGAGCTCTTGAAATATTTTAATCCTTCACAATTTTCTCACTTTATCCCAACACCATTCAATAACTTTTACCCAATACTACTTGGTCACTTAAATACTACATGTTATCTTCAAATTACATTTTGCTATTATATTCTAGTATCAAATACACAATTTTCAAATGGAGGCCTTATAACAGATTATATTGTCCTCTTCCAAGATGGTTGCTGGCATCCACCAGTAACCTTTCAAAACAAAATGTCTAATTTCACTGCATTGACAGTAGGTAAAGAATTAAACTGACATTACTCCACTACTGAATCTATATAAACCAACAGTTAAATAATGTCAGTTCTTCCGTGTTCTCTGGAATCAATCACAGCAAAGAAATTAGACTCTTTCTTTTGAAAAATGTTGGGAAAGAACGAATCAAAACATTCTATTTAAGGCCTCTGACGTCAAGATTCAGTTAAACAACAATTATAACTAAACAATTTGAGGTAATGTTAGTTTCCATTAACATTAAATTAGGTTACTGAATTGGCAAACACCTTCCTATTAACATTACCCATTTTACCCCAATAACTAAAGAAATTAGCACTTGCAGGTCAAAACCTTTATTCAAGAGATGCAAAAATAACATTGATACAGTGACTGTCAAAAATTACGGCACTGATCATACTGTGACATCTTGGTTCAAAACAGCAAGCTTAGAAATATTCAACGTTCCTTACTTCAACTGAATGAAACTGAAAATACCATTTCACACGACCCATATGGGATATTTAGACTGTATAACTGTTCACGCTACATCTCTTCACTAGTAAAAGAAAGAAAAAATACAAAGAGAAATTTAAAAATGCTGCCAAACAGAGAACTTGTACAGAGTAAAAGGAAAAACAAACAACAACAACAACAACAAAAAAACGGCTCGTCCTCATGGCAGTTGCAGTGTATATAAAAATGAACCCTGCGATCTGTTCCTGGAATTGAGCTTCAAAAATGCAGCAAAACAAGTGTGAGATTTAAATGTCTTCTCACCTAGAGCTGATCAGCTTGCATGCATAACAGTGAGCTTTCATTGCAGGAGCAGTTTTGTCTTAGTTGTGAACTTTTCTTGAGAGCTGAGTTGCATCCAACTCCATTACCACCCTTTGAATCACCTCAAAAGTGTAGCAGAGTTGTGATGGGTAACTCATATTGAAGGAATAAAAAAGGTCCAAACAGCATGGCTACTGCAAAGGTCACGTTATCCAGATCTTGAAGAACTACTATACCCTCGATGATGATGCCAACATCAGAAAAGTCATTGCCTGGTGCATCCTCTGGAGACAGATGTTCATTGTGGTTTTCTCAATCTGTGCAGTGGCCTCAGTCAAGTCCTGGTTAAACACAAAACATTTTTTTAAGATTCCCTTTTAAACTCATCTCTTTTGAATCTACCAGTTCTAATGTTAGAGTAATTTAAACCAATGCAAGCAACATAGTAAATAGCTATAGCCAAAGAGTGGCCTGCCATGCTGCCATTCATGGTCTAACAGAGTTTCTAAGAGAGGGTGAAAAACATAATTTTACATTCGTTTTTGTTAGAAAGACACCGGCCCATCAGAAATCCAGGTTTTGTCACTCAGAAGATGTTAGAATTTAGACTTTCAGCCCCACAATTTGGTTAGCTGTTGGTCTTTTTTTTTTTTTCAAACAAAAGCTAATGTAAATATTGGTGGGATTTTCCTTTGTTCACTAGAATGACAAATTTAAAGTTTTTTCACACTGATGTGACCCCTAATACAGGGGTGGGGCCTCAAGGGCCGGCGGCCGAGTTCACTACCAGGCCTCATGTGAACTTCAAATTATTAAAGAGGACTACTGGTCCTAACCAGTCCAATGAGGATCAAGTGGATAACTAAATGCATTTTTAAATGTTGCAAAGCCACAATCTACTCATAAAACACTCACCATGAACTCCTGCACCAAGATGTTGCAATTGTCTTTCACACAGATGCGGAGCACTTTGATGAGGGACTCCCTTCGAGCATTAATGTCATCCTAAAGTATTATAAGAAAGAAAACAGAGATTTGTGAACTTTTCAGTAGCACAGAAGAAAATGATCCCAGACAAAAACTTAAACCAGTCAACATGCAACACCAGCATCTACAAAGCAATATCAAAAGTTCCTGTTTGACATCAACTTTATGGATATATAGTTTCCAGAACATTTATTTTTTTAAAAAGATCAATTTTTCTCAGTGGGCCAGTAAATGCATGACGAAAATTATGGCATCCTTTCGGTGGAATCAGTACTCACAGGTAATAGTTGACTGTTTCAATGGATGCAGCATAAAAATCTTTTACTGACCTAATGCAATACATATACACTTTGTAGTTAAAGAATTTTAAAGTTCTTACTGTCATTATGGCAGCTACATCCTTTAGCTTTGTGCCCTGTTCCCCCGATCACTTTGCAAACACTTTCAGCAGACTGTCAGAGAGAAACTCAGCTCCGTCAGAAACCTTGACTGTAAAGGCATGGTTGGGATGCACTGGAATGCTGCATTTCATCTGAAATGACATAAAATTATTTTGAAATAACAGCAGGCACTGTGCTTGGTTAATAATCAGTAATGTTTTGTTGAATAAAAACTGTGCTTCCAGATCTTATGGGATTAAAAAAATCCAAAGATGTTTATTTCTGATTTGCAACCCAAGAACCCACAAGTTACAACCTCATTTTAGTTCAAGTGTGCATTAATGTGAGTCCAGTAATCACCTTTCTGACAATACATACAGGTATAAGTTAAACCTATGGCAGATTTTGGATTTCTCAGTTGTATTAATAGGGTGGTCTATTTGAGTATGCATGCACCTAATAATTATAAAAAACCTATTATAATTAAGTTACAGAAACCTTAAGCGAAAATAGAATATACTTTCTTACCATAACACCTTGAACCCACAATCCATCAGCTGACTCCTGGTGAAATGCAGAATAGATGTGGTCTCTCAATGTGCATCAACAAAAACAAAAACAAAAACAAAAGGACAGCAGGTGAGGGCAGGAGGGGTAGGGATGTAAGCTAGCATAATACCGCTGATGATATTAGCTAAAGCTGTTCAATGTCCAAAATCTCACTAACACCACGGTGCAGTAAATACACAATGTAACTGAAGAGTCAGTTGACAAATCTATTCACACAGAAAACCAAATTATGTTATGAGTGCCTCGCAATTAGGTTTAATGTGATATTACGGCTCTTGTGCCAAAGACAAATTCAAATGAAAAAGCGCCAATTCTTTGACAACAGATAAAACAGCAAATAAGCTAACGGCTCTTTTTTAGCATGTTACATGGCGGCACTTTAGACGTTTAACTACATTTGGCTGAAATATGGTAAATATTAATTCAAAAAATCAAGACATACCAAAAAACGTAGAGTTGGCTGCTCGACTTGACTGAGATGGATGCATTTTTTAAACCACGATCCAAAGCCCGCGAGATGAAATCATGCGTGGTTTCACGAGATTTAACGTTGCTATCTTATTGACTTACTTCACCTGAACATGATATGAACAATTTAATACACCCTTTCTGCATATCATGTCGTTTTTACACTATATAGTTACATTTATCTTTAAAACATGAGGCAATTGTGTTAAATACATGCAAGATGCTTACATAAATCCAAGAGATGGCCAGTCCCTTTTTTTCAGTGTTGTTTGTTACGCACAAGTCTACCGTTGTTTACAAAAAAATGCTGTTTTTTTCCTTTTACTTACTTCCAAAAAGAAAACCTGATTTCTGCTGTTCAACAGGCGTCTGAACAAATTTAAACTTTTTAAAATTATGCAAAATGCAAAACGCTGTGTCTGTAATAAAACCGCTGTAACGTCAGAGGTAACATTCATATGTTGATTAATGGTTTTCTTTCGTTTTTGATCTACTGCAGAATATTTTTATAAAGTCCAGGCCAGGAAAATCACCTTCATGTGTTTCTGTGTTTTATCTTCAGCTACTTTGACACAAAGGCATCTGCTGTGATGCTCACACCTGTGATAAAGTCACGCGAGTGTCAGCTTCCTTTTTATAGATACAAAAATATGTAAATGTACTGATCTGAATTATAATATTTCTGACTGTCTGAGGTAAAATTTCCCAGATTCAAATCGAATTGAATCGAATCGAATTGAATCGTGGATCGAATCGATTCTAGAAATCAGTGACAATGCCCAGCCCTAGTAACAACCTTGAGACTCAGTGTAGCCCCGCCTTCTCCTGCTTCCTGCTCAGACTCTAGCAGCAGAATGACCTTCATGTTTTATTCAAACCTCAGAGCAGCGACCGAGACACAAACTCATCAGGCAACAGTTCACCGAGCTCAGAGGTCAGCTGACCTGGAGGCTCCAATCACATCCTGCCCCCTGCTGCTAATTAGCAAGAATGCAGCACATGGGAAAATTTGCCAAAGTGAAGATTAGTGAAATAAAAATCAGTAATTTTAAGCATTCAGCAAAGTTTCACTTTATATTTTTGAGAATTTGTGAAATGTGAACGCTGCTGAAACCTTCAGAGCGACTAACTCTGACATGCACAAACTTCTCAGTAACTTCTTTGCTCTGCTGAGAAAGAAACTGTAAGATAAGAAACAGTGAACCCTGTGAGTTTGTGACACATCTGCAGCATCTGCATGGAGCACGTCTAACCCGGCGTTAGTCAGTGATGTGCTGAACTAAAAGGTTTTGGGCTTCGACTCGCTGTTTCAGGCCTGACGTGTCAATCTGACGCTTTTGCTCGTATTTCTGGAAAAACTTCTGCTTCTTCTTCTCGTGTTGAATTTCTCGTATGCATCCGCAGCCAAACGTTACTGCAAGAACTCCAGCTCGGCCAGCAGCACCACCAGCACCTACGCCCCCAGCAGCAGTGGCAGCAGCCTGAGCTGTGGCGGCGGTGGCGGAAGAGGGGGCGCGGGAGGCGGCGGCGGGGGCAGCAGCGCCAGCAGCACCTGCAGCAAGAGCAGCTTCGACTACAGCCACGACATGGAGGCCGCCCACATGGCCGCCACCGCCATCCTCAACCTGTCCACGCGCTGCCGGGAGATGCCCCACGACATGGCGGGGAAGCCGCAGGACCTGTGCTCGCAGGTAGGGCGCCACCACGATGTCCTTTAAATGCACCTGTTGTAAAGTGAGGTCAGCAGTCTTACTCAGTCTCACACTGCCGCGCATGGAAGTAGAAGATGAAGGCAGGAAGTCAGACACAGGAACAGCTTAGAGAATCAGTTCAATTTTCAAAATAAAAGACCCCTAAGCGCTGCTCCTAACATGCTCCCGGAGTGATGCGAACTTCTGCGACGGCTCGAGACCGACGTGCACCCGCGGGGTTACACAGGCGCAGCACTGATCCACCGCAAAATTATCTCTGTGCGTCAGTCATACCAACGCTGACAAGGAGCGCGCACACACACACACAGATCCAGCCTGTGTCTCACACTCACAGCTCAGCGGGCAGTTTTTTATTTTCCGTCTGGGGATCAGATAGGAGCAGGACGAGGCCCCGTTTGACACGGCGTGAGTCCAGTGTGTCATTTCTGAGGAGATAAGGTGACGGTGTTCCTGTATTATCTGCGCCCGGACGCTGAGCCGGAAAATGGAGGCCGGAGACGGAGCGCACAGCGGCGGGCTAATGCTGGCTTAATGCTAATGTTGACAGCAGAGAGCACAGCGGCGAAGGACAGAAGTGAGAATAAAGGAAAGGTGGCAGATTTGTAAATGTCACAGAGGAGAGGAGGTGTATCGCACAGGACTCGGGGTGTGGACGGTTTCTTTATGAAGCTTTGCACAAACACACCTCCTGTTTCTCAGTCAGTCCCTCCTCCTCCTCCTCCTCCTCCTCCTCTGCCTGCTGGTTGAAGGATCGGTCTGTGCCACGTCGTACAGCACTGAGGTCCAGTCTGACCGAGGCACCTCCACACTGTGTTCAGCCGAGTCAGAGGCGGAGCTTTCGGCCCCTTTTACAGCTCATTATTACACAAGCTGAGGTTTTACAAAAGGTCACTGCTAACCATTTATGCAGGTCACAGGGCAGTGCTGTAAACAGAGATACCTGGACCTCCCTGCGAGCGGCCACCTCCTCCAGCTCCTCGGAGGCATGCCCGTGTCCTGGGTCTGCTTTGCCAGTACAACATCCGACACATCTCAGAACGAAGCCACCCGGAGGTTTCCTGGTCAAATGAACCCCCTCGGCCGACTGTTTTCTACTCCGAGTTCCTCCTGAGTGACCCTGCTGCTTCTGTCCTCCATCTATCACATGGCTGTAGGAACATAAGTGTACCAAGAAATCTTCACCACAACAGACCAGTACAGCGCTCCTCTCTCCCAACTTATTAATAAGAACCAGAGAAGTTGAATTCCTTTATTTGGGGCAGCAACTCCTCCCCAACCCAGAGTGGGCGGTCCTCTGTTTCCTGGTTGAACAGCAATCTTGAACTTGGAGATCTGCATCTGCCAATCACTCTCTCCTGGTAGCACCTCGCACCTTCGTCTCTGTGCCAGCCCTTTGGCTCAGGCAGAAGTCTTCCTCAGGTGGAAAAGCACGATTGTGCACGTATGCATGTAGAAGGATGTGGACCACACTCGTGTTACTGACTGAGATTGCATCTATAACACTTCTGCTTCTATCCTGTCATGTTCGTGCTCGTCCTGTGGTCGACATGACAGCTCTGTGGGCCAGAGGCTTGGGCTGCAGACTTCCTTTGGCTCTCTGTGATGTCATAGAGATCTGCTATTCAGATCTGTTGATGAGGGGCAGCCAATCACAGGAACGTTGAAATCAGCTGGAAACGTGTCACGTTATTATTGTACGTAATAATCGTCGTTTGACATTCGCAGAGGTCTGAGAGCGGCACCGAGAGCAGGAGTCACGGCGACGGGAAAGAGCAGTCGCAGGAACCAGAGAGCAGAGCGAGCAGCGAAGCTGGTTTTATTTTAAGAACTGGAATTAGAGGGCGGAAATAATGTGGCCAGAACTAGTCAGCGACCTGGCCCCTTTACACCCAGCATTGCCATGGCAACAGAGGCCAGGGGTCACCACAGGGGGTTGGGCGGATCAGGAAGGCGGCTCTCTCTACATCTCATCCTCGTTAACTCGATATGAAGGGGTGGGTCACGTTAATTGGGCAGTGACACACAGTACAACAGCTGACAAGGAGAGGGCGATGTGCTGAGCACGCTCACGAGGGCAACAAGTCAGCGGCACACACGGCGAGCCACGTGGCGCCACGGCCGTGCCTCGCACACTTTGTTTATCACTGTGCTCTGTTTGTAACCACAGCAGCACAAAGGCGCAACCAGTAAAACCAGTAAACTATCACTCGTACTTACAATCCACAAGACTTTCATCCAGGACACTGGAGCTCTGCTCAGCGAGGTTTGCACAAGATCCGGTTCTAGTTTAAAAAGCCTTTGTCCCGGGCTGCTCCGTATCCTGGGATCACAGCAAAGACGGGAGAAGCAGCCCGATGGGTGACGACGTTCAGTTACGAAGCCTCGGACACGAGCGAGTTTGTGTGGAGCCCCCTGTGGAGGGCGGAGGAGACTGCAGCTGTAGGGCTGGGTGAAACCTGCACAGAGCCTACATGTTTTATCTGACAGGTTTTACTCCCAACAAAACACAAAATATAATTCATGAAACAGACTGAGTCAGTCGGGGAAGCTGGGATGTGGTGTGTGTATAATCCAGAGGACTTTAATCCCAGAGAACGAGCTTCAGGTTCCCTGTGGGGACTGTGTAATAATCCCTTGTTGGATTATTCCGATCGTGGCTCAAGGGGCGATCGTGGCTCAAGAGTTGGGAGTTCGCCTTGTAATCGGAAGGTTGCCGGTTCGAGCCCCAGCTTGGACAGTCTCGGTCGTTGTGTCCTTGGGCAAGACACTTCACCCGTTGCCTACTGGTGGTGGTCAGAGGGCCTGGTGGCGCCAGTGTCCGGCAGCCTCGCCTCTGTCAGTGCGCCCCAGGGTGGCTGTGGCTACAATGTAGCTTGCCATCACCAGTGTGTGAATGGGTGGATGACTGGATATGTAAAGCGCTTTGGGGTCCTTAGGGACTAGAAAAGCGCTATATAAATACAGGCCATTTACCATTTACCATTCTTGTTACACTTGTTTTTCCTGTTTGTGGAACAGACACAGTGCTGTGGAAAAGTCCTCTTTCACGATTTCTTAGTGTTTTGCATATTTGTTTCAGAATTAGCTTTGATATCAGACAAAGACAACCCGAGTAAATACGGGGATGATTTAAAGCACCAAACTTTATAAATGATGAATAAACTGTAAACACGTCTTTACTGAGTTGAGCTCCACACCAGCCTGATCGCTGTGAGACGAAGTGAAGCAGGCTGGAGATCAGTTCATGTCCTGAATTCAACGAGGATCCAGAACACACGGCGTGACCTCAAACACAGCGTCTGGATTCAGACTGTGGTGCACAGAGTGGGTCCTCCACAGTGACGTCATCACAAACACTGACTGCAGTCATTACAATGGTGAAGTTCAGGGGGCAGTTACTTTTGCACACAGGTGTGGATCACTTTGTCTCTGCATCATTTCCTCAGGTTATCTTTGTAAGCTGATAAATCTGCAGAAACTAAGAAATCATATTTTCCACACGACCCACAGAGACAAACATGAGCTGCTCAGACGCGTCCTGCAGGGAGAAGCCAGGCTTGTATTTCAGCTGTTTGGGGATTTTTAGGAGACGGGACTCGTGCATGATTTACTTTATGTTGTTCCTCATGTGATGTTTTCCTCCTTGGATAAACGAGCCTGCAGCCGGGACGTTTGTTGGCTCCTTGTTGCTGAAGCCTCGGTTGTTGAAGTCTTCAGGTCCCGAGTCTCGGCCCACTTCGTTACAGTCCAGTTCTGTCTCTATTTTTGGGCGTTGTTTCAACCGCCGCTGCTCATCAGCCCTCCCTAACCCTCAGCCTCTGCCCCCCCCGCGATGTCCGCTCACATTAGACTCACACACCGACACACAAACACACACTGCAGAGCGGTGGGATGGAAGGAAAGAGAGACGGAGACAGAAAGGAAGAGGAGGGTTCGCAGAGGGATGCGCTGACAACCTCTTCGGGTTTTTGACCCTCTCCTGGATCTGTTACTGTGCTCTGCTAATGTTTCTTCCTACGCAGACTTGGGCAAAAACACCAAACAGAATTGGAGCGCTGTTTCAGATGTTTGAACTGCAGCTGCAAACTTTTTTTCCTCCTCAGTGTTTTGCCATCTCTGACCGTAGAGCCTGAAAATGTTTGACTGCTGTTAATCAGACGCTCTCTCTCTCTCTCTTTTATCCCTTTCTCTCCATCCCCGCCTCTTCATCCTCCCGACTTTAAACACACGCGCATGCCGACCCCGACCCGCGCACCCTCCAGAGTCCCGGTCTAGATGTCGATGAGAACGGTACGTTGGACCTGAGCGTGAGCAAGCGTCTTTGCAGCGGCGGCGTAGGCGACTCGGTGCTAACGCCCCTTGAGCCCATGTCCCCCCAGAGGCAGGCCGCCCTGCTGGGCTCCCGCTGCTACGGCATGGGGGACGCGGCAGACTGCTGGGACCTGCCCGTAGACTACACCAAGATCAAACACATAGATGAGGACGAGAAAGAGGTAAAGGGGTCACGGCCTAAAGGTCGCCGAGATCACGTCTGTCTCCATCTTTGAATGTTCGTGACGGATGAGTGACGCGCAGGAGGGTGAGGGAGGGGAGCGGCGGACCACAGGCGGCCGTGATGCTGCCGGTGATAATTACAAAGCAGGAGTGTGTCTCTGGAAGCTGATAGACCATACAGTTGGCATGCGTCACTTACGCTGTCTGCTCAGCGAGGCTCAGCCCAAATTATCTCCCTCCAAGCCATTGATTCAACACTCTGTCTCCAAGTCAAACATTTGCACTGCCGTCTGATCGTCTTCGAGGTTTCTTACCTCGCCGTCTGACTCGCTGTTATATTTGGAATCATTAGAAAGTCATATGAGGGGGATTTTTGAGGGAAACCTAATGAATCTGCATGTTAATTGATGTCAGCGCCGCCGTGCGCGGAGTTACCGTCTCTGTTTGCGTCGTGCTCGCTGCATGCTGGCTTTCTGTTTTTACATTTTGCTCCTCTCCAAAAATGAATTATGCAAAGTAGCACCTTGGGAGGGAATCGGAATAGCTCATCTCATCAAAGAACTGCAGGAAATCAATGCACCACTGCTGCGACGGGCGCATGCATGTACAGTACATGTGCCTCTTTTGCTGTGTGTGAATATTCATAAGAGTGTGTGTGTCTCTTTGGGAGTGTGTAGATGCTAGCCTACTTTCTGCATCTCCGAGTATGCCTGCGTCGTTCCCCCGCGTGGCCGCCTCGCAGCCTGCGCTCCCTTTAATTGGCGAAACTGGCTGGCCCGACCCAGCGTCGCGCACCCTGAGACAGCTTGAGTGCTGGATAATTTGGGCTGTATCTGGACCTGTCTCTTTATGGGCATTACTGTACATACTCTGCAAGCACTGAGGGAAGGAAAAGAGGATTTGCATCCACGGCACTGCAGACAAAGGCCCACAGAACGCAGGCTGCAGCGTGCTGGCGCTTCACCGCAGTGCCATCTAGTGGCCGAAAGCTGCATCATGAGGGGGCCGACTCCCTGAGTGTTCTCACCATGAATGTGTGCAAATGCATGAGGGAGGCAGTGCTTCCTCTCAGGGCTTACTTCCTGTCAGACTGACAGCGATGATCGTTCGACCCACACGTGACCACATCGAGCTCGTCCTACACTCACTTTGGTTTATTGTGTTTTATCAGACGTCTCCTACATTTTAAGATTTCACGCCCGCTGAGAGACGATCACGAGTTTATGAGAAGAGAGACGCTCGCGAGAACGAGTGCTTCAAAATGAATTCATATATTTGAAACTGCTCACGAAGGCTGTGATCACAAGTTTGTGCGAGAGTCTGTGAAGCTCAGAGCAAGTACGGAGGATCGAAACTGCCAAAACAAAGGAATAAAAAGACTTTTACATAAAAAATTATCCAAAATAAATACAGGAATTAAATAATTTATAAATATATAATTTATTGATATCTGTGTTTTTATTTGCTTCTTTAATTGTTTCCAGTTTATTTTCCAAGCACACAAAAAATTATAAAAACAATTTTTGGCAGTTTGTGCCTCGAGGCTACGGAGGACAGGAACGGCCAAAATGAAAGAAATGCAATAAATATATTCATAATGTCAGTGAATATTTTATCAAATGTGAAAATCATTACCTTTGTTTTAATGTTCCTGTTTATTTAAAAGCACATGCATAAAGAAATGTAACAGCAAATAAATCCATAACTAAATATATAAAAACAGCACAGACACAAATAACAATGAAACATCATTAACTCTATTTAAATTATTCCATAATTATTGTACTTGTTTATTTACTTTATTTCTTATATTTAATTTCTTTTATGTGGCTTTAAATTATTTGTTTTGTCATGTTTCATTTATTTCTACGCAGACGTATTTAATGTTTTGGCTGCTGGATAAATGAAGTTTATCTAAAAATGTCTCGCATATTTATTATCGGAGCCGTTTATTTATTTCTGTATCTGTTTAAATTTCCGTACAGAAGTTTGTTCCATCATATTTGAAAATATGCAGCTGGAAAAGATGTCGATGTGATTTGAGGTGAACTGTTCCTTTAATGGAAAGATTGGATTTATTGAAAAGTGTAAAACCACTAAAAATCTTTTTTCCCCCGTGTCTTCCTGCTCCACGCCCCCGTCCCACAGCCGGACGACCTCGACCCCTTCCACGACCTCCTGGACGACCGCTCCTACACCACAGACGTCAACATGCCGAGCCCCAAGCCCAAATTCCTCCAGTGCAAGGAGACGAAGAAGGACCTGATAACGTAAGCGCCCTCCCCCTCTTCCTCCTCCCACCTGACCCCACCTGCCTCTCCCCACTCGTGCTCTGCTTCCCCTCCACCTTGTTTCTTCCTCCATCCTCCTCTCGGCCTACCACCTCCCTTCCTCCTCCCCCCGTGCGGCGCTGCTGGCAGTGGCTTTGCTCTATGACTTTTATTTCCCAGCGTTGTCCGTGTGTCCACGCTGATCTCAGACCTGGTAAATCCTGCGCTGTGGTAGACGCTTTATGGACGCGGCAGCCGTCAGTGTGGAGATGTCAGGAGTGTGAAGCAGAGACAGTGAAGCTAAACTGGAAACAATGAAAACCGAACACACCAGAAACGACCCCCCTCCCCCGCTTTTTCTCTAATTTTCACTTTTCCTTCTCCTTCCCTTTGGGCTTATAAATCTGTCTATTTTTCCGGTGGCAGATGTCCCACACCGGGGTGTGATGGAAGTGGTCACTTGACGAGCAATTTCGCCTCACATCGAAGGTGTGACTTCCTTTTCTCCTGGTGGATTCTAAGTCTATTTCTCTTTATTGTTTTCAGCTTACCTCGACTATGCTGTCAGACACCTGTAGGCTCTCTCTCTCCCTCTCTCTCTCTGATCTGTTAGCCCTTTGACTATTTGACCGGTCACGCTGAAGCGGGGCTGAAATACGGAATAAGAAGAGACTAGAAATTAATTAAAGATCGGCTACATTTTCCTAAGCTAAACCCCGGGATGAAGCCATCCCTCGATGGGCCGTGCGTAAAGCCGTCTAAGCTGGTGTTATTCGGTTCTCCAGGCCTTTCCCACAGCGTGATGCAGACTAAGCATTCAGAGACGGCAGGTGGAAGCAGAAATGCTGAGTGTGGGACGTGTGTGCACGGAGCGAGCGAAGGCTCACGCTTTTGGATTCCCCACATCGAAACTCACGGCAAAGTTTCCGGAAACGCCCTTCAGCCCCGTTTGAGCCGAGCGCCGCACCCAACCTTTGGCCACGGGCGCAAATACTCAGAGGGTTAACGTTAAAGCTCAGCTCCCTGCACGTGCATCATGGCTTTATTACATTTCCTGGTTGATATCGTGTGTTTTCTGTGCATGCTTTGGAGCGGAGTGTGAGTGCAGGCTGCTTGTGTTGTGTTTCAGTAGTGGGAGTGTTGGAGTTTTCCCTCCCTGATCCTTGTGTGACTAACGCTCCACTGCTGTATTTTCCAGTCTCTCAGGTTGTCCTTTAGCTGACAAAAGCATTCGAAGCATGCTGGCCAACAACGCGCAAGAGCTCAAGTAAGGCGTGACATGATTCACTCACACGTTTGATTTGTATGTCGAGCTCACACAAATGTACGCGCTGCTGACAGAGAGGTTTGCAGGCAGGGCCTGAGTGAAAGAGATGAGGGCACTGAAGAGGTCCGAGTGGGAAAGACGTGCATGTGATTTAAATGTAAGGCCGTAACGACAGCAGCAGGAGCTCGGCGCATATTTTAGAGATTTTATGGCAAAAAAAGACGTAAATATTGTTAAAGAAGCCTCCGGATTAAGATCAGTAACGTCCTCACATCTGCACGCGGATCTGCTCTAACCCTCAAGGGATGATATTATATATGATATATCACCGGACGGTGAGCTGATCAGTGCTGAGTAACATCCCAGAATTTCACCTAAACTGCAGCTCGGACTTGTTGGCGGCTCAGTTACTACGGTAACCTCTCGGCAGCTGTGTTATCGGTCAGATGATGTGATTTAAAAAGCTGAGCACGGCCGTTATGAAAGGATGGGGATTGGCTGGCTCTTAGAGCCTCCGGTGGACGTTAGAGGAACTGCGGTTTCTGACACTGAAGCGCACGATCTGATAACCTCGTGTCGCTGTTGTTCCCACATCATCATAATAAATGTTGTTCCAGGTTCAACATCGCAAGTGACCAATCACATTGTTGTGACGTCATACTTTTGCAACTTTGGAAAAAATGCCTTAAAAAACAAAATCGGCTTGACTTGCGAGAAACCGCCTCTGTCCACCAATCCAGCAGTTAGAGTTCGTTGCATTTCAGGATACTGTTCTTTAATAAACGGTAAACATTGTACATATTGTCCTTGCAACACTGGAATTTCATAAATGAATGAATGAATCAGATCATCCGTCTTAAGCAGACCTCGCAGCTCTTTCCTTTAGATGAATGTGGCGCGTTGCAGCTGAGATGCCGTAGGCCCTGAGCCCTTTTTGTGTTTTGTGCCCCAGGTGCCCGACACCAGGGTGCGACGGTTCGGGACATATCACTGGCAACTACGCCTCACACAGAAGGTAAAGCACCGCCGCGCCGTGCACGTATTAATCCTGCAGATCGCTCTCCTCTCTGTAACGCTGTCATTTATCTACAGTCTTTCAGGGTGTCCGCGTGCCAGGAAAAGTGGGATAAAGATCATCCACAGCAAAGAGAACAAGGAGGACCAGGAGCCTATCAGGTGCAGTACAGACACTCATCATCTGTCTTCTGTCTCCCTGAAACGCCGTGATAACTCCTCCTCCTGGACCAGCTCTGCTCGCCACATATTTCCCGCGTGACACGTGATGTGATGAATGACTTTTAAATGATGCAAAGGAGCCGTGCACAGCTGTGCCGCTGCTCGCCTCCTGTAAGCAGGAGTCAGTATGAGCTCTGACAGGACGAATGTCCTCGGAGGGCAAAGTTTGTGCCGGAGTGTGAAGGAGAAAGTCGGAGAGCGCGGGTTGTGTGAGTTCACAGGAGGCTGGGGGAGGTTCTGCAGTCTCCTGCAGACACACACAGGTAGGAAAGACAAAGAGACGGAGGCAGAGAGATTGATTGACTTTAGCCGAATCCCGCGATGTGCTTCTCTGGCCTCAGCTCTGCAGCTGCATTGATTTCTCTGGTGGTGCAGAGCACAAACAATACTCCGACGCTCCTCATTCTGCCGGATTGCGAGGACAGTCGGCTCACGCTGACCGTGTTAGGATGCTCCGTGGTTACAGGGCGTGCCGAAAGAGGAAGACAAGCTGCTGCAAACAAGAGCGTCTTCCTGATTTATGCACACTTATCGGTGAGGCTCACTGAGACGGCATGATGGAGAGTTTATGTGAGGAATGAATGAAGGGGCGGGGAAACGAGATATGCCCCAGATTGGGGGGGGTGCTGTAGATCTAATCAGATATTTCTCCTCAGAAAGAAACTAGTAAAGCAGCTCAGTCTGACAAGTTCAGACTGTCCTGCATGTGTGAGAGGACTGTCCCATCACTTCAGGGGAAGCTTTGGGCAGAACAGACAAAGATGAATGAAATAAATTCCTGTCAGTGCAGAAAGCCGGTGAACCTCCCTCTATCTGTTTTCCATGAGGCTGAACTAAAAGCAGACAGAACTGATACGTCCACGGCTTTAGCCGTAATCCGTTGTGCGTGCTGTGACATTTGGAATAATTTACTGCCTCGATGCATCTGATTAGCGCGGGTGTTGATGCACTGACACTGTTCCCCCCCCCCGCGATAAGAGCCGCCACTGGGACAGCTTTAAAATAAGATGATCGTATCTTTGTTTAAATCAGAGCGAAAGCAAAGACGCAAAACAGAAAAATAACATCAGCTGTTCAGCAATTCACCGCTGAGGAAGCACGAGCTCCGGCTCACAGGTCACAGAGAGGACGTTATCTCCTGTATGATGAAAATGTGCTTTTTTCCCCCCCTCAGGTGTCCGGTCCCGGGATGTGACGGTCAGGGTCATGTGACAGGGAAGTACGCGTCCCACAGAAGCGCGTCCGGATGCCCCATCGCAGCCAAGAGGCAAAAGGACGGATACCTGAATGGCATTCAGTTCACGTGGAAGTCCGGGAAGACGGAGGGCATGTCCTGCCCGACGCCGGGCTGCGACGGCTCGGGTCACGTCAGCGGAAGCTTCCTGACGCATCGGAGGTGAGTCAGGGGTGTGTGGGCGGAGCTTTAAGGAGAAGAACGTGCATGAAAGTCCCTACATAAATGGATAAACACAGGCAGCACTGTGATGTGTTATTAGGCCGGTGCTGTCTGCAGGTCTGCAGTGTGGATGGAAACACAGTAAGCAGGCAGACAGGCGGGTCAGGCAGGGCTGCGTCCTACAGACAAAACATTAGGAGAACAGGACCAGATGGAGGCTTCAGACGATGGAAGAGCTGCACAGTCTGCAAACACAAAGCCCATTGAGCTGATTCAGGATGAACCGGACAGAAGGGGGACGGCCGAGCAACCTGTGGGAACTTCTGCCACAGACGAACACAGTTTCATCTCCACCGTAGGAAAAACAGCTCGACTGCTGAATGAGTCAAAAACTCAGCGGTCGAGCTTCCATGTGTGCAGAAAGAGCTCGCAGTGAATAAGCAAACATGTGTCAGGAGACAAGCGTAGATGGAGAGCTTATAGCCTGAGCGTCACTCACGGGGTTACATGTCTGACTGCAGGACGTTTTTAGCACTTCCTTTAGCTTTTGCATGGAAACCAATTACACTTATATGACATATACAGACAGCGCTGGAAGCTCTATGTCCAAACTCAGCTTCTGTTCGGTTCCAGTTCCAGTAGCTTTGTTTAAAGCGTATTGCACACCGCTACATGCTGCTCCCTTGTGGACATCTTACAGACAGTGCAGAAACTGCACGTTGCATATAATGATGCAATGAGCATCCTTGGTAGGACACCTACAGGGGGTCGTGTCAGTCAGATGTTTGTAGCTGTGGGTGTTTGGACGTTTGCACGGCTCTGCTAACAGGTTAGCAGCTCACAGATCGACAGTCTGAGGAAGCACCAGTTTGTGTATTTATTGATTTCTTTTATGTAATTGTGTATTTTATGTATATTATGGTTTTATGTCTTTAAAAATATTTTATCATTTTTTAAGGTTTATATGTTGTGTTGTTTTTTTTAACTATGGACGTAAATTCTGCCAATAAAGATTGATTGATTGATCGATTGATTGATTGACAGTATATTAAATATGTGCCGGGCTTCAGATGACAGCACTGTGGGCTGTAAACATGTTTATTTCTGGAGCCTCTGCTGGACGCTGCAGGAACTGCAGGCTGCTGCTTGGTTGAAGTTTGCCACACCAGCACGAGCGTCTCTTCTTTAGGAAGAACACACTGGGTCGGGGGAGGGGGGGGGTTGTGTTTTCCATCTGTGGAGAGCGTTGGCTCGCTCTGTGTGTGTCTGTGGCGCCCATCATATACTGAAACAATGCTTCCTGTTCTTGTCGCTGCCTCCAGTCTGTCAGGTTGTCCGCGTGCCACCTCCGCCATGAGGAAAGCCAGGCTCTCCGGAGTGGAAATGCTAACAATAAAGCAGCAGCGTGCCAGCAACGGTAACGGCAGCTACCACTCACACACACAATACAGCCAATCAGGAACACGGCCATGGAGCGATTTACTGAAGAGACTTCCAATTCCACATAATGGACCAATCAGGAGTGTGTGTGTGTGAGAGTGGGTGTGAATAATGAGGGGAGCCGAGGAACAGGGCTGGGTTTGCTGTAATGTGTCTGTGAGGTTGTTGAGTCTTAATTAGCTTAAACGAGCTGACGCGGTGTAGGTGGAGGCGGTCGCACGCCGAGCGTCCGGCACACTTTTTAATTATTCCACACAGAAGGTGCTCGTGTGATTGAGAGTCCCTCCTTGTGTGCAGGGCTGGAGCACGACGAGGAGATCAAACAGCTGGATGAAGAAATCAAAGACTTAAGTGAATCGAATTCACAAGTGGAAGCAGACATGATCAAACTCAGAACACAGGTGAGTCGCTTCCTGTCTGTACCGGGTGTGATTGTAAAGTTCTGCAGCTCCGCCCCTCAGAGCTCAAAAGCCAAACGTTGTTATGGAGATTATGAGGTCACGAGGCGGAGCTAAAAAGGTTCTGGGGAAGTGGATCAGCTCCTTGAGCACCTCCTCCTGTAATGCTGCCTCCAACTAAAGGTGTAATTTGAAGTGACAATCTAATAAGATTTACCTGCAAATACTTAGAGGTGGGTATGCTAGAATAAGGGGTGGCGATCATCTTGAAGTGAGGGGAACACATGTCAAAGTGGACATACGTCTCACGTAGCTCCTCCCCCTGCGTGTGCAGATATCAGTCAGCAAACCACTGAACTGGAGGCCAAATTAAAGAGAAGCAAAAGGCTCCCTCAGGCTGGACTGTTTAGGTGTCCTCACCAAATCCCGGCTTAACACCAACATTACACGCCTGATTAACGTTTAGCCTTCCCTTCAAGGTCGTCTCCTTGTGCACCCCTGGGCCTCCTACCTGTAGATCCTTCGCTGCAGCTTGAGCCTCAAACGTGCAGAAAGTAGCATGAATGCGTAAATGGTACTACGCCTCCTGTGGACATTGGGGGAATTGCGGCTTGTTTTTCAGCCCTGGAGGCTGTCGAGGTGGATTTGCAGAACTTTCTGGTCACACCTCGTATGAGCCGATCCTGCAGTGGTGCGTAGCTGCCCGTGACGCTGTGCACTAACTCTGCACCGTCCCTCTCTGCAGATCACAACAATGGAGTCCAACTTGAAGTCCATAGAAGAGGAAAACAAGGTGATTGAACAGCAAAATGAATCTCTCCTGCATGAGCTGGCCAACCTCAGCCAGTCACTGATTAACAGTTTAGCTAATGTCCAGCTCCCTCATATGGTAAGGGCCACCAGGAACGGCAAGCCAGCAAGTTGCAGATTAAAGCTGACCGTAGCATTATCTGTGTATTTAAGCTCAGCCCAATGTGCATGCTGCTTAGCCTGAAGTGTGGGACGCTGCTTGTCTCTCCAAACAGCGAAGGGGAGTGGTAGTTTCTCTCAGCGTCTCCATGAACTGAAATATTGAGGTTTTTGTCTTTTATTGTTAGTTTAATTGTTTAGGAGGAATTAAAGTGTACGTTTATATACATGTTCATCTGTTTGCTCTCAGTGATTAAAAAAGTGTTTCATGGTAATCACACTGCTCTCATATCCTTTTATTTAACGAACACGTTTCGCTGACAGAGGAACGAGTGAAACTGGAGCATTTTATAAAATCAACTTTTACATTTAAACATTTCCTCTGGTGAAAAATGTCCACAGCACTGCAGCAGAATCACCAATGAAGACCAGCTCGTGTTGTTTCTCAGTTAAATACTGCCATCTAGTGTTTGATTGTGAGACTGGTTTCTCAAAGGGATTTTAAAGGAGATTGTCCCTCTTTTCCTTCCAGAAACCACTGACGCACAAAGAGCCGCCTCTGAGGACTAACAGCTGCTTACAGATGCACCAGCAAGTAAGTGAGCAGCGATTCATGCACTCTGCTGCACTCTGCTGCACTCTGCTTCGTGTCTGACGCACTTCTGTTGTTATGGAAGCAAAGAAAAGTGATTAAACACCTTAATGTGACTCTTTATCAGCACTAAATCCTTAATGTTGGTTTCAGAAACATTTGGCTGCCGAGTTTGAACTGGTTGATTTGTCAGATATATGAACTCTAGCTTCCGGTGTCCGACTGAGATGCGCCGATGCGGCCGAACTGTTCTGGGGAAGAAACTCAATGATGAGTCACAGGTTGTGTCTGCCGGCACAGATTTTACTCCAAACCTGTCAGAGCACCGCGTCTCAGAGTTTAGGAAGTCTGAAACAGTCTGTCTCTCAGCCATGTGAGCTACAACAATGGACGAGTCTCCCGAACAGCTTTTTCCATCATGAAAGAAACATCTGAAAGGACTCACAAAGTCTCCCGCTAATCTTTGAGCTGTTCATTTATTAAACCACAGAGCTTTCATTCTCATGTGACGGACTTACAGGAAAAGTTCCTGCAGAGACCGGTCCCGAGTTTCTCTGAATTCTCACTGGACACAGACTTTGGAGGAACCAGTGTTGGACTCCACCATCATCAACAGCCCGCAGGAGGATTTGGGACCTCTGCCACCTCTCGACCTCAGCGTCACCTGATCCTCGTGATGCTGACGCGAGGAGATGATGTCATTAAAGCATGAGTGCAGACGCTAAACTGACTGAGAGCTTCATCCAGTGATGTGTCCTCCAACGCAACGATGACAAGGTTGACGTCTTCATGCTGTCATGCTTTACAAAGAACAGGAAGTTACAGCACTGTGCAAAAGTCTTGGGCCACCACTTATTGTTTATGAGAGCAGGACTCTTGTCATTTTTGAAGTGCTCATGAGCAACAGTTCTGCTTTCTGAAGCGTTTTCTTTGAGTTCAGTCCTTCTGCCCAATCATCATCATTAACTAACACTGACCTAACTTTGTTACCAGCAGCCTGTCACACAAACACTTGTTCCTGTTTCTTTAGCCGACTCTAAAACAGTATTTTTGTACCAACAAGGTGATTCCTAAAGAGCAGTTAGCTGATGATCCGTCTTTAAGAACGAGAGGAACAAGCAGAAACCTGACAGAGGGCCTGAGAGATGATCTGGATTGATCAGACATGATCTCAGTGAGAAACGACTGTCAGGAAGCCAGTCTGAATGAAGGGAAAGGCTAAGGTATGAACATGACATAAGAACTGGACCGAAGAGCAGAGGAACAGGTCTGACGGAGAGCTGGATCCACATCCTGGTCCGTATGTACGAGGAGGTCCAGCAGTGAGCGTGTGCAGCTGTCTGTGATGCGTTGAGTGGTTTTGGCATTTCTTTGCTTCCGTACTTCACGTGTCCGTGTTCCTTCTGTTTGTGCTCATGTACCAGTGATGCTTTAGCACAGGGGTGGGGAGCTCCAGGTTCTGTAGGTTTTAGATGTGTCCTGGTTTAAATGGATAAAGGACCTCCTCAGCATGTCCTGAAGTTCTCCAGAGGCCTGGTGATGGTGTGCTGACCCAGGGTGAGATTAAAACCTGCAGGACTCCGGCCCTTGAGTTAACAGCGTTTTACTCTAACATGGAGTTTGTAGTGATTGATGATTTTTTGCCTCTGACGGTGTCCATGTGGTGCTTTTTGTTTTCCTGCAGGAGCCAATCAGCGAGCAGAACTTTGACGCCTACGTCACCACTCTGACGGACATGTACACAAACCAGGAGCAGTACCAGAGCCCCGAGAACAAAGCACTGTTGGAAAACATCAAGCAAGCCGTCCAAGGGATCCAGGTGTAATCAACCAATCAGCAAAGGGAGACTTTTTGTTCCCGCCGCAGGTGTGGGCGGCGAATCAGAATCCACGTACAAACAGGCAGCGATGGTTTGATCTCCTCGGTCCGGCGCACTAAAGTGTTATATATTCTAAATTCTGTTCTCTGAAAAAATTGCGAGGCTCTAAGTGTAGGAAGAGCTTTTCGTTCTCTCTTTTCTTTCTGGGTCTCGCTGTGAGGGAGAGAATCGGTTTTTGAGGACATTCACATTTTGTACGTTTTCATATGAGCTCACATAGTGTCATGTATGTTTCTAGCTGCTCATGTATGCACATTTTTAGTGTATATTTCTGAACAGTAAGCTAACGCTAACGGAACGTGAGCTCTTTTTAACGCGTGGCCACGAAGCATTCGAGATGGAAAAAAAGGTGGACGGTGGAAGCGAAACGCAGCGATGGAGGAGGATTTTTCTCCTGTGGACGATTCTGGACTTTTCAATGTTTTTTTCCTCCTCCTTCTTCTTCGTCTTCTTCTTCTTCTTCTTGCGTGTAGATTGTTCCAGAACAAGAACTGGCTTTGCGGATCGCTTTATTTTCTGCCAATGCTCGAGAAAAGTTTGTGCTTTGTTTTAAAGAAAAGACGTGCAGCTGCAGGTGGGGGCATTTTTAAAATCGGTGCTGTAAACGAACCCGGAGAGGAAACTGACCTGATGTTTGTATGAATGTATGTATGAACAGTTCTATTGGAAACATCATTACACGGAAACCCGATGGTGGAAATCCCGTTACCTAGGAGAGCCAATTGAGTCCTAGGGGAACGCGTCATGTTCACATGCTCATCGTTAATTAGTAGAAAAGACCTACAGAGAGCTCTCTGCTATCAAATCTGCTCAATTTGGAGACTCGTGTGGGGAAACGTCTCTGCAATATCAGAACTATGGTTTCTAGCAGGGAGGCGATGCAATCTGCAAAGGAAAAACGTTGGTTGGGTATATGCAATCTCTTGTTTATAAGCATAGTGGGGTAACAGGAATCTTTTTAATATAGCCTGTAATGTAAAATATTGATTTTTATACAAATCTTTTAATACAAAAAGTCTTTTTAAAAAAGGAGGAGGGAACCTGGACGTGGAGTTTTAGGAGCAGAAGTATATGAGTTCCACTTTTTTTCTGTACGACTTTGCACAGGGACACCTTCGTTTCCATGTTTTGATGTTCTTACAGAAGCTAAAAGCAGTACCCGAGAGCCTGAAGCGAGGGTTTCCGAGGGTTTTGTAAAGAGTATTTATAGAGTATGACAGCGGGACTTACAGGGTCACTGTCCCCACTTATGTGCCAGTAGACTATTTGCACTTGTCCTTGAAGATATTATCCTTACGTACGGCGGCGTGCAATTTCCCAGGTGACCTCTCTGGCACACGATCGGATTTCGTACCACTGAGAGAGGAAGAACAGGGACTTGGTTCAAACCATAGCAGTTAGCTGTAGGCTACTATCGAGTGTAAAAACATTCAGCCATTTTTGCTCTGTTTTAGGAAGATGAAGTTATCCCCCGCAGCACTTTATATCTAATCACTGTACAAATGGTTAAATAGTCAATCAGTTCGAGGTTTGAATAAAAAATAATGGGGCCACGCCGCTGTGCGCGCCCCTCCCTTCTCCTAGTCGTCCTAGTCGTTAGCGCTCACGTTCAGGATTTGCCTTCTCGAGAGCGAATGCCAACGGTGCTCGTCGTCGTTCACCTGACCGAATCTCATCTATTGTACTTTACCGTCCTCTGTCGGGACTCTGCTTCCCATCATCCATGACTGCGTACGCCTTTTTCCACAGCATCGTGTCTGCAGCTTTTTGCCAATATAGTAACGCTTCAGTAGAGTAATAGCTAGTACCAGTTTTTGAATTAATTCTCATTACCAGTGAACATGGAGGAGGGACTTTAAAGCACAAACCGGCTGCTCATCTGACGTTGGGACATAAATAACAAGCCTGAAAAAGAGTATCTGTGACTATCTATAGGGAACGCAAAGAGGTCGTCGCATATTTAGAACCTTTCATAGAAACTATTGTGAATTCATCAGAGTTTATTATTTAGTCGGAGCCAGCTGATTTAGTTGGAGGTTGAGTTCAGTGACCATCAACAAAGACAGGATTTTGTATAAACTATTGTGCTCTCTGTGGAACTGAAGTTTGATTTATTTTTGTACTACACAGCATGGATTTGTTGACATTTTAATTTTGCTATAAATGTGTGAGATCACAAGTTGCTGTGATATTTCATTTATAAATTGTGAACTTTGTACAATTTTTGTCATGCTGGATGTTGACACATCTTAAACTCAGAATAAAGACAAATGTGTTGCCAGAGACCTGGAAACTATTTCTTTGTGTTCTTCGTGTGACGCTGCAGCACTTCGATGGGTTACAGCTCGCGACGGGCGTCAGGAAATGATGTCGTAAACTTTATGAATAAAGTTGAATCATCTCCTGTGTGTTTTCACCACAGGTTGTTGTTTTTGTTTCTAGACCATATCTGGACACGCTAGCTTCACACAGACACACATACCTGCTAATCAGTGCTCAGTAACATCCATCCATCCATCTTCATCCGCTTTATCTGGGGCCGGGTCGCGGAGGCAGCAGCCCAAGCAGAGAAGCCCAGACCGTCCTACTCCCCAGCCACCTCCTCCAGTTTATCCAGGGGAATACCAAGGCGTTCCCAGACCAGCCGAGAGATATAATCTCTCCAGCGTGTCCTGGGTCTGCCCCGGGGCCTGGAACACCTCACCTAGGAGGCATCCTTGTCAGATGCCCGAACCACCTCAGCTGGCTCCTTTCGATGTGGAGCAGCAGCAGCTCTACTCTGAGCCCTTCCCGGATGGCTGAACTTCTCACCCTATCCGTAAGGGAGAGGCCAGCCACCCTTCGGAGGAAGCTCATTTCTGCCGCTCGTTCTTTCGCTACCCACAGCTCGTGGCCATAGGTGAGGGTAGGGATGTAGATCAACCGGTAAATTGAGAGCTTCGCTTTTACGCTCAGCTCCCTCTTCTCCACGACGGACCGGTGCAGCGTCCGTTTGGAGGTGCTGATCTTCATTCCCGCTGCTTCACACTCGGCTGCAAACCGTTCCAGTGTGAGCTGGAGGCCCTCACCCAATGAAGCCAACAGAACCACATCATCCGCGAAAAGCAGAGAAGAGATTCTGAGGCCACCTAAGTGAAAGCCCTCCGCAACTTGGCTGGGTACTCTGAACTGCCACTCGGCGCATAAGCGCAGATGACAGTCAGGACCCGTTCCCCGACCCTAAGGCGCAGGGAACAAACCCTCTCATTCACCGGGAAGAACCCCAACGTACCGGCAGCAAGCCGAGGGGATATTAGAATACCCACCCCAGCCCGCCGCCTCTCACCAGGGGCAACTCCAGACTGAGACAGAGTCCAGCCCCTCTCCAGGAGACTGGTTCCAGAGCCCAAGCCATGCGTAGAGGTGAGCCCGACTGTATCTAGCCGGAACCTCTCAACCTCACGCACTAACTCAGGCTCCTTCCCCACCAGAGAGGTGACATTCCATGGTCAGTAACATCCAATTAAAATCCAAGAATGTCACCAAAGCTGAAACTGAGACCTCATGAATGGTCTGTTAGTACAGTGACCTCACAGCAGCCGTGTTATTGGTCAGATGATGTCATTAAAAATGCGCTGAAAGGCTCCAACAACACAAACACGTTCAAGAGGTCCAGTTCAGGGACTCCAGTTAGCTCAGGTGAAACCTAACAGAGAGCTGCTTGTTTCTCTGTCCACCTGTCAGTCAGAAGCCACACCCCTAATAATGCAAACAGGTAGGTTATAACAGTCTCCCCCACATACAGGTGTTATGAAGTGGAAATTATCTGTAGGTACCAAAGCAATGTGTTTAAGTTTTAACATGGGAGTCTGTGTGGACCGACTCACTGTCGGCTTCGTTGTTCAGGTTTATTTCAGCTGTGTTTTATTGATATAACACCGGCTCATATCAGCTATCGTCTGAGAATGCTTTATCTTGTGAGATGACCCCAACAATCTGAGCAGCACTTGGCAACAGTGGGAAAGAAGAACTCCCTTTTAACAGGAAGTGACTTCCGACAGAAGCAGACGTCTGCTTTGGTGTGTAACCACAGTGAAAAGATGTGAGACAGGTGCATCATGGGAAGTCCCCAGCAGCCTGAGCCTGTAGCATCGCAGCTAGTTCAAACGTATTTCCAGTACAAACTGGAAGCTGGTTCCACAGAAGAGGGGCCTGAAAACTGAAGGCTCTCCCTCCCATTCTACTTTTAAATACTCTAGGAACAACAAGTAGGCCTGCAGTGTGAGAGCGAAGTGCTCCAATAGGGTGATATGGTACTACAAGGTCATTAAGATAAGGCGACCCCTCCTCTGAGGGGGCAGTCCAACCAGCTAAATATAGTGTTTACTCTATTATTTTATACTTTATGCTCTACCTCATGAATCTCCATTTTTTACCTACCCTAACTTTCATGCTTGTTTTTTTTTCTTATTTATCTTATGTCTAAATTTTATTTATGTATTTTTATATTGTACTGTTTCTACTGTTCTGTGCTATTGTAAGGTGACCTTGAGGGTCTTAAAGGTGCTATAAATAAAATGGATTAATATTATTATTTAGCGTAAATAATCATAACGTTTATCTTTGAATTTTAACATTTGTTTAGTAATATGTATGTTTGTTTTTGAACAGTCCCCTTTTTACTACACTGTAATGTGTAAATATTGCATTGATTTATTGCTAAATTTCAGCTGCTGGCCACACCCACCTGTCTGGGGTGTACCTCACCTGTTGCCCTATGATAGCTAAGACAGGCCCCCATGACTCTGAGCTGGGGCAGAAGAAGTGATGGATGGATGATATCCATACTACGGGCTACTTTAGGACCTTGATTTGATAGTTTGAGGTAGCATGATCACATGACAGTTATTACTGTTAGACATACTTTTAGGAAACTATCTCTTTTTTTTGTTGTTGTTTTTTGACCATCACGTATCCAGGTGAATCATTCATGCAGTAATTTTGCCTTTTATTACTACTTACCTGCTGAGGAGCCAGCTGAGTTGGGTCAGGTGTTCTGGTGTGACCCACCAGGAGGAGGACCCGGGGTCGACCCAGGACAGACACCTGACTGTTCCCCCCGATAAGTTTGGTTGGGAGAGGGAGGTCTGGGCTTCTGCGCTTCATTTGCTTCCCAAAGACTTGACCCTGGATAAGTGGAGATGGGTGGATGGATAATTTGGCTCCTGTGCTCCTGTCAGCCTGCAGCTGACAGTGAGGGCTGTTTCAAACTGTCACAGTAAATTGAGTTTCATTGTTTCACATTAGCTGCAGGCTAATAGCTCCACCTGACAGTTCGGACTGGATAAGACTGGCTGCCCCTCAGAAACATAAAGTGTGATTGTCAGGCTGGTGGGGCTTCTTTACTGGAGATAAACATGTTAGCAGAAAGGATCAGAAGTCTGATGTGGAACTCAGCTGTCTTCAGTGTTTCATCTTTGCAGTTGAAACCTGATCAGTGTTTCTGGACTCACAGACACGTTTGTTTTAATGTTTGATGGGAAGTTCACGGAGCCCGGAGAAACCATGCTCCTGCTGCGAGGTTATTCTAGAGACTGAAACTGGACTGGAACTAAACCGAGGCGTTTCACTTCCAGGAAATAAAAAGCAAAGGAAACTTTTGAAACAAAAAAGAGGAAATTCAAACACAAGCTATCGATTTTCTAGAAATAAAGGTCTGATGTTGCTGTGAAGTCGTGCCGCCACATCCTTCATGGCTCGTGTCTCCGAGTCTCTGAACTCTGGGAGCGACGGCCCTGCGGTTTGTTGCTGCTGTAAGTGAAGCTGGTCTGGGAGTTCTTCTCCAGCTCCTTGGCCAGGTTGGAGCTGGTGGCGACACTGTGCTTGTAACCAAACTGTGGAAATAATGATTGGTCATGTTTTAGCCAAACTCTGGGTTTAGTTAAAAAGTGGGCAGACAGAAGGCATGATGGGACGAGTCAAGGAAAAAATGATACTGTAGGTACATTTACGAGGTGCATGAGCAATTCTAAGTTACCCTTAACTTCAGGTGTTTTACAGGAAAAGAGACACAAATTCTTCTGTAACAGGTTTTAGGTACTCTGTAATTTCCTGGTAATTTAACCAAAAAAACAACAACATATCATATGTATGCTGTACTTTTTTCATCACGGGGCTTATTATGAAGCATCTGAACCTTGTCTAACTTCTGGGTATTTTACAGGTAAGGAGACGCAAAGCAGTAAAATTACTTACACTATAATTTGTGTCTCTTTGGCTGGAAACCACAGAAAAGATAGTACTACATAAAATTACTTATACACTTAAATCACAGTATTTCTTTGTTTCCTGTACAAACCTGAACTATACCTCCTTTTTCTAGTGCACACTTGTTAAAGTATTTGTTGGTAAATATAATTATACTGTCATTTCAGATGAAATAAGTTGACGTTTTAATTACAGGGGAAGTACGCCCTCAGTCGCAGGCTTTAAGGTCCTGAAGGACCCTCCACGTCGTCTTCTTACTGTGGAATTTTGTTTGAGTTGCCACTAAATAAGAAACGAAGAATGAAGGACAGTAAAACTGAAACTAATAAAAACGGAACAGAAAAAACACTGATTAGAAAGAAAAGTAATAAAGCTGTTCGGCTGTAGGAGCACAGAGATCACTGCACAGACACTGAGCTCATTATTAGGAACTTTAGTCACGTTTAATATGAACATGCATAATTTGGAAGAGCGGATTTATGAGTGGAAATCAGAAAATAATTAATATTAGCTCAATAAAAACACATTTAAAACACCCGTAATAATAACTGAAGATAGTGACGTCATTACTTGCTGGTATGTGCTGTAATTCGTGAATTTTCCAGCAGATGTCAACAAAGCCAAACGTTTAACCTGTGGCTGCTTCACTGTGCCGATAACACAAAGATGAATAGAAATAATGGAAATGACATGAATGTGTCGTTTGTGGTTGACAGAGCGGGTGTCCACTAACTGTGGACAGATTCAACGCCTTATTTTCAATCATAACTATAATTAATATCATAAAATAAAATGTTCCTTTACCATCATCATCATTTCAGCCTCGGGAGTGGACGTCCCAAACCAGGAAGAAAAACCCTGAGAGCCCGTCTGACTCTACAGGCCTCAGTCAGCAGGTTAAAGGTCAAAGTTCATGACAGCACAATGAGAAAAACTGACCCTGCAGGAGAACGCCTTTTCCTTTAATAAGAACATGGCAGCACAGCCTGGGTTTGCAAAGCTGCACCAGAACAACATCCTTTGGACTGATGAGACCTGAGTGGAGACTTTTGTCCAGAAGATCAGCAGCAGAGAAGTGTAGACAACACCTGACCTGCTGCCTTGTTGTTCGTGTTTCCTCTGCAGCTCTGTGTGTGCATGTTGTACAAATACAGTTATGATTATGAATGACTGTCTCCACATGCTGAAGTCTTTTCGTGCACACAGTGTTGGTTTAAAAAGTTACTACAATATAAAAGTTGCTGGAACATAAAAGTTGCTACAATATAAAAGTTGCTACAACAGAAGTTGCAGGGATGTTGGAGCCGTGAGCTCGCTGAGCGATGGTACTGCTGCATATGATCTCCTTTAGAAGAAAGCGGGAGGACTGTGTGTGTATCCGGCTGTAAACATGTTTGTTTCTGCTGTGAAGTTCTAACATGCGAGTGCACGGGGCGGACTCCCTGCTGCCCCTGCCGGTGGGCAGAGAAACTGCAGCTTTGTCCTGCTCAGAATCATTGGTCGGTGAAACTTCAGAAAGTTTCCTTCATTGTTTCAGGAGCTCCGCTCAGAGAAGGACAGCCGGGCTGCGAGCTTCCAGCCTGCGTGTGTGTGTGTGCTGCCTCTCCTCCTCCTCTCTGAGTGTGTGTCTGTGTGTGTGAGGGGGCAGCTGGTCGCTCGGCTCTGCTCGGTTAGAAATGGCGCTGCGGGCTGCGCTGCTCTCCTCTCTGCTGCTGCTCTGCGCGGTTCGGCGGTTCGGCCTGTGCTGTCCGAGCCGCTGCCTGTGTTTCCGGACCACGGTGAGATGTATGCATCTGAACCTGGAGACGGTGCCGGCGGTCTCTCCGCAGACCACCATCCTGTGAGTACTTTCTCCCGGCGGAGAGCGGCTCGATCCGCAAGCCTGCGGAGGGGGAGGCCCGAGACACGGTCCGAGTTAGTGTTAGTGAGGGTGGAGGGGGACGTGTGCACACCGAGCCGTGCTGCTGCAGGTTCTGGGGATCAGAGAGTGCAGGAGAGGCGCTTTTAGGGTCTCCGAGCTGGAGAAGAGGAAATCTTTCAGGACACCGCAGGCTGAGCTCAGGAGGAATCCGATGGATCCACCTTAAAAGTCGATCTGTGAGGTCACAGGAAGCCTGCAGGTCTTTGAAAGAGGTCCAACCAAGCTGGTATGAAGCTGAAGTTAGATTCTGGGGCTTGTGTCCCCCTAAACTGTCCCAGCTGGTGTTTTAGGGACACATCAGCAGATCCTGGTGTTGCTTTTTGCTTCTTGTGTGTTTGCATTTGTACACCGGAGCCAATCAGGGGTCTCGCACCGTTTGTGTTCTTCATATTTGTCCCAGCGACGTTTCCAAAAACTGCAGTTATGTGATTTATAGTTTTTCTGAGTAGAACAGCTCTGACGCTTTGTTCACTGTAAATATAAAATAAATATGAGAAAGATAAACACAGTGAGGGTGGGGGTCAGCTGATGTCCGGGTGGGTGTGGTCGTTTTCTAGCTGTGACGTCAAAGATCTTTGCTTCAGTTTTTTATTGAAAATGTAAATATGTGAGTTATAGATGTGATTATTCTGCTGTGCTTTCATTCTGGGCTTTGTTGAGGCCTGAGCTCGTATCTGACGCTGAGCCCGACCTTCAGGCCGGGTAGGAAGGTTTGGGTCAGAGTATTGGGCTAAAAAGTCCTCTGGGGGGGCGTTCCCTCCCCAGCTGTTCCCTGCCCAGCTGTTCCCTGCCCAGCTGTTCTGTGAGAGTTCAGTTCTTCCTTGTTTATTGTTTATTGATTGTTTATTTATTTGTTTATAATCATGGTCTCTGCATGCACCTGAATCAGACGTTTTGCCATACCGAGCAGCTCCTCGCTGTTCGGTTGAGGACAGCCGTCCCTCAGCCCGAGTGTGGAGAAGAAGAGCCACGCTGGAAGCAGACTGCACATCGGGAGCACGGACGTTTTTCCACGCTCTGACGGCCATTGTGACCGGGCATCAGGAAACAGGTGGTCTCAGAATCTCTGCATCAAGCACGACTGTCTTACAGCCTCAGCAAGGAGCACAACATCTGATGGAGCGTCCGAGGAGAAGAAACCACAGAAGAAGGATGGAGAGGGCGGAGAGACAAAGACTTGAGAGAGTTTCAGCGAGCGAGGGGGCGCAAACTCTCCCTCTGCTTTTAAAACGGAAGCCTCGCCTCACACATCTGGATCTGCTCGCTTTGGCGTGTTTGGAGGAGAACCACTGATGCTGTCACGATGCTGCGTCTGCGTGCGGCGCCTCGTGGCGTTTCAGAGACACGTTAGAGCGGCGAGGATGAGTAAAAGAAAGATGAAGACGATTGTGAGCGGCAGCGCTGCTGCCCTTCCTCGTGTTGGCTCGTTTCTCCACAGTGAGCTCTGACCCTGTGGCGGGCCTCGTCAGCACCGACTCCCAGCCTGGGTCAGCTGACCTCTCCCAAACCGAGGCCCTCACGCCCACAGCGTCCTCGCCGTGGCGTAGTGCGTCTCAGTGACCTCCCCTTCCTTCTCTGATTGTCTTTGGAACTTTTTGTTGTTCATGTTTTTCTTCCTCTGCCATGAAAGGACGGAAATTCTCCGGCATGCGCTGGTCAGCATGTCGTAGCGGCTCGGCTCAGCGGGAGAACACACAGCTCCACATCTGTCCGTCCCAAACATGTGGCCCCTTTGTCTTTAAGCGGGCACGTCATACGCCGCACTATAAATAGCTTCATCCAGGACAAAGGGGGCAACTCAGCCAGGCGTGCCAGAATTAGCCGTTCCCTGCCCGTCAGCCCTCGGCGGCGGCGCTGCCCACATACCCCAGAGGAGGATGGAGGAGGATGTGTGTGGCCACAGATGAAAGGCCTGTTCAAGCGCTGATCTCAGCAGGAAGTCGCGCCTGCTGGTCGAGGTGTAAATGCATCTTCAATGCTCAGCACCGGTCATCGTCACCGGTCAACGTCACTCGTCGTGTGAGGCGACGAGCCCTTCATCTGAAACTCTTTCACAGTTTCTACCGTGAGCTGTGAGGTGGTTTCAGGACGAGCTCGCAGCTGCTGCAGATTCTTTCTGACCTCCGTCTGTGGCTCCACAGGAACGGCCCCCGAGTCCAGCTGGCGGCGTGCCGTGGGAGGAATTTAAAGTGATAATATCACAGAGGTGGGAGATGATGCTTCACGTCAGCCCGTGTCTGTCCTGCTAAACCTTTACTACCTTGGTATTACAGCTCTGTTCAGATATTTGTGATTAAAGTCGAAACAGCACACGTGCTGTTCACGTGTTTATGTGAGTGACTGTTAGAGATGATGTCGCTCTCCACGAGCTCCTCCCAGCACCGATTGGTCTGCTTGGTGTGAAGGTGTGGGCTCAGCTGGAGGATGATGATGTTAGAGTCACAGAAGCTGAAGTTGATGATGTCATGTAAATATCAGGCAGAGCTGACTTTGTTTGTTTAGGCCCGCCTGATTCGATGATGTCACAGCCACGTCAGAGCGTGCAGCGCTGTTTTTTGCATACTTGTCACATTTAAATGTTAATATTAGACAAAGATAACTGAGATAAATACAAAGTGCTGATTTCCTTTATGAAGAGGAAAGATGATCTCTGTGTGAAATGTCTTGTTGAATCTGGGTCACGACACAAAGACCGTCCTGGTTTTGTGCCCGCAGCGTTCCTGTTTGGCTCTCGGGCCTCCACACATGGAGGTTTGTGTGTATTTGTCAGCTGTGTCCTCTGTGGACGCCTGTTTGAGACTCACGGTCTCTGCACATCTTCTCAGGGATTTGCAGCAGTGGGACGAATGGTCCTGTTTTGCCAACATGGGGTATAAACTGGTTGTTTTCGGTATTAGTGGCTCACACAGGGATGTGCGCTGTGAGTCAGCTCGGCGTGCATTCGTGTCACGGGGCTGAGACACTGGTAGTGTCCTCTCCCCAAACGGCCCGATATCTGCCTGCGTGACGGGCAGCAGCGCGGCCGCTGGAATGTGCTGTAGTCAGGGTTTGTGGGGCTCGGTGTCGGCAGCACAGTGGAATGCAGAGCCAGAAATCCCCACAGCTTTGCTCGCTCAGGCCGACCGGCCGAGATACAAACCAACTCCTTGGGTCTCGTGTCGGGGCACAAACCTGCAGTCGCTGAGGGTTTAACCTCGCCTCTCACCGCGCTGCAGGACTCCGCCCTTAAACTTAGAAAGCAGTTTTGAACTTCCTGTTATTATTGGAGTTTGTTTTTACTGGATTTTTGGTTAATTTGAACAAACATTTGCACAGCCGGGCTCTCCGCTGGGCCCCCACCTGCAGCCACGCGATTCATCAGTGGGTCCGTATGGTGCACGTCTGTGATTGGCTGTTTTGGAACACGCAGGCTGATTGTGGATTGTGTGGGGAGCGTGTCGGTCAGTGCACGTGTGCACAGACGCCTCGTCAGGCTGAAGGATGTGTTTTACTCCCAGCTTTAGTTCTCTGCAGGGAGCTGTAACTGTAATCACATTACATCTTTTTGTAACTACACAAACCAACATGCCAAACATGGCAGCTCACATGTTGTGACAGGTCACATTCTTGTTTTTGTGACTGGAGTCTGAAGGCCGCAGTGATTCTTTCAGGTATTTAAAATCATGGGGGCGTGGCCTCCTGCTACAGGTAACGCATGCATAGAGGCTGAACTCAACATCCAGCCTTACGCGGGATGTTTTCCAGATAAATGTCACGGCCATGTTTGGAGCTCCTGCTCTGCGAGGAGGCCGTTATGTACTCGTTTAACTCTGTGATTCGTACAGGCCCGGCAGCCGCTGGCAGCTCGGCATGCAAAGCCGAAGAGCCCGTCGAGCATGGTGAGGCGCACACGTGGCCCTCAGATGCTGGAGGAGCTGGGAGGCAGCCAGCTCCGCTCGCCGTCCGGCTCACGCCACATTCATAGAAACCTGAAATCCTCCCAGCTCAGCGTCAGAGCTTTAAAGAGGCGAACAGAAAATAAAAAGCCAGCAGGTCTGCGAGTCGGTGCCAGACGAGCTGCAGGTTCCTTGAGTGACCTGATCTGGGGTCAGATTACAGGTGCGTGCAGCAGCTGCGGGGCAGACGCCGCACTTTCACACAGGACCGGTTGCTTTTGTCTGGGTTTGTGTGCCCACCAAGTCCTGCATGATAATTGGCTTTGCCTCGTGTTTGTGATCTGGACGCCGGCCACGTCGGCCCCGTTCACACCGCTCGGCTTCTGCTCCTGCAGCTGATGTGCAGCCAGACGGGCGAGAACGTCGGAGGCTCACATTTACTCACCTGTGTGGCTCAGCGGCTTCACCTGGCTGCAGTGCCAGACCTCCACCTGCTGCAGGCCCTGGTCTCATGTGTTCGTGGTCTTTGTGAAGCTGTGAACTGATTTCCTTTCTTCGCAGGAACACCGTGCTTCACTTCCTGCGTGTCTTTGACTGTTTACATGTCAAACGGATCACAGCAAACACAATGACTTCCTGTTACTGTGGCAGAGAACTGTGAGTCGCATTATCGTGGAAATGATTCACAAATCTCAAAGAAAAATTCTGATTAGTCCATGAAACTGGCTCGGTTTCCATACCAACCCATCCAGGGTCACCACAGACCTGCTGGAGGTCATCCCAGCATCTCCTCTGATTACTGAGCGCGCTCAGAATGAACCGAGCAGAGCCGACGATGGTCAGGGTCAGAGGAGCGACTTTCAGAGACTTGTCAGAGGACGGGTGGCTGGATGAACATATCAGCTGCAGTGATTGGCCGAGTCGGTGTTTCTGCCTCGTTCCTGCTGTTTTGCTCGTTAGTCGTTCCCTCAGAGTTGGTGTGATGTGAGGGGACAGGCTGTGTGCAGTGTAGCATACATGGATCTGTTTGAGTGTTTCAGGTCGTTTGATGGGAGCAAACTTAGAAGTTCAGCAGTGGATGAGATCAGGATTTGCCTCCCTGCACTTGTGTTTGTGTACCTGAGTGTCTGAGTGAGCCTCTGTGTGGGAAATGCCGATCTTTTTCCACGCCTCCCTGCCTTTGCTCCCATTGTTGTTCATTTCCCTTTATCTGTGACCTGGGACGCCGTTCTCAGACTTGCTGTTGTGTGGGAGTTAGCCTTGCTGTCTGCCGGTTCCTCGAGGCGTGGGACCGTAATGGCTGTTATCTGACTCATTAAATCAGCTCTGCCACAAATAGCATTAAAATGCTGCGTGTGGATTTTGGGCCGGCCTGCAGCGCTGCGTGGACGTGCATGTCTACAAACACTGTTTACTGAGCGTGCTCCGCACTGTAATTTCCCCCTTTATGGACTGACTCACTCGCCTCCCCTGCTTTTCTCCGGTTTCTCCTCTTTCTAAACTATCGAGCGGCTCCAGAGACCGCCGTGCTCCTCGGGCGAGTTATTACATCCTGTTTGATTGTGTTGAGACAATTGAGGTTTTTGCTTTCGTGCTTGCAGAAGCAGCGTCGACGTGCACGTTGCAAAGCTGCCTCCTCTCTCCGAGCGGGGATTAGACGTGGTTGTGGTTATGATGGATGGGCACCGTCGGGCTTTGGCGCTCACGAGGGTTTCATTAACAGATCTGCAGACAGAACGAGCTCTGACACAAACACACGATCCAGCTGTAGGACAGCCAGCTTTCAGTCTGTCTCCTCCCGCTGCATTGGAGCGCTTGTCGGGGCCTCGGGGCTGATTTCACCGCCTCCCGTCCTTCCAGGACATTCTGGTCAGCTGAGCCTCGACAGCTGATGCTTTAAACACACCCGCAGACAAAGCTCTGCTGACCTTATTTAGCCTTCTCCACAAAGAGCCGCAGTCATGCCAGCCATGAAAGCGGCACACACTCGCACTGAGCCAGAATAACACAGCCACCGAGCAGGACGCGTTAAATCCGGTCCAGTTAACGACCTCACAGCCATCGGCAGCTCTGAGGGCGGGGTCGCATGTACGATATGGGCTTTTCAGACCTCCTAACAGAAGTTCATTATAAGGAGAGCTGCCTGATCCAGCACGTAGCCCCCCCTCCTCCTCGTCCTCACAGCTGGGGGCGGTGTAGGCGCGACGGCCTCGGCGTGTCTGGACAGAGCGCTCTGTGGGTACCGTACCTGCTCTTTCCTCGTGGACCCTCACGGCTCTGTCTTTGAGCTGCAGAGCAAACCTTTGGTTTGAGACTATGCCTGTCCTCAAGTCTCCGTTACATTTACTCTCACATGCATCACAGCACAACAGCAGCAGGTGTTTGATTAGACTAGAGGTGATGGTCTAATATTCACACATTAACTATAAAAGAATAATTTCTGGGATTATTAGACGTGGTATATTTCCTCATGTCTGCCCTGGTAGGATGTAAAGCAGCGCTCAGCCCTCATTAAACAGCAGAGATGGAGGATGCTGCAAACAGTCAGGTGTAGTTCAGTTAAAGACGGGAGGTCCTGCACCCGGCCCGGTCCCAGCTCTCTGGAGCGGGTCCTTTAAATATTGGCACGAAGGAATTTGTGAACAGGAATGCTGACAGGAGCCTTCAGTTTACCCAGAATGCACCCTGTGTAGATTTCTTCAGTGGAACTGATCAGATTTCAGGTGTAAGCTTTTGGATTTTCAAGTTTTTGGATTTCATAGGATGAGTCTTTAGAGTTGGGGGGGCTGTCGGGCTCTCAGCAGCCGGATGTCTGTCAGTTTGGGTCTGAATGACCCAGATGACTTCCTCTGCCAGGTCGGCGGATACGAAGAATGCTGGGAGCTCTGCCGGGGGAGGAGTTCTTCTAGAGGAGGAGGAGCGTTGATATTTTCCTGTCTCGACTCTCAGCTCCGTGACGATTCGGCCTCGTGGATCCGTCCTGACGCTCGTGTCTCTGTGGCGCTGAAAGAACATCACGGCTCAGATGTCTCAGAGCCAAAGACACAACGTTCAGATTTCACCAAGCTGGAGGAGCGGCGTGTTTTCAGCTCGTCGCACCGACGGCACGCTCGCTCTTATTAAGGCTGATTAGTGCCTGAGCTCATTACGAAGCCTTCTGCTTGTTATCTTTGGGGCTGATGTGTTTTAAATCGGTCCTCGTGATTAAAGCTCGATAAGAGCATTCCTGCCACATGAGTAAGACGCCCAGACATGCCTCAGGATGAGAGCGTGGCGGCTCTGCGCTGGACTTTATGGTCCCTGTTCAGCTTTTATCCAGTACTTACATCCTGCTCTCCTGCATGTTTTATTAATGAAGCACAGCTTTGCATTCATAGGTTTGCTGATTTTGAGCCTTCATAGAAGTGCTGCTTATTCATTTAGCTTTTTATTGATCGATTGATTTTCCTCCTGCATTTTCTCTGATCGTCATTTGGCAAAACTCATTATTAAAAGCAGCATTTAAAACAAAGATAAAGGTCGTTATTATTATTGATCTTTATTCATGCCAGTGCATTATTATTTATTCAATTATTCAGTGAAATAAATGAATGAATAAAGTCCAAGCAGACAAAATAATTAATAATAATAATAATTAATAAAGCAGGAAATAATTATTTCCATTTTATTTGTTTCTGTATTTATTAACTTATTTTACACAGATGCATAAAAAGAAAAATAAATGACACACAAATAAATGAAATGAGTGATATTATGTAATTTCTGGATCAGTTTCGTGCTATGCACATGAATTAACAGACGTTTACACTCAGGTCCATAAACACTTGGACAGACTTGGTTCTGTCTCAGTGAATTTGAATGAAACAGCTCAGATTCAGCTTTAATTCATTTGTTTACAAATGTGAGGATCACATGTTTAACAGTTCCTTCATCTCAGGGGCTCAAAAGTAATCTGACAACTTAAATAAGTAAAAATGTCCACGTCATACTTGGTTAAAAAGCCTCTGCTGGCACTGACAGCCGAGTCTTGAACTCGTGGACATCAGCAGGTTTCCTGTCTGTCTGAACTCAAGTCAAGTGGCTTTATTGTCATTCAGCCATGTGCAGGTGTACAGTGAGACCGTGGTGCTACATATGACAGACTGTCAACACGGGACTACATAACCTGCAAAAATGGCAAAAAAACTAAACGAAGACGGCGCAACAGAAATGTGCAAAATGTGCTGTTTAGATGTTTTATGGTCCAGTCTTGTCTTTTTAATAGAAATCTCCCAGAACAAACTGGTCTGAATGGATAAATAAATGTTATGCTCGGCTCGTGTTCCTGATTATGAACATGCTTTCTTCTATTTTCAGAGACCTGAGGTTCAACAAAATCAAGGATTTACAGCCGGGTTCCTTCAGGCGACTAAAGAACCTCAACACCCTGTAAGTGTTCTCCAGCCAGACGCACGAGCTCAGCGTGACGACGGAGCTGAAAGGTTCATGCTGACAGTCATGCCTCGTTCTGCTGCTTTCGCACGCGTGCAGGTCGGCTCGAGGAATTGAACGTCTCACCTGAGCTCGCTTTGCACCTCTGACCTGCTGCGGCTCTTTGCTAAGCTAACACAGTACAGGCACTGACACTGAAGCAGTTTGTTTGTTTCCCCTCAGCCTTCTCAACAACAATCACATCCGGAGGATCCCCAGGGGGGCGTTCGAAGACCTGGAAAACCTCAAATATCTGTGAGTTCAGCCGTCACTTCCTGTGTTTGCTGTGTCAGACTGTTCTCAGAAGCTTTTCGCTCAGTCAGCAGAAAGGCGCTCGTGCTGGAACAAGCCTCGCCGGGCGCTTCAGAAGCCGTGGACGGCTGAGGCTGCGTTGCGGAAATTGTGCGAATGAAAGGCCTCCTTTTGTCTGATCCTCTGTACTTATGTGTCTGGACGCGGTGACCTGCAGGCGTGTGAAGCCTCGGGCTTGGCTTTGTGAGTCACGCGCGCGATCATCCCGCGGCCTCAGCTGAGCTCGCAGCCGAGAGCTCAACTCGACTGTCAGCGCCAAACATCGGAAACTTAACGCCATCTTTAGTTCCCCTGCTCTGATCCCAGATCAGCCCCGCTGACCGCTCTTTAGTCATGGAGATGATGGAGCCCAAGTGACCTGAAACATGTAGAAACCAAACGTCCCTGATCCCCCACACCCACCCCACCCCACAGCCGTTTCTACTCAGTAAGCCAGAGAGCAAACATACACATTCCTGAAATACATGCCCCCCTCCACACACACACACACACACACACACACACACACACACACACACGCTCACACACACACACACACAGACACACGCTCACACACTCACAAACGCTCACATACACAGACACACACTTTCATGTTGTAATGAAATCCTCAGCTGCTTTGATTACAGAGCTCACTTTAAAGCACAGTGGAGGTGAAGAACTGACCCTTTGAAGATGCCCCCCCCCCCCCCCACACACACACACACACACACACACACACACACACTCTTCTCACCTCTTCACTTCCTTACAACCGTACAGCACCTCCCCCCAGCACTCCTCTTTATTTAGTCCTTCTTCAGCTCCGTCCTGTAAGCTCTCTCTTTAGTGCTTCATTTTGTTTTCTTTATTATGCATATGTGGAGAACCTTTGGAGAACCTGTGGAGTCCGGTCCCGACTCAGCAGCTTGTAGCTCCTCCTTCAGCAGCAGTAACCTGCAGTGATCGGTCTGTGTCATCACTGTGGGCGGGCTTTGGGCCGCTCTTCTTCAGGTCGTGCAACCCTACGCTGCCATGTTGTTTTAGAGAGAGTCTGAGGTCTGACCTCAGGGTGAATTTTTATGGGACGTCCACTCCTGAGAGGATTGTGAGTTAACACAGCAAGACCTGCAAACTGCCAAAACCTGTGCTTTCATAGAGGAGCTCATGCTGATGATGATGATGACTGTAGAGGTTGGTGCGCACCTCGATAGTTGGCTGTGTCAGTAGGTAGCGAGGTGCTTGGAGGGGGAGGTAGTGTGTTGTCCACTTTAGTGTTTAGGAGGCGTTTTACTGCTTCGTGCAGCAGAGCAAAGCTGAGTGCAGAGAACAGAGGGGGGGCAGCAGGGTGGGCCCTCATTCTTCCCCACAATCATGTTGTGCTATTAAACTCATGAGGCAACCGCGCACGCTCCCACCGCCGCCGCACTGCCAGCGGTCGTTACACAGCGATGTAACACGTGCTCATTAGCTGTTAGCATAACCAGGACTGTGAGTCTGACAGGCTACTGGTCCTCCCCTCTGTCCTCCACACTGTGTCTTCCTCTCTGTGTCCTCCCCTCTGTGTCCTCCACACTGTGTCTTCCTCTCTGTGTCCTCCCCTCTGTGTCCTCCCCTCTGTGTCCTCCACACTGTGTCTTCCTCTCTGTGTCCTCCCCTCTGTGTCCTCCCCTCTGTGTCCTCCACACTGTGTCTTCCTCTCTGTGTCCTCCCCTCTGTGTCCTTTCTTCTGTGTCCTCCACACTGTGTCTTCCTCTCTGTGTCCTCCCCTCTGTGTCCTCCACACTGTGTCCTCCTCTCTGTGTCCTCCTCTCTGTGTCCTCCACACTGTGTCCTCCCCTCTGTATCCTCCCTTCTGTCCTCCTCTGGCCCCTCCCCCCTGTGTGGGCGTGAGCAGCTCTGATTGGGACAGAAAGCAGATCTGAGTTCTGACGAAGTCCTCACCGAGATTATGGGCTGAGATGGCGTTCCCATGAATCCTCCCGTAAATTCCAGTGAAGATTGAAGGTTTTCCTGCGGGAGAAAAAATTCTTCCTGATTTTATTACTGTGATAAACTCAGCTGTCGAGCTAAAGGGAGCAGCCGGGCTGTGGTTCTGCTTCATTTCCATGAAAACGATCACTACAACAACAAAGTCCAATGAACGCAGCTCGGGGAGACGTCACTGCCGAGCGGTGGCGTGAAGCCCGACCGACACCGTGAGTCAGGCAGACGTGCAAAGAACAGCTCGTCACGAGTGGACTGAGGAGGGAGGTGAAAGGTCAGGCAGTCATTAGCTCTTATTTTTTGTCACATTTCTTTCACATGTGCCACGGAGAAAAAACATGCACATGTCAAAGGTCGTGCAGCACAGGAACAGGAGACCTGAGAGCTGTGAGAACCAGCACAGCTCCACTTCCCCTGCCTGTAAAAAGTTCATGTTTTTAAGTTTTCAGGTGAAAAGTTGTAATGCTGTCATCAACGCTCATCTGTCACTTTGTTCCCGTTACACGCACACAGGCCACACCCCCCACCTCTGCAGTAGTAGATGTTTAGGATCAGGATCAACCGTGTCGTAAAACATCTCAGAGAGTTTAAGAAAGCTCGCGTTGCCGGGCGGTGCTCGCAGAGATCGTCTCACCTGAAGCTTGAACCGTTTGCTGCCCCAAACACTCACCTGCTGACCACACCTGTCCATGTGAAGCAGGACGGGCTCCGCCCCCGAGACACGTCTGAATACTTCTACAGACAGCAAACGTTTATCCTTTCTGTGTGTGTGTGTGTGTGTGTGTGTGTGTGTTACTAATGATGCTGATTATCTCTCCTTCCAGCTATTTGTACAAGAATGAAATCCAATCAATTGACAGACAAGCATTTAAGGGGCTTGTCTCTCTTGAGCAACTGTAAGTGACCTACTTCCTCTTCCACCTTTTCCTTCTGCTCGCAGCACCACTCCTCCTCCTTCTCTTCTCCAGCTGTAAATGCCTCCACCCCCTCCCCCCTTCCTGAAAAACAAACACTCCATAAAGCCTGGCAAAGTCTCCGTCATGTGACGTGTTATCTGCGAGCATGTTCTTGTGGCATGACTGCAGACTTTGCAGGTGTCATGTTTCCCCCACAGTGTGCTACGCCCACCCTTCATCCACCTTTCTGCTGCCACCGTGCATGCCGTGACTGCAGCCCCCTCGCAGCTGCGCTTGCCTCCCGTGACCCTTTCTGCATGAGTCACCAGTGTTTCCTCCACAGCTGCCCCCCCCCCCCCCCCCCCCCCCCCCCTCTAACACAAACCGAAGGATGGACTCCGCCTGTTTCACGTGCACTCGTCACAGTTCCGCCGTTGGCCCTCAAGGGTGAACGTCGTTAGGTTTACTGAAGCCGGATCACAAACTCAGATCCCGACTCAGTGTGCGTTCTTCAGATCAGCTGATCTGAGCATTAACAACCACATGTACTGTGAAACCTGGACATGAGTGGGGGAAACACTGGCTTCATGCCGTGCGGTCAGGATGGCGGCGACGTTGCGCCCCTCCCTCCTGTGAAGCTTGCAGCATGAATTCACCTGCGCTGCTGGGACGTCCAGCACGGCTGCTGTGGAGCAGCGTGTCTGCACGCCACAGCCTGACTCGCTTCTGTCCCGCTGCAGAAACAGCTCCTGCTCTGATTCGCTGTAAATTTGCTGTTTCTTTGTGTGAAATCTGCATCGTGTGTGTTTAATCTGTGTGATGCAAATCCTGCCTGTCAGAAACACGTCGAGCTCCGTAAACCTGCATGTCCGACAGACGTATGTGTGGCTGTACACGAGGTCGTAAATGTGCCGATGGTCTGCTGTTAGGCTTCTGCTGCTCTTTCTGCTGCGTCTGCTGAGAAACTCAGGCTCAGTAATCTGTGAGGAGCCTGTGACTCACTGTTCTTCGCTGCAACAGAGAACAAACGGCCAATTCACCAAGTGCACTCCAACATCTGTTTTGAGTTTACGTATATGTGGGTTTTGAGTTTTAATGGTCCTGCATCATCGGGCGACGCATGCCAAAGGCTGAAGAGTAGCCCAACAGCGCGCGCCGTTCGAGTTTATCAGCGTGCCTGCGGTTTGTCAGGGAATCGGACCTGTGACGACACCGGAGCGAAGAAACCTCAGGGCTGAACGCGTCACAGCCCAGAGAGCCGCGGATTCATGAGTTATCAGCTGATCACCGATGACATCAGCCCGTCGGCAGACGTGATGGGAGTCACGTATCGGTGACAGTTTTTCAGTCAAATCTAGAAAAATGAAATTTTAAAACGCCCAGAACATCATCGGTAACTCCACCGTTTTATGTCATCGCTGTAACTGAGCGTGCTCAGACGGAGAGTTACTGATGTCCCCGTGTACGCGAGGGTGCCTGGATCGTCATCGTAATGTTGGATATCACGCTGTAGTGATGTCATAGTTTTGCATCATCACCCCCCACCCACCGAACTTCCAACCCTGACCCCGACTCGGACCTTGAGCGCCCAATTTTTTAAAATGTTTTTCTGAGTGGACGTAAGCAGTTGCACAACTATGACATCACAGCAGTGTGACTGTTAGGGCTGCCACGATTAGTCGACTAGTCACGATTACGTCGACTATCAGAATCGTCGACGACTAATTTAATAGTCGACGCTCGTTTGAAGCTTTGTAAGATCCCAAAAGACGCAGGAATGAGTAGTAGGATTTAAGAGTGTAATAACGGACTGAAACAGAAGATGGCAGCACTGCATGTACAAGGATGCCAGCTGCCGTTAAACCCTGAAGAAGAAGAAGAAGAAGCTCTGTCCCAGAATTCATAGCGCGGCCCAGCCCAGTTTCCAACAATGGCGGCAGCTAGTTAGTTTTAATGTTACTCTTATTATTCTTTCTGGGTCACAAAATAAACGTTTAACATATTTTCAGGCGAGAATGTAGCTGTGTAAACCTCAAATATCTGCTCAGTTTATCAGGACACCACATATTTTCAAAAGCGCTCCGACATTTTCGGAGACGTCTGTTACCCACTAGCTCGATAGCGAGCCGGGGCAAGGCTCACTAGAGCCGTGAGAACACCGGACTCCCGGCTTCAAACCCACCGCCGTCTTTCACTACTCAGGTTAAACATGATATATAAGTCACTTAGATAACTTCAAAATGTTATTGTTCCTGAATAAATCGGTTTGGCTGAGATTAAAGTTATAGTTTTTACACAGCTGAATAAACGTCAAGCAGACAGCTGATTATCAGAAGTGTGAGATTCTCGAGAATTTACTCCGGTGTCCTGTTATATTTTAGATAGCAAGGAGTTTATTAAACTTCACCGAAACAATCTGCACATTTCATTAAAATTTACTAAACTATCATCTTGTCTTTATTTTTAGTTAGCACAGACCTTAAACACTTAAAGCTGTAAGCTAATGATGGTTATATAAGAGCAGATGCTGCTGGTGCAATAAGCTGTATGGATGATGATCTGATTAGTCGACTAATCGCAAAAATAATCGGTGACTAGTCGACTATCAAAATAATCGTTTGTGGCAGCCCTAGTGACTGTGCACTTGAAACCTCGACAAACATGAATTGTGATGATCCACAAACCAACACTGGGACATCAGGTGCCTCGGACGCCCGCTGCTTCCTTCCTTCAGTACAAGGAAAGCTTGAATGAGCAGTGATAACCTGCTTTCAGCACTGACCTGTGTCTGAGTTTCTCCTGGTTCTGCGTTTTGTTCTTTGTATAAAAGTGAAACGAGTCGCGCCTCAGACAGCGACAGTAAGCTCCTCCCTCTCTGAGTGTTGGAGGCTTCGGCAGAGCTGACAGGCTTTCACGACATGTTCGAGGAAACGTTTCACCGAGTTAAATATTTCCAGCTCGTCTGCGTTTGTTTGGTTCCCGTAGCAGCCACACTGGGATGGTTCTGAAAGCGTGACGATACGATCGGTGCGCTCGTCTGGAGGTGTTTCTGTTCTAAACTCAAAGGTGTGGTGTACATGACGTCTGCTCTGCTGCTCTGACCCTCACCCGGCTGAACCTCACAGCTGTTGGATTTGTTTACCCCGATCTTGTATATGAGCTTCATTCTGTTTGCTCTCCAGTAAACAATCAGCGTCCCTGCTTTTCACTCAGAATCAATGATAGAGAGTCACACAGACAAACACAAGGGGGGTGTCCAACTGCAGGCCTCGAGGGTGTCCTGCAGGTTTCAGACGTGTCCTCGATCCAACACAGCTCAGTTAACCTCGTCTCTAGAGGCTGGTAATGAACTGATCATGTGACTCTGGTGTGCTGACCCAGGCTGAGAACTAAAACCTGCAGGACCCCGGCCCTCGAGGCCCCTGCTGTAGACAAAGAGCCAGATTTACTAAAGACTGCTTCAGCTTTAAAAAGTACTTTTGTGATTTACAAACGAGTGTCGGTGGCGTTTGTTACACAAAGGTCTGGGTACAGTTAATTAATTGTTCCACTTGATTTAGAGCATTTAAACCACACAAAGGTGCCTCGTGAAGGTTTCCATCAGGCTGCACCATCGCAGCGTCACGGCGTGCTGCGCTGGCTGTAATCTGTGATTTTTCAGTCTGTTTGTTGGCCACAGTTGGCTGTGAGTCAGATTCCTTCCTCTGACTTTAATAAATCCCTGCGGCCTCATGCAGCACAGAGAGAACAATGACAGCGTGCACGCTCATGCACGTAGCGCTCTAACGTCATTAACACACGTGGGTCTGACAGTAATGCTCAGTGTTCTTCTTCTGCACATCCTGCGGGATGGCTGCCTGCTGCCCAGCCTCAGAGACCCCACCAGTTTCCATCAGTTTGCCCTGATGATAAAATCATTGATTCTCTCAGAGCTGCCTCCATGATCCTAACAGGCGGCGGTTTCCAAAGAGGCAGAGACGAGTTAACGCTGCCCTGTGTTTGTGTGACCTCATCAGACCTTCTTCATATTACAACCCAAACCTTTGCTCTCCCTCTGTAGCATCTTCATGGTTGCAGCCTGCGCGAAGTAAATCTGGCCCTGTAGCTTTAAGATAAGAGCCGGTGAAGCTCATCAGGACACTAAGATCACATAATCCAGTTTTACTCTGCTTTATCTACATTCTGCTCTCTTCTGCAGGTACCTGCACTTCAACAACATCGAGTCCTTGGAACCAGAGTCCTTCACTCATCTACCAAAGCTGGAGCGACTGTAAGTTCATCCTGCCTGAGCGTTCACCAAAAGCTTTTCCGAACGGTAATTTTAAGATCCGTGGAATAATAGAGCCACCGGTGCGACTGGATTTACTGTGACAGTTGATAGAAACCAGAAAGCAATAACTAGCATGATGTAGTTGGCGGGGAATGGAAGGAATGGCTTGGAAACAAAGAACGGAGAGGCTCGCGGAGCCCAGATCTGAATTTGAAGCAGACGGTACATGCCAGGAAGCGCTCGAACATCCTTCAGCTGAAGGAATGTGGACTGGAAGAGCGCTCAGACATTTCACTGATGTCAGAGGCTGCAGGACGGTTTCTGAGGAACGGCTGCAGGAAGTCGTGCAGGGTTGGTAGCACCGTCGCTCCCTGCATGTGTGTGCTGCAGGGTGTGCAGGGCTGTGTGCTAAGCCCCTCCCCCTCCACACACACACGGTTTCAGGACCTCGACTTTGGCTTTCACTATTTCTTCAGCAGTTTTGAGACAAATCAAGTGTGATTATTTTTGCCTGACCAGTTTTGACCATCAGTATTATGGGATACATCCCAGTTTAACTATCCTGCAGCAGTGCACTGCTTGTGCTGTGCACACTGTAAGCACCTTCTTACAGTATAAACGCGGCGCGCACAGACGTGTGCCGACTTTCAGGCGTGACAAGCGATCGGCAGCAGGTGTCCTGATCTCTTTCACTGTTTATGAGCCAGCAGGGTTTCCACTCCTCCCAGTCTCCTGAGTAAAGGAGAGGAAGGACACCTGCTGCACGGGGAAAACACCTGAGGGTGGAATTCCCAGGCGCACACTCCGGTCATGGTTGGGAAATTTCTCTGCGGTCAAAGCATCGAGAGAGAGATGGAGAGCAGGATGGCGTTCCTGAGGGCGGGATGGAAAATTAATGTCATTTTGTAGTATTAAAAATGTGTTTGGCCCGAGACTCGTGTACACAGGAAAATGTTTTCATGCCTGCGTTTTAGCCAGCGTGAGTCATCATCTGGGAAAACGATCATATTTCTTCTCCCATCCCAAAAGATGCTATTAAAGGCAAATATGTCCTGTTATTAGTCTAGCAGATCGATTTTGGGACTGTGTGAGCCCTCAGAGTGTTTCCTCACTGAAACGACAGATTCCTGCTTGACGACTGTGATGTTTTTCTGCCTCTCTCAGGTTTCTGCACAACAACAGGATCACCCAGCTGGTGCCGGGAACTTTCTCTCATCTTCAGGCCATGAAGCGACTGTAAGTGGAAAAGACAAGCTCACAAACACATGCGAGACTCTGTGCTCACTATCAGACAGGCGTGTTTATCGGTTAGATGCCATGAAACCGCAGCGCGCTGTTCTCACGCTCGCCTGCAGCGCTCGGCCCTCCCACAGCTTTTCCTCCCGTTGAGCTGCAGCAGATCTGAGTCCATCTGAGACGTCGCTCATATAAATGACTCCATTTAAGAGAATACGAAGTCTTTAGAGTTTGTGCTTTTCTTTATTTTCTGTCGTGTCTCTCCGGCTCACGAGTAAGTGTTCATAATAAACACGTTTCTGTGAATCCTCCTGAGCCACAGGATCTACATGATGTCATTAGGAACAGACATGCTTACATGGTCGCACAGCCCCGCCTACCGCTCTGCATATTTTCCTGGGTAATAACGATGTCATCACAGCATGTTTGTGTGTCTCAGAGGACTCTGATTACCAAACAGAGACTTCCTGTTTGCTTTAGTTACCAAACAGCCTGCAGCTCTTTGATTCCAGACGTCACGTTGTGCCGCACGCCGTTTACAGCGCTGCCGCCATGTTGCTTTTGTGGAGCCAGAGGTGACCAGATGATGCAAGCAGACATGTATCTGTGTCCAAACAGTGAAACTGGAGCTGCTGTTAGTACAGCAGCGATGTTATTGGTCACATGACATCGTTAAAATGCTCCAACAGCACAGACACTGCTCAGAGGTCCTGTTAGCAGACAGCGAGCTGCTGCCACCTGTGTCACCAACCACCTGTCAGTCAAAGAGGCCACGCCCCCAGTTTGCAAACTTTAAGCCTTATTAAAATTTAAGCAGAGTGACTCACTGCTGGAGCCCCTGCTGGATGCTAGAGGTACTGCAGCTGGCTCAGACATGAGCGGAGGAGTTTGGGTCTCAGTAATCATGATGCTGATGTAGAGCAAATAAACATACAGAGCTATGAGCAGGTGGAGGAGGCTCCACAACAATAACCAGGTTTCCTTTATTACTTATAAATGAGCCTCGGTCATTTGTGAAGTTTTAGATTCAAATAAATATTCGAGAGCCTCGTCCCTGAAAAACCTGTGCTCACGTCAGGAAGGGGGCGTGTCCAGTGTGAGGGAGGGTTTACTGCTTATCCAGACTGCGGGCTCCATCTATCCACACATGCCCACTTGTCTCTGTGTTTCTGTGTGTGCAGGCGACTGGATTCCAACTCCTTGAACTGTGACTGCGAGCTGCTTTGGCTGGCCGACCTGCTGAAGCAGTACGCCGAGTCGGGCAACGCTCAGGCTGCTGCCACCTGCGACTACCCGAGCCGCCTGCAGGGCAGATCGGTGGCGACGCTCACCGCTGAGGAGCTCAACTGCGGTACTGAGAACAGTTACAGAATGAGTTATAGAAACAGTCTCCCCCCATCACTGGCTATAAAGTGGAGAAGTTACAGCTGTTTAACAGCAGCTGGATGTGCAGCTTGCATTCCTGGTTTCCTGAACGTCTCCTCTCATCTCTGCTGGACAAAGGAAGCAGAAAGCTTCAAGACTTTGGAGCCTAACAGGAAGCACGTCGAAAGTCATGCGTTACACACATCCACTTATTTTTATAGCCAAACTCTGCAAACTCTCAGACAGCCCCCCCAGCCCCCCTCCCTGCAGGTAAGCTGAGACACACACAGGTGTATCCTCTCTTTGTGTCTGCAGCCCCCACTTCCATCCTTCACACACCACAAACAGTCTGAGGGCGAAGGGAGCTCAACGTGTCTGTGGGCCCTGCGTCAGACCACCAGCAGCTGCTGAGATGGGCTGGCTGATAGCTGTGTGTGTGTGTGTGTGTGTGTGTGTGTGTGTGTGTGTGTGTGTGTGTGTGTGTGTGTGTGTGTGTGTGTGTGTGTGTGAGGATGGAGGCCCACAGGAGGCCTTTGTCCTCATTGTGAGACACTTTAGTTTGAGAAGTGTTTAGTCTGGTGTGAAACCGTCATGTTAGTATTTTGCTTGTTTTTCTCATCAGTCGACACAAAAATTCATATTTTATTTAAAGTTGTTTCATCAGTTAACAAGTGAACTCTGTAAAGTTTCATTTCTGTGCAGCTGAGTGCCGTAAAACAAAAGAGAAGAAGAAAATCTGTTGAGCTCTGTCACAGAGAGGCTGCTTCAGCTCAGGTTGAACTGCTTTTCCTTGCTCGTCTGTGTCCTGATGTTCACCCGGTTTTATGAGCAGCTGTAAATCCCGCCGTCTCAGTTCTGCGTTTCCTGCGGCCATGGCTGCACGCTGAGCCGGCTGGCAGCTGCTTGTGTCTCCGCCACATTTATACCTCAGCAGCTAATTCGATGGCCCCCAAACGTGCCCGGGCCTGCTTGGCGTGGCCCTGTCTGGAATGTCTGCCTGAAAACGCGGTGGAAGCCTTTCCACGCCCTCCTCCCCCCCCTGCACGGTGGGTGGAGGAGCTGTCAAAACAAAGCAGTGGCTGGAGGTGAAGTGCCATCTCCTCACACGAGCTGTTTCTGGTGGGGACACTCGCCTCCTGTTGGTGGAGATAAACAGGAGGGCGGTGTGAAGTGTGTGGAGGAGGGTTTCCAAAATAGTCTCCTTTATGACTTAAATAATGACCAAAATTGACGAAATGAATCCCCAAAACCAGCATATCTGTAACCATGAGGGTCGCCCCCTGGTGGTCTGTAAATAAAGTGCAGCTTTAAGGAACCTGGCTTCACTTTTCAGATCTGGACGTTCATATATCATCCCGCTTGTGTTTGGGAGCTTTGTGTCTGTTTGTGCTTCAAACTCAGCACAAAGTCTCCTACCAACCAAAAAACAGGAAAAAATGAGGCCCTAATATTGAACCCTGGGGGACTCCTCCACTGGTCTCCATGTGCAGCTGCTGAACGAGTCATTCTCCGCTCTGTGGGTCAGAATGACGATGATCTTTGAACAAAAAGCCTCATGAAGTTTGCATCGTCCCTGTCCGACCTCCCTCTGGATCTGGATTTTAGCCCTGATATTATTGAGCAGGTTCAAAAAGACGAGACAGACTCAGCAGAAGCTCGATTCAGTAGGCTAAGAAATACATATGAAGAGATGTGTGATGCTGTGTGCTTGCTTATACATTACATCGGTTTTCTGTCTGATCTTCTCCTGCAGAGGTTCCCAGGATCACGTCGGAGCCTCACGATGTGGACGTGACGTCGGGAAACACCGTCTACTTCACCTGTAGAGCCGAAGGCAACCCTAAACCACAGATTATCTGGCTCAGGAACAAGTAAGGCTAACGGGTGGGTGGGTTAACATCGAAACGCATCGCACGCATTTACGAGCTCTGGTTTTTATCGGTGCGTCTTCCTCGTAGCAATGCGCTAAACATGCGCGACGACAGCCGTCTGAACCTGCTGGAGGACGGGACGCTGATGATCCAGAACACCAGGGAGACGGATCAGGGAGTGTACCAGTGCATGGCCAAAAATGTGGCCGGAGAGGTCAAAACGTCCGAGGTCACGCTGCGATACTTCGGAGCTCCGTGTAAGTGTGCGCTCCCGAGCCCGTTCACTGTGACAGCCATAAAATACACGACATCCCACTGAGACGTTTAAAGACGGTGTTTGCACCAAGAGTTCCGAGGTCAGCAGGTCAGGTGTTACAGAAACATTCACAGCTACAAACTCTCAGCCACACATACAGTCTGATTTCATTAAGTTTCATTACTTATTACTAGTTACTTCCTGTCAACGCTCCAGACTAATTAAAGTTACTGTGGTTACCTGTTTGCGTATCATCTTCACACTGATGTCAGTGAAATGTAGGTGCCATGTTTTTTATGCACTCTATGCAGCTAAAGCTGTGGATGCAATGCATTATGGGATGCAGTCCTGTTTGCCTTTTTTCATTTCTGTTTATTCTTTCATGCATTTTATGGTCATGATTGATGTTGAGGCTGGTTTCTAAACGCTTTATGAAACATCAGTGAGTTTCACATCTGGTTACCAGAAGAATCAAAGATATCGTTTCACTTTTATCCCAGAACCAGTGTGAAAAACTTCAGTGCACTTCTGTATATGTGAGGGGCTTTTATTGTGAAAAGAAGCAAAAGGAAGAAGCCGTGTGTAGAATAACCAGGTTTCCTGTATGGATGTGGCAGCAACAGCAAGTCTGGAGTTCATGGCTGACTTATTTAACCTGCATCAGATTATCTGTCATGTTTCCATGACAACTGAAACTACAGCTAGCTGAACTGGTATTAAAGTTGCAAAGCTTTGGGAAAAGGCTGAAACCACATGAATGAGCTAAAATCTGAGCTGAAGGTCACGGCCAGCCTCTGGGAGCAGATGTTGTGCATTTCCTGTCTCTGTGTGGCTGTAAACCTCAGGTCCCCGGCTGTGTACACACTGCTCTGACTCCACTGTAATCACTGCCAAATAAGGACAGGGCACAGCTGCGTGCCGTGACAAACTGGGATGGTTTCAGAGTGGCATCATCGATCCCAGCACGAGCTGCCGCTTCACATCTTCAGATCTTTATTTTAGAAAAAGTGAGGTCACCACCGTTCCCATGTCTGCTCCTCCAGCACGGCCCAGTTTTGTGATCCAGCCCCAGAACACGGAGGTCCTGGTGGGGGAGAGCGTGACCCTGGAGTGCAGCGCCACGGGCCAGCCGCAGCCTCGGGTGTCCTGGACGAAGGGTGACCGGACGCCCCTGCCCAACGACGCCCGCATCACCATCACCCCCTCCGGAGGGCTCTACATCCAGAACGTGGAGCAGGCTGATGGAGGACAGTACACGTGCTTCGCCTCCAATAATGTTGATACCATACACGCTACGGCGCACATCATCGTACAAGGTAAATCAGAAGATCGATGAAAGGTGTGGGTGCTGTGTGCCTTTGTTGACCAATTAAAACATCATTTCCTGCTCTGCCTGTAGCGATCCCTCAGTTCACCGTCACGCCGCAGGACCAGCTAGCCCTGGAAGGCCACACGGTGGATTTCCCCTGCGAGGCGACCGGCTATCCTCAGCCGGTGATCGCCTGGACTCGAGGGGGCAGCCCGTTACCCTCGGACCGCCGTCACGTGACCCTGCCCTCCGGCACGCTGCGCATCACTCGGGTGGCAGCCCATGATGAGGGCCAGTACGAGTGCCAGGCAGTCAGCCCCGTGGGCACCACGCGCACCGCCGTGCAGCTCAGCATCCAGCAGAGAGGTGAGGAGGGGGGCGGAGCTTTAGGCTCTAAGAGCAGGTGGTGCATAGATGAAATATGGCTGCCAATCACAGGCTGTTTGTTTGTGTAGGTGGAGGGGAGGGTGGGAGTGGTGTGCAGCGTTTAAGTCACAGCTCATTGGAAGGTGTGTGTGTGTGTGTGTATGTTCGTGTGTGTGTGTTTGTGTGTGTGCGTGTTCTGCAATGACAGGCCTGGCGTGGCACAGGAAAACACGGCAGCCTGTAATCCTGAGGTGACGCCATGTTTTTCCATGTTGTAATGCCTGTTAACACGCTGCAAAGTACTAGTTGCGTAATGGTTGCACACTGGAGCACTGTGTGAGCCCACAGCTGTTTCATGGAGAAGCCGACGTAGAGAGCGTGAAGTGACACGAGCGCGAATCATGAAAGCAACGGGAAAGTCCCAAGTTTATCCCGTAGGATCAAGCCGTGTACAGTTTTTAAACACGTTTTAAAACACATTCATGTTTTATTAGAATTAAGAATTAAGAATATCTGTTTGCAAAAATATATATTATAAATATAAAACATGAATATTGGAAAAGACCTGCAGTACTGTCAACGACCACCGGGGGAATGCCTGCAGAGGTGACCTGTAAAAATTAGACAACCTCAAATTCAGCCGTTAGCAGCACGCCGGCGAGTGTGGGTCGGGTGAACACGCACAGAGAGAGTTCTTCATTCTCAGGCACAAAGACTTTCAGGTGTTTAGATGTCGATGAGTCTTTGTGTTCGTGCTGCTCGCTCTGCACAGGAACCGCAGGGGGCGGGGTCAAGACTCTGACAGTGACGCAAGGGTTCAATCAGAAATCTGTTTGTATTTATGTAATATGACTGTCTGTGTGTGTGTGTGTGTGTGTGTGTGTGTGTGTGTGTGTGTGTGTGTGTGTGTGTGTTCTGTCTTGCTCTGAGCTTCACATTAAGCTGATTGATGCTCCTGTGTGTGAGCAGAGGGAAGCAGCAGCTCTGGTGAAGCACAAACACTGCGACAGTAAAATGTTTGATGTCGGCTGTGATTGATTACAAAATGCACTTCACATGTGGACCCTTTGCTGCCCGCTCATTAACTTGTGTGTGTGTGTGTGTTACTCATTCAGTGACGCCTGTTTTCACGAATGCCCCGAGGGACCTGACGGTGGAGTCCGGGCAGGACGTGCAGATTCCCTGCAGCGCTCAGGGCCAGCCGCAGCCGGTCCTCACCTGGAACAAGGTGAGCGGGTAAAGAGGCGACCTCAGTGCAGGTGCAGAGGTCAGGAGGTCAGGTCAATCAGACCGAGAGGGTCCTAACGCTCAAACCAGACGCTGAGAGCCTTTGTAAAACTCAGACGTCTGTGTCCTTACACAAGCATGCACCGAGGGCTTAGTTCAGGCACCAGCTCTCAGCACCGTGACCTCTGACCTCTGTCTGTCTCTCAGGATGGCGTTCAGGTGACAGAAAGTGGAAAGTTCCACATCAGCCCCGATGGTTACCTGGAAGTGAAGGACGTGGGCACGGCTGATGCTGGACGCTACGAGTGTGTCGCACGCAACCCCATCGGCTACCAGGTGGCTAGCATGGTGCTAACTGTGACAGGTAAGCAGTGATATCAGAGCGCCGCCGGGACCAAAGGTCTGTGGCGCTGCTCGGTGTGTGTGATCTGCTGCTCAGCCGATGTAGCCGCGCTGTTGGGTCTCGGAGTGTGTTGCTGTTTCCTGCTGAGACTTTTGGAGGTCAGCGCTCTGCAACCGAACCTTAAACTGCATCAGCTGCTGGATGTTTTCAGTGGCACACGAAGACGAAGGAGCGCCAGAAATCACTCAGGAGGGAAGAGCTCACAGGATTTCAGTGAACTAAAGAACACCGGTGAACTGGAGCTGCTTACGGCCGTTACTTAAATGTATGAAAGATGGACACGACTTCCTGTTGGGTTTAGACCGCAGTCTGCCTCACGGCCTTACTCGGATATACCTCCGTACTTTTATTTTGTGGCTCTACTGGAGCAGCTCTGCACGATTCATTGTTTTTATCTCATAACAGGCCTTTGTGCAACTTTGTGCATCACTGTGGGGGAGGTGGGCGGGGCTTGTGTTAGGGATGACACCAACCTCTTTATTGAAAACTCTGGTTCTGTTTGAGATGTAAACCCTGGCCGAGCTCTGCTCGTGCTTGCTGATGTTCCACCTGTGTGTCTCTACAGTGCCCGCCATCAGCAGGGAGGGCGACACCTTCGTCAGCACGTCCATAGAGCAGGCCATCCGTACTGTGGACAGCGCCATCGAGTCGACGAGGAGGCGTCTCTTTGACGGGTAGGATATGACAAACACGCGATATGAGACTCTGACCCTCACGACGGCCTCGAGGATAAAAACCTGGAAGGCTCTGAAGTGTCTCCATTTTCCTACGCCACCACGTGTGTCCCTCTTCCCTGAGCCTGATCTTCATCTTGTCGTTATTGCTGCAGTGCATCATGGGATTGAGTGTAATGGTGAGACGTATGATGGGTCAGGATGAGAACATGTGTACCGGTGAGGTGTCCTGGGGTCATGTGACCAGGTTAGGAAGTCCTGCTCGCCAACAGCGCTGGCGTTGACGGCGGCGGTGTGATCGTGGCTGCAGCACCTCGCTGAGTTTCAACAGCCCGAGGCTCAGTGCAAGTTTAGAATAGCTGTGCTGAAAACCACCGAGCTGATGTTTGGGAGGAAGCAGGAACGACAAAGAGTGAAATGATGGCGGCGACTCAGCTGCGCAGTGACTCAGACGCTGCTGCGTGTTTAAACTCTCCGACCTGCACTGGAGAAATTCCCGCCTGATGTTCTAGTCCTCGAGCTCTAACGGAAAATCCCCAAAGACCGGAGCAATCTTTCCTCCTGCTTTTGTTTAACCTGTCTTTGTCTCTTACTTCCACACTTACTGTCTCTGTGATCTGTCATATTTATTGTTCCCTCTCCTCCCTCGCCCTGCAGTCAGCCTCGCACCCCCGGGGAGTTGCTGGCTCTCTTCCGGTATCCGCGGGACCCCTACACCGTGGAGCAGGCGCGGGCCGGAGAGATCTTCGAGCAGACGCTGCTGCTCATCCAGAACCACGTCAACCAGGGTCTCATGGTGGACACCAACGGCACCGGTGAGCAGATTCAGACTCGACACGCTGCTGAAAATGCAAAACCACACCCTCGTGAACACTGAGCGCGCTCGCTGATCGGTTTAAACTGATCGGTCATCTCTGCTGTGCTGATATTTTGGGCACATATGCAGTTTCAGACTTTGCAGAATGAAGCTGCTGTTCAGCTTTCCTGAGTGGAGTCTTGTGGTGCCAATAATTTAATTCTGTCTATGAATCTCTCGTTGCTGTGCACGCCTCCATCCGTGCGCCATTTTCTCCTCAGCGACAGCCGAGGGACGGACACGTGACCACGGCCCGCTGACGAGGAGCCGTAAACACTTTTATTAGTCCTCGGTTGGCCGCAGCGCCTCACCTACGTGGTTTGTGTTCACACTGGGTCAATTATACCTGCGCGTGGGGGGAGCACGGGGGGATTTTGATGTTTATGTGCAAAAGCATGTGGGGGGGGGGGGTTGTTTTAGTTTCTGGCTCATGAAGCAGTCGTTGTTCTGGGGGTTTAATTTTAACAGCACGAAGGTCAGCTGATCTACATTTCACCATCAGTGTGACGGGAAATCGAGTTTTTCTTAGTTTTGAAATTAAATTTCTGGCTTTAATTCTCCTGAATCTGCAAGTTCTTCTAAAAAGTTTTGTTCATTTTTTTGTCATATTGAAATGTGTCAGTGTTTCCCTCATAAATCTGCAGTTTTCTCTTTGCAAGATTTTTATTTTAGTTAATTTTTTCACCATTTTTTCACTTCCTGTTTTTGCTCTTTGGGATATTTTCATCCTTGAAATGATAACAAAGGCTGAGTGTAGTTGACGCCTCATGTGGTGTAAATGTAGTGAGACCAATAGTGACAGTTTCAGGTTCACGGGGAAACGCAGGAACAGCGATGAACACAACAGACGGCGAGTTTGAACAAACGTTCGTGGAGGGAAACGCCAGCTCCCACGTTCTCCTTTTAACTCCCCAGTAAACAAACACGCAGCAGTGATGTGTGGGAACGTTCACACAGGAAGTCTCACCTCACACACGCTTGACACTTGCTGTCATGCATAAGTGCAACGCTGCACTGCTAACACACCTGAATGTGCTGTGCTCTCATTTCAAAGCTGATGGAGGGCGCCCTGTGGCCTCTGTGGGAGGGGCTCCAGGGCCTGATCCTGTGGATTACCTGATGAATGTGAGCAGGTCTCTAACCCGCGGCGTCTCCAGGAGGCGCTGTGGGCTGAAGCTGGAAGTGATAGACTGTATATAAAAGATGGCCATATCCACCGTGACATCTTAGGCTTTGGTTTGGGAGGTGTTGGCGTTAACAGAGGGGGCGGGGCCGAGTGTAATAGCCGGGCTGCTATGATTACTCTGTGATGGACGTCTAAGCGTGTGTTTCCTTTCCGCAGCGTTTCGCTACAACGACCTGGTGTCCCCCCGCTTCCTGGACATGATCGCCAACCTGTCCGGCTGCACGGCCCACCGCCGCATCAACAACTGCTCGGACATTTGTTTCCACCAGAAGTACCGCAGCCACGACGGCACCTGCAACAACCTGCAGCACCCGATGTGGGGCGCCTCGCTCACCGCCTTCGAGCGGCTGCTGAAGTCCGTCTACGATAACGGTTTCAACCTTCCGCGAGGCGCCACCGACCGCGTCCATAACGGCTACAAGCTGCCGCTGCCGAGGCTGGTGTCCACCACCATGATCGGATCGGAGACCATCACCCCCGACGACCGCTACACACACATGCTGATGCAGTGGGGTCAGTTCCTGGACCACGACCTGGACTCCACGGTGGTGGCTCTGAGCCAGTCCCGGTTCTCCGACGGCCAGCTGTGCGCTCAGGTGTGCACCAACGACCCGCCCTGCTTCCCCATCCAGTTCCCGCCCAACGACCAGCGGCAGCTGCGGAGCGGCGCCCGCTGCATGTTCTTCGTCCGGTCCAGCCCGGTGTGCGGCAGCGGGATGACGTCTCTGCTGATGAACAGCGTTTACCCGAGAGAGCAAATCAACCAGCTGACCTCCTACATCGACGCCTCCAACGTCTACGGCAGCTCGCGGCACGAATCGGAGGAAGTCCGCGACTTGGCGAGCCAGAGGGGTCTCCTGCGGCAGGGCATCATACAGCGGACGGGCAAGCCGCTCCTGCCGTTCGCCAGCGGGCCGCCAACCGAGTGCATGAGGGACGAGAACGAGAGTCCCATTCCGTGCTTCCTCGCCGGAGACCACCGAGCCAACGAGCAGCTGGGTTTGACCGCCATGCACACCGCGTGGTTCAGGGAGCACAACCGCATCGCTACAGAGCTGCTGAGGCTGAACCCCCACTGGGACGGGGACACCATCTACCACGAGGCCCGGAAGATCGTCGGCGCCCAGATGCAGCACATCACCTACAGCCACTGGCTGCCCAAGGTAACCGCATCCGAGCTGATGGCGCCCGCGCTGCTCAGCTGATCATCAGGTGAGCTCAGGGTTAGCATGAGTGTGACAGCCCGGGACACAGAGAGAGGGAGGGGCTCACTTCATTCAGCTGTTTAATGTAAAAGTTGCAGCCAATGAAACGCTTCTCTGATGATGTCACAGCAGGCAGACTAACCCTCCTCTTCTCTCAGATCTTAGGTGAGGTTGGCATGAAGATGATGGGGCCGTACGGGGGCTACGACCCCAACGTGAACGCCGGCGTCTTCAACGCGTTTGCCACCGCCGCGTTCCGCTTTGGCCACACCCTCATCAACCCGATCCTGTACAGGTTAGATGAGGACTTCCAGCCGATCCCGCAGGGCCACATCTCGCTGCACCGGGCCTTCTTCTCGCCATTCCGCATCGTGAACGAGGGCGGCATCGACCCGCTGCTTCGCGGGCTCTTCGGCGTCGCCGGTAAAATGCGTGTCACCACGCAGCTTCTGAACACCGAGCTGACGGAGCGGTTGTTCTCCATGGCCCACGCCGTGGCTCTGGACCTGGCCGCCATGAATATACAGCGAGGGAGGGACCACGGCATCCCGCCGTATAACGACTACAGGACCTTCTGTAACCTGACGTCTGCTCGGACCTTTGATGACCTGAAGAACGAGATTAAGAATCCGTCGGTCAGAGAGAAGCTGCAGAGGTGGGCGTGGCCTCAGACAGGCTCAGTGTGACTCGCCAGAGTTATGGTATGAGCTCAGCGTGTTTCTATTTCCTCGTGTTGCAGGCTGTACGGCACGCCTCTGAACATCGACCTGTTCCCCGCCCTCATGGCTGAAGATCTGGTCCCCGGCAGCAGGCTGGGCCCCACCCTCATGTGTCTCCTCACCACTCAGTTCAAACGCGTGCGTGACGGCGACAGGTAGGTCAACCTTTCAGTACCGAACTGTCGCCGAGCGTCACGTGACCGCAACAAATGAATCCTATTTCTCTCCTTCCTGCCGTGTTCAGGTTCTGGTACGAGAACCCCGGCGTGTTCACGCCTGCCCAGCTGACCCAGCTGAAGCAGGCGTCCCTCGCCCGGGTGCTGTGCGATAACGGCGACAACATCACGCGCGTACAGCGCGACGTGTTCAGGGTGGCCGAGCTGCCTCACGGCTACATCAGCTGTGACGACGTCCCTCAGATCGACCTGCGCATGTGGCAGGACTGCTGCGAAGGTAAGAGTCAGCAAACGCTCGCTTTATTCTTCAGTTTACTCGACAGCTCAGATCACGACGACCAGGATACCTTAGCAGACGTTTGTTGTTTTCAAAACACAAACATTTATTTTAAGCTTGAATAAATTAAACTCCACTGAATAAATCACTGGTTGAATATTAGCATTCGAGTGTATCCCAGATGTGTTGAACAGCTGCAGCCCTGAGCAAGCGCAGAACAACAAATAGAACAGCCTGCAGACCCGTGAGGGCGAGAGGAGCTTTCAGGACGTTGTTTGGTTTTGGTTGTTTTTCTGATCTTCGCTGAGACAAAGTGGCTCTGTGGTCACAGAGGTCGCTGTCTCTGCTTCAACCTTTTAAAGTTTATTTTTGGCCCGTAGTGTGAATTTGTTGCACAAATCTGATCCCAGTTTTATTATTTTATACTGGTGCATGAAAACAAACCTCCATTATTAAAAAGAGGCTTTTATTGCGGTTGGAGTGATCTCAGTGTTTGATGTAAAGGTTTAGTCAGGAGTTTAATCACAGGATGGAAACATGTTTTCTTCTTTAAAGAGGAAGCAGACGCTGGTGATGAGTCTGCTCTCTGACTGCAGCCTCTTACATACTGCACATATTCACTGTATGAGGAGAGCAGAAACAATAAACAGAGAATATAGCTGCGTTTGCTAACAGTGACACGTGTGTGTTCGCTTTTATGTGTCGGCACAAGAGAGGAAGTGTTGTTGTTCTCGTCTTCTACACGCAGTCTGTGAATCAACCGCAGCTGAGATTTGAGCGTTTACATAAAGACCACAGCTTCCAGGCTCGTAAACCTGGAAGCTGCGTCACTGTGACAGTGGAGAAGGATTTGTCAGTTTTTTCATCCTCCAGGATGACAAAAGCGGGATCGTTAGGGGGGTCGCGGTCGTCTCCCTCACAGCTCGATAAATGGGTGAGTCATCTGCATAGCAGAGAGTCTAAAGGAGCCGATACAGTGCAAGACGAAGCACGTCAGAGAAGATTTAAACAACTCGCGCTAAGAGATGAGGGTACCGTGTGCTCCTGTGGTTGATTCCAGCACTTCAGCCTAAAAGCACTGCAGTCAGGTCATAAACGGTCCTTCTGTTGGCCTCAGCGACTCTGTTTTCTTCTTCTATTGATTTTCAGTGTGTTGTGTTTAACCCACCAGACTGCAGAACTAAGGGCCAGTTCAACGCCCTGTCGTACCACTTCAGGGGACGCCGGTCAGCTGAGCACAGCTACAAAGAGTACAAACCTGCCAGCAGCTCCCAGGAGAACAGGTAACAACACCTGTAAACTTAAACTGCTCCAACAGCACAGACGTTGTCCAGAGGTCCAGTTCAGGGACTCTGGTTACCCGAGTCCAGCAGACAGCTAGCAGGGCACGCCCCTAATCATGCAAACCTTCAGGAAGTATCCATGGAGACCAACCAGTTTGTGTATCAGGCTGTAAACATGTTTATATGTGCTGTAAAGTTTGAACATGGCTGACTCACTGCTGCCTCCTGTGTAATCTTACAGCGTTCCCTCGGTGTCAGCGGTCCTGGAGCGTGGGAAAGTCTGGCATCAGTTTTTAGGCCAGAAAATTCTTGTTTTACAGCAAAAATAAAAACACTTGTAGGCCTCAGAAACCTGCGACATACACTTACAGATGTGTGAGTCAGGTGACCTGCGATGTGGCGAGGAATGCTGTCCTGACAATACCTCGATAACAGATATTTGAGGTGTAGAATAAGTAAAACACTCATTTGTGCATCTTTGTCCTGTAAACTGTTAACTGTGAACATCTTCAGTCATTTGGTTTGTGTGTGTGTGTGCAGCTCAGTGGAGGAGACCCCGGGCAGTCTGGGAAATGTCTCTGCGACTTCCAGGAAGAGCACTGAGCCCTCCATCAACGACTTCCAGGATTTTGTCTCCGACATGCAGAAGACCATCACCAGCTTACGAAAGCAGGTGTGTCTGCATCCACAGACAGATGTTTGCAGCTGTTCTTTATCCTTTAAATCCAGATTGTGATGTTTGTGATCAAAGTGTCTGAAACTTCTAACCATCTTAAAAACGTTGCCATGTCTCACTGCTCAGAGCACAGTTAATTCCTCAAGAAGGGGTCGGCGTGCCGAGGTCGGTGTGCTGGCTCCGCCCTCTGGTCAGCTGCAGGTGTCAGTGTGTTTGGGGAGGTGAGGTGTGTGTTCTGACTTTTAAAATGTGTTGTTCTCATGTTTCTGCAGATTAAAAGACTTGAAGCCCGTTTGAGCACCACTGACTGCACTGACAGCGAAGGCCGCGAGCGAGCGGACGGCGAGCGGTGGAAAAAGGACCCGTGCGCCACATGTGAATGCAGAGTGAGTGTAGCGGGCAGGGCTGTGGGTTAACACGTGAACACGTCCTCTGTCAGACGCCGTTTAAATGTTTCTGTGAGTCTGGAAGCGTCTCGTCTCTTCGAGCAGATCTTGGCATCATGTTCAGTTTTCGTGTCTGACTGTGTTGCTGCTGGCGATGGCGCTCCGGTGTCAGACCTTCCCACCTCCTGCAGGCCTGGCCTCCACGCCGCTGTGTTGCCATCTTTCGCTCTCCTCTTCCACACCTCTCTGCATTCAGAGGGATGTTTGCAGTAATTGAGCTTGGCAGGCAGAAGCAGACGAGGAAGACAGTCTGCGAGCAAACAGAGCAGTCTGTGGTCGTCACGCACGACGACACAGCGAGCATGACGGGCAGGTCAGTCCCAGGTCAGGTGGTCCTGGTGGCAGGAGGCGGAGTGACCGGCTGAGGGTCACATGGTGTTATTGTCACAAGCAAACAAACAGAACCCAAAATCAAACCTGGGTTTGAACGCGATCATGTCGACCTGCCCTGGTTTGCAGCCATGTGATTGGCTGTTGATCACGTGAGCTAAATGATGTCAGTTCTTATTGAACAGTTTAAGTTTTCTTTCCCGTTTTGGTGTTTTTGGCGTCTTTTCTGTCAGTTTCGCCTCAGATCTCACACGTAACGACGTCATGACTTGTCGCCCTTGTTGTGTTTTCCCGCCCCGACAGGACGCCCAGGTGACCTGCTTCGTGGAGTCCTGCCCAGCGACCGAGTGCAAACGGCCCGTCAAGCTAAAAGGCAGCTGCTGCCCGGTGTGCCTCGAGCAGCTGACGGCGCCCGCCCGCCGCCCGTAACGACCCTCAGGACCCCCGCAAACACGCCCTCTGGCGTCTGAACGTCACACGCTCGCAATCAGACGCACGGAGAGGACATGAGACTCGTGAAATTGCGCGGCTCCACCGCCGCCAACAACCTCGACAGACCCAACAGCCTCGTCTCAGTTTTTCGTTTTCTTGACCCAGGGAGGGATTTTATTTTGTTTCCTGTTTGTTGCACCCAGCGGCGCGAGGCTCGCTTCGAAATCCTCCGGCGACGAGCCGCTGTCACTACGTGGATTTATTTCTGACCCGCCGGATGGACGAACGGGCGTGAGACGGGCCGGCCTCTCCTTCCTCCCTGCGCCGAGGCTCCCGAAGAGCCGCGACCAGCCGCCGTTTGCCGTCCTGCTCCTCCCGCTCGACGATAAATCACAGGACAGGGAAGTAGATGGAAAGGCGGTCGCCATTTTCTTGTCTCACACAATATTCTCAGGTTAGAGATGCCGAAAACTGGTGCTATCCCCCGATTTTATCACAGTTTAATCACTAAACCTTCAAAGTATTTTGTTGTATATGCAAAGCAGCCTATATACACTCAGTATGTCCTTAATGCTACATCACAGTTGAGACGACTGTTGTACTTATGAGTAGAGTTACTGCATCTTTAACCCGCGGTGCTTTTTATCATGTTATTCTCTTCTTTTCCCTTTTTGTATAAATTGTTGCATATGAAGAAAATGTGAAGCCCTACAAAAATGTTTGTAATGCAAAAGAAATGTCTACTGATCTCTGCTCGTCGGTCCACTGACGACTCCCTCGCTGTGTGTGCCGGACGCTCGGCCGGCTCTCGCTCCGGCGCCTTTGAAAGAAACCCTGTTTGTACCACTGTGTTCACGTGCCGCGGACTTTATTCCAGTATTTTCCTCAGTGTTTTAAAGCCAAAAGTATGATTTTATGAGTTTATGTTTGAATGTTGTCCTGGTTCAGTATTCTCACTTTGCCATGCTCATGTTCGGACCGGTGCTTCTGCAGTCGTGGGAAGATGAGCTCAGTAATTTCAATGAAACGAATATTTGACTGGATCTGAACAAGTTTTAGCACAAAGGCTTAAAGCCAAACAAACCAGCGTCTGTTTATTAAGTAGCTGAAACGTTGCTTACCTGCCAGAAACACTCAGCCACAGTCGTGTGCGCTAATATCAAATATAAACAATTCGATTCTCATCAGGTGTCTGAATGAGGTTAACACAACCTGTTATCATCTATTCTGCAGACGCTAATGCAAAATGCAGAAACAACGTGATAAACCGAGTCCACTCTTAATGCTTCTGCAGGAGTCAGCGTCAGCGTGGAGCTGCCAATCAGATGCATTGATTAATTAATCATCATCATTATCACCAGCACCTCTATAAAAGCAGGAGCTGTGTCAGTTTGCAGGTCTGGATCTTCACAGCAGTGGACGTCCTAGAAAATTCACCGTGAGGTCAGACCCAAGAGTTCCGGCTCAAACTCAGCTAGCATGTGAAAGGTTAAAGGTCACGACAAGCAGAAGAAAACAGAACAAGCGTGGGTCGTTTGGAAGCTGAACAGAGGGCAGATGTTTGTCCACCAACCTAACAGCTGGACCATGAACTCCAAAGATGCTGAAACCTCACAGTGGAGAGACCGACTGAGGCGGTCACACAGGAAACTTCCAGTGCTCCTCCATGAATCACAGGCTGGACTCGCATACACGCCGTCTGCATGAATAATGAATTAATGTGTCGCTTATTCCAGGTCGTATTTTCCTCATTTTACAGACTTTATTTTGCCCTGATATGAAAAACAGAGAAACTTTCCTTTCTCTTGATTACAGTTATAAAGCTGCACATTTAAAGGTAACACTGAGGGTCAGCGTGACAAACAATGAACAGCTGAAATATAACAGAAATGGCTGCTGTCCATAATAGACTTAGTGCTCTAATAAGTAGCAGAATATTGCTGCCAGTTTGTGCATTTATGGACAGTTTGGCTAAAAGTTGTTTAGATCCAGTTTAAAAGAATAAAGTGAGAGGTGCTGGGGGGGCGGGGTCACAGCCTGCGGCTCCGCTGGCGCCGACGACACCGTTGGAGGACTGCGAGCAGCTCTGCTCTGCAGCTCTCTCGGTCCAAGGACACGCTTGCATTCCTTTGTCCAGCAGCCCCCCTCCTCGCTCCCCCCCCCCCGTTGGGTGTTTATATAGGTTAGGAATGCTCTGAGATATGGAGGATGACGCCATGTAGCCGAGCATGTGTGGCGCGGGCCTCTGACCCTCATTCCTTCATAATTGAAGCCATATGAGAGAGGAAGTGATGTTGGGGGAGGGGCGCTCAGGGTCGGGGGGGCTGTTTGTCAGACCGATTTACCGCCTTTCACACGTACTGTACTCCTCGTACTCTCCGTGCACTGACTCGCTCCGTGCGACACAATTCCCGATCTCGTCTTCCTGTTTTCCTCCGATTGTGTCGGAGCGTGTGCAGTTTTCCTTTCCTGTGTTTTCTTCTTCAGTGGTAACATCCTGCGAGCTGAGGGGCTGATCGGTGACAGTAAAGATGTCAGAGCACCAACAGTCACACTGGTAAACAGTATCACCTCATACTGGACGAACTGTGTTTACAGTGGTGTCTCCTTCTCCTGCATCACCATGTCCCCGTGTCTCGGTCACAGCTACTAGCTTTGGCTTGCGCCCCGAAGCTCTGTGAGCTCTTTGCGTTACCCGTCTGTGTGTGTTGATAGATGTGTGTATTTGTGAGTCCCTCTTTTTATTTCCCCTTGAAAAGGTTCCCAGTGTCAGTGGAGCGCACTGCCCTACAGTACTGAACGTGTGTTACCTACACTGTCCTAACCAGTGGTCATTGTGGACAACCTAGTGCCTGTCATGACAGTTGTATTGTACCTTTGCCAAAGAATGGTTTGCACTGTAATGTATGCCTCTCAACAGTAATAATAAATAAAAAAGCCACATTTGAATTACAGTCACATGTTGGTGCCTGTTCTTTGTCAGCTCATCATTAATGAGAGGACTTTTTTATTTGCTCATCACAAAATGACTTTTGTTTCACTGAACATGACTCGTCTGATTTAGTGTTCTGGTTTAAAGCAGATACTTGATCAGGTCCAAACTACAGAGCCTACAAGTTTGCATTTGACTCTGATTACTCTCAAGTTCCTGCACTTCCTGTTTGGTTTGTTAGTTGGTCTGTCAGTCATGACTGGATGGGTCCCATTACAGTTTTAGACCCATCCATCCCACTTATCCTTGGGGGGGGCTGAAACCTATCTCAGGACAAGACGATGTGTCCGCAGACATCGACTATCAGTACGGTGAGTCCACCTCCATCCATACCTGTGAATATTTAGCCTTTTAGGAACTTTTTGAAATTCATCTTGACCACGACTCTCACGTGCAACAGGAACTCTGCAGATCTGTCCTCACATAAACTTCCTGCTGAGGTTAAACTGTCATCTGCATATAAAATGAAACCTGTCAGTAGATTTGGGGCTAACAGTAGTTAACCCTTTAGTGTAGTACCCACCTGGTCTAATCTCAGAATCATCGATGACCATCAGTTTTTCATTTGTCCTCTTCTAACTGCTGAAGTGCATTTCACTCTTTGAAATCAATCTGCTTTTGGAAACTGACCAGCAGACAAAACAGGAAGTCTTGGCTGAGATATCTGCTGCTACAGCAGACGCTCCAGAGCGGACCCAGCAATTCTTTGCCCCAACAGCCACATGAAAAACTGGGACTGTTGTGGAGGGTCGCACCAATAAGCTCATAAAGGGCTGAAAGTGGAGCTGAGCTGAGTTCAGTTTATTGGTGTGACTCTCCAAATGTGAACATCATCTCCTACCCAGGCTCCAGAGTCAACGGCCAATTCATGCAGCAGATGGAAGAGGACGTCTCGGCCCGAACATCTGATCGTCTCTGAAAACTCGTCTGCAGGTTAAAAGGCCTCAGTCACGCAGGCCTGCATGTTTCATGCAAACATGGAAACTGCAGTAATCTGCAAACATCCTAAAACCTCACAGGAGCTGTTCTGCTCTTTGCTACCTTCAGGCTCCGGTTCAGTAAATAACCTTCTAACCTGTGCTCCACTGTGTCAGGTTAATCAGACCCATCCTTTGCTGCAGTCGCTCACCTCAGCAGGGACACCGCCTACTCTGTGTTGCTAACAGTTGCTCCACCTGTTGCTACCGTTCACCGTGTCACTGACCTTCAGTGATCGCTGGTCGCTCTGGCAGCTCTGTGGATGAGAGCAAATCAGTAACACACCTGCAAACATGAAGGCGACAAGACTGAGTATGCTGTGCCTTTAAACATTAGCATGTTAGCACACTAACTGCCAGCTTTTGCCAAGAGCAACAACAGCATCTAAACTATGTGCAGACAAGCAGAAAGCAGCTGTGAGGGATGTTTGCAAGGTGAGTAATATTAGCAGCTTCAGACTGCTGGCCACATGTGGGTTGAAGTAAATGAACTCTGCTCTGGGAGTTGTCTCGTTGAACTCTACGCCTGGTCTTCCACGCTTCTCCCCACAGACTCGGCTCTGGCAGCCGGACCGGAGTGGACAGAGCCTCTGGAAGGAAAACCGGACCGGGAAATGAGGTTTCCAGTGCTGCACAGATAAAAGAGCCTCAATCTTTGGCAGGAAAACACATTATCGCCCTGACAACAAGGGACCTGGCTCACTTGGAGATCCAAACAGGAATACACACATGGACTGTGTCTGGTTGTTTCCTTGTCTGCTGCAGAGTTTAACATGAAAGCCAAAGGTCCAGACTGAGCGATTCAGAGAGAGGTGGAAAATCTGATTATGTAAGTGTTGTGGACGGGCTAGATTAGACCAGCACGTCTCACACACACACTCAGCAAAGCAATGCAGACCTACAAAATCTAAAGCAACCCTGAGATCTGGATCTCCATGCAGTGTGTGTCAGAGTTTGAGGCAGAGCACTGGAGCTAAACTTCAGGGTTTGAAAAGGACACGAGTCTGCAGCTGCACAGTCCTGGCTACCCGGCGAGCCGCCTGCTTCCCACTCATCACATACTGGAATTTCATTTAGGCAATTGGCCCTCAGCGATGCACCTCTCGCTCGCCAAGGTGGGGGATTCTTTCCCCTCGCTAATGGAACGTCATTCTCATTTCCAGAGCGGGGCGGATGAAAGCCAGAGAAGTGGTGTCCTGCTGAGGGAAAATGGGTTTTGCATCCCAGCACTCAAAGGACTGCGGTGATGGCTTGTGACCCCCGGTGGGTAGGAAGTGTCATGAGATGGATTCCCGCTAGCGTTTTTGGCTCTGACACATGAGGCAGAGAGTTTACAGGGCAGGTGTTTGCATAAAGCAACTGCTGAAATCACAAGAGATGCAGTTTAATGTGCTTCACCGAGTTATTAAGAATTACAGGCGCTTTATTTCATGCAGACGTAATCTTAGTCCTGCTGGAGGCACGGGGGGGATCTTTTTGAGAGCTCGTGGACTTGCAGCTTCCTGTGAGCGTCCTGCCAGAGTCCAGACAAGCAAACTGTAAGCAGGTCTGTGCTGATGGACTGCAGCTGAGTGTTTATCTTTTCAACAGCTTTTCAAAAGCTCCACACTCTCAGCTCTCGTCTCTCCCCTTGTTGACATGAGCGACCCGCCCATTTCCTGCCTGTATGTTCACTTTATTCTGGTTTATTACTTTTAGTCTATTGATGTCATAATGTCATTAGTTATACGACAGCTTTGTTGGAGTTTGCTTCTGCTGCCTTGAAGTAGATCAAACGTTTATTTCAGGTTTACAAAAATACATGTAAATCATCACGATACCATGTGTATGAAGTGTAATCACAAAACTGTGAAAATACGTCTATAAAAGTCAAAAACCTGAAACCTGACCATGAGGTGCTGGCCTGTCACTGGAGCATGCTCAGTTAGAGACTGAGGCTACCCATAATGCACCAGTAAAAAAAACAAAGGAAAGCAAGCAACCAACACAATCACTCCCCACATGAATCACTCATCACATCTCTCGGCCTGTGACCTGTCCCACTTCCTGAAAACGAAACTCAAACTGGAGGATCAACGGTTTGACTCGCGGGAGGCGGTCGAGCATCCGTCACAGAGAGAAGAGTACAAGAATACACAGCAGGACTGCAGGAAACAGTTCACACTGCGAGGACGCGCTGATGTGCAGCGTAGTCTCCCTGCACACGGAGTGAACCTGGATGAAACTGGTGGTTGGGTTCAGACTCGCGCTGTGATTCTTGTCCTGAGAATTCTAGCTGCAGACGCCATGAGTGGGCGTGTGCTCCGGTCCTATCTGCCCGCCTGACTCGTCTCTGTGGTCACAACAAACTGGACATATCTTTAGGTGCTGGTTCAGAGCCAGGTCTGCCTCACTGCCTTAGTGAACAGATTATAATCACGAGCAGATGTTGGAATCTAAAGGCTGCATCTGCTGTGTATTGGTTCCTGTGGGAGCCCGTCCCGTAGCCACTCACATGAGTCAGACTCTGTGTACAGGCTTTTTACAGGTTCCAGGTTCCAGGTTTAAAACCAAGAACCCATCAGTCAGGGAGCAAATCTGCTGTGAGCCCCACAGAAAAGTTCTCATCCTTCCTGTAAATGTTCAGATGTTCTGACTTCAGTGCACAGATTATTAGTCACCTGTGCTGCAGTGCTGAATGCAGGGTTGGGCAGATTTTACTAAGACTGCATGTAAAGTTCACAAGCAAGCTTCACTCTAAATGCTTGCGTGCTTATCTGCCAGCGTTAACGATGGCAATCCAGAGCTATCGTAATGGGAGACAGTGACGAGGAAATGTTTGCATGCTCAGTGGAAAAGTTGTGCTCATCAAACCTGGCAGAGAGCTTATTGGCCTCATTTGCAGTAACTGCCTCTCAGGAGGTCTCTGTGGAGCTTCAGCCTGATGTCCTCAACGTTTCTGTTTGTATCACATCTACTGTGATGTTAGCATCAGCAGCTAACTGCTAACAAAGCATCTTTTCATTCAGCATGATTACTTCCTGTTCTTTGTGTCCAGTGTGCTTTGGACTGGACTTAATTCATTCAGTGGCAGTGATACTCAGAAAACACGAGGCATGTTTGACTCATTTATTCCTTCCAGCTGCTCGATGATCTTCGATATGTTTGTGAAATTCGTGTTTTTGTCCTGAACGCTCGCCTCGAGCACTTTAAAAAAGTGAAGCAAGCACCTCCTTATGTCAAACGGCAGCCTTCCATATTTAGACTCGTGAATCTGAGAGGATGCTCACGTTGATAAGTATGGCTGCTTTACACGCACAAAGACCTCAGTTTTATTTATAACTGGTAACAGATGGGACCACCACAAATATGCATCTTGCACAGAGGCGCCATCAGCAGCAGAAAAGGTAATCCTAACAAGCTACTGCAGATGTGTTCAGGCATCGTATCCTCAAATAAAAGTGTCGTCTTAACACTGGAAGCATCGTGCATACATGACATAATGATTCCTGTGCACTGGAGGGGATGGGATGGCAAACAATGTTATTTATGTACAGTCACAGCCGAAATAATCAGCACCCCTGAAATCTTTCCAGAAAAAGCACCATTTCTCCCAGAATATTGTTACAGTTACAAATGTTTTGGTTTACACTTTATTTCGTTTATTTGCATTTGATCAAAAAACCCCAAAAGAACAAAAGTCACATTTGAAGCGTTTCACACAGAACTCGGGCTGGACAAAATTATTGGCATCTTTTCAATATTGTTGGTGAATTGTCTTATGTCAAGCGTATGACGCTTGTTTGAAATCACCTGTGGCAGGAAACAGGTGCTGGCAATGAAGCAATCACACCTGAAGCCAGTAGTAGCGTGAGTGTGCTGCACGGAGGACAGAAAGGAGAGCAGAGAGCTGTCTGAGGACTTGAGAACAAAATATGATTTTTTTTTTTAAACTTTTGCTCACTTTAGGTTCAGGAACATTTCATCACTTGGTGTAAAAAGATTTCCTTACAGGCAGTAAACTGCTCATTGGGCCATGATGAGCTGAGACTGACAGATTTGTCTCTGTTGCTCATGCTAAAGCACACGGCAGCACTACCTGCTGCCCCGCTGGCTGGTGCTGCTCTCAGTCCCTGAACTCGGACCCACTTTCATCACATCTCCTGCAGACACGAGTGGCTCCGGATGAACTCCACCACACTGCCCTGCATGTTGAAAACAGATGCTGAAAGGGTTGAAGCCTGTGTGGCGTTGCTGCATTAGTCTGTGTGAAAGTGAAGGCTGGGTTGTTTGTTCCTCTTTCCTCCTCAGTCTCTGATTTCATTCTCAGCTTTGCTCTTTTCAGCTTCCAGCGTTTAAGTTACACAAATTAGATTTACAGCTGTAACTCGACGCCAAATAGAGTGCTACATATGACCCCCCTCCCACCAGGGGGAGTCTTTCCCCCCTTATGAAAATACCAAACTGCTTTCCCAGGTCTGTAAAGTGTGATTGCCTAAGCAGAGTGTCTCCTGTGGCTGAAACGCAGACACAGATAAGAGGAGGTTTGATCGTCAGTGTTCTCCAGGTTAGATACGATTATTTCAGGCGTGTGAGTGCTGGGCAGAGTAACGGTTGCTGATAGAGAGCCAAGCATGTGAGGACTGGCCGAGTGCCTTGCTGGCAGATGACTGACTGGCAGATGGGATGACTCGGTGCGTGACTGACTGATCGGCCCGCTGGTTGATTTGCCCGCATTCCTCGGTGGACGCCAGCGGGGTACAGTCTGACCCAGCGTGATAATCCTCTCCTCGCCTCCAGGACCCCCTAATCGGCCCTCCTTCAGGCATAAAATGGGCCAAGCACACACTGGAGGAATGTATGTTCACAGGCACACAAACACAGACTGTGACGCCAAAAAGAACCATCTGTCTGCATCTCTTAAAAAAGAAAGATAAATGACCTGTCTGCAGCTTTCTTCACAGAGCCTGGGAGAAAATAAAACTCTAAATCAGCAAAACCACTGAGAGACACTTGGATGCACGAGGAATCAAAACGAATGCATGTTGGTTTTCATCGATGGAGTTCATCTGCGACCGTATCTCTGAGGCCTGTCGGCGCTGACGGGCTGATGTCAGGTGCTCAGTGAGGGGGGGGGGTGTCTGCAGCTCAGGGTGTTGCCCCTCGGTTGCCTACATGACAGCGTGTTAGCATACAAAGACTTGGACATGTCTCCTGGTCCTGGTCTCAGGGTTTGAGTTCTGCACTCCTGATTGATGCGATTGAGTTTCTGTTTGGATTTCTTGGCTGTTTCAGTGCTCGCGGCTGTTTGTTCACTTGGCTTTTCACGTCTTGTTTGAGGTTTTTCTTCATACTTTGTGTTTCTGTGCCCAGCCGTGCTGCTCTTGGCCCTCACCTGTGTCTAGTCTTCAGTCAGTTCTCTGCATGTTCTCCATATTTCGCCCCGTTTCTTCAGCTCTTTGTCAAAACTTCAGTTTGTTTCGCTGAAGTCGTGCCCTGTTTGTGTGTGATATTCTGTTTCCATTGGTACTTTGTTGGTGGATATTTGTCTTTGTCTCGTCTTCACACACCTTTGTGTGACACCACGGTGGAGGCTCAAAGAGTTTGGGGTCTTTTACTAATCTGTTGAAATCGCTCTCAGAGATCTAAAAGTGAAAAAATATTCATACGCAGATGATAAGACACTTTTTTTGTTTTTACTTTCTTAAAGATTTGACACCATGACAGCATCCGCTGTGGTGTACACACAGCAGACCTCAAGCATAAGGATCAGGGTGTGGATCCATCTCTCCGTCAGACCTGTTCCTCGGATCTTCAGTTCAGTTCTTGTGTCATTTTCATACATCAGCCTTTGCTCCTGTTTCCCTTCATTAAGATTGACTTGCTGACAGCCGTCCTTCACTGAGAGAGTTTCTGATGAAGCTAGGGTCAGGGGTTAGGGTTCACTAACCCAGGCTTCAATGAACAGAAGATGATCGGCTGAAGGTCCAGATCATCTCTCAGGGCCTCCGTCAGGTTTCTGCTGGATCTTTTGCTCTTTTCTAAAGAACGTACTTTCAGATTCGTCAGCTGTAGATAATTGTTCTCAGGCCTTTTCTCCACAAGTTTTCAGTTCTTCAGGAATCACCCTGTTGGTGCAAAAAATATGCTGTTTCACTGTGTTATCTTTGGGATTTTTAAAAAAAATGCAACTAAAGAACGGTGAATACATGTGTTTGTGTGACAGGCTGCTGATGACAAAGAGGCCAAAGATGCAGCTCTAAGCTAAGCTGTGACAACACAACACTGGAATGATTCATAGCTCAAAAACACTCCTCTGAAAACGTTCAGATACAAGTGAACAACATCTGGAAATGAGTGAAAAACACCATTGAAAGACTTCAAAAATTGCATTTTTGTTTACAGCACAGTCGCCCCCTGCTGGACATGAGAGAAAAATACAGGTTTAAGGTACTATGGCACTGGCTTCACTTTTGTACTCCGTGTAAGAAATGTTGCACGTCTCCAAATTTAACTTCTAATCAACCAGCAAAGGAACTCAAAGTGTTATTAGCTGTGATTTGTCTCATTTAACCAGGTGTAGATTTGCTAACTAGGACCAGTGCAGCCAGGGCCGGCCCGTGGCATAGGCCGTATAGGCAAATGCTAAGGGCGCCGTCCATCAGGGGGCGCCACGCCAGTGCCACAAATGTTGAAAGAAAAAAAAAAAAGTTGGTACTATTATTTCTAAATACAAAAAATAATCCCACGTTAATTAAAATGCAAAGTAAAGCTTATTTAATAGAAATATTATTTGTTACAACATTACACTACACTGCTGATGTAGGGGGGCGCCACCTAAAATCTTGCCTAGGGCGCCAGATTGGTTAGGGCCGTTTCTGAGTGCAGCTCCAGTTAAAGCTCACAGATAACCAAATGAGCCCCCACGATGCGTCAGTGACGACTCCTGAGAGAATCACTCAGCTGTAAGAGAGAAACCAGTGCTTTCGTTATCAGGTACCAGATGTTTTGACGTTCCTCATGAAAAGGCCGCACAGGAGAGACCTCTCTGAGGCCCTGAGGTATCTATCTATCTCAGCTCATCCATAATAACTGAAAAACATAAAACGAGTCATCTGGAATGAGCCCGGGGCTGATGGGCTCTCTCAGTCAACACGCTAACGTTTTACAAGCTGCCATTTCTGTGACGAGAGGTGGATGCTCATAAATCAGCTGATGCTGTGAGTCCTGACCGCAGAGACCGCTGCCGTTCCCTGCGTAGACGCTCCTCACATCCATGAAACTACCAACAAAGCTAGGCATGCAGTAATGATCCTATCCTGCCCCCTGGTGGTCGTATGTATGTATGCATGTAAGCGGACAGCCCGCAGTGGCTGCAGCTGCGTTTTTCTACAGTGCATGTGTCTGCTTGTTAGAAGCAAAGCAGTGGAAAAAGAAAAAGGAGCCGTCAATTCTACATGTGCTCCAGTCATGTATTTCTCTGCAATTACAGACTCTGTGTAAACATCTTGGTATCAAAGTAAAGCGAACGCTTGTGAGATTTCTTTAGAGGTGTAAATATTACAGCAGAAGTTACTGTGTCAAAGTTACCGAGGCTGGAGCAAAAAGAAGTAAGAATATTTTTTATCACCTAATTTGTTTGTATTATATTGGTTATAAACTCTTTGAAAATATGCACAGTGGACAATAAACTCCAGGAAACCACATATGAGCATCATCTGTGCAAACACAGAAATTACACAGTGGGTTTAATGAGGACACAGGCCGGCGTTTGGCACATTGTAACACATCTGTGAGTAGAAATTTCTGTTGAACAGCAGAAATGATTGAACTTTATTTACAGGCCTAAAAAATGTTTGTTGTTTGAATATTTTTTGAAGAATTACCAACACTCTCAGTATGATGGGATGGTTGACGTTGTGCCCCAGAGTTGATTAAATAGGCTGAACTTCGGCTTCTATTGGCTGATTTGCATGGCTGACAGTAGAATCACAGTAACGTCACTACATTTACATCAGTCCCACAAGTCAAAAGTTGCAAGGTGAGAAAAACGTGCTGTAAAATTTACAACAATTTACGACTCTCTAACTGGGCTGGAAATGGCGATTTGATGTGAACGGCTCTGTGTTGGTGTCCAAGGTGGAGGCCTCACAGAAGGGTCGTAGCAGTTTTGTGGAATCGCTTCATGTTGTATTTTATCGAACGTGAAACGTCTGCGGTTCGGAGCGTAATGAAAGCGTCGTCTGATTTGTGACGTTCGCTCCAGTAAATCTGAGCTTCGGTTGTTTTTTGTTTCCATACAGTTGGTGAAATGATGCTCTTTTAATTGTTTGTTATTTTACCTGTTTGATGGTCGTAGAAATATTTTTATGAGCTTTTATTTGAGATTCAGGGTTTTTGTGGCTCCCACACGACTGTATTTACATAACAGGTCACACAGACGCAGTCACCTTTGTCTGGATCGAACAAACAAAGCCTGGATGTAGTTATGTGACCGTGTAAGGATTGAGAAGCTATGGGTAAAACTTTAACAGTAATAATTCAACAGTGTTACTAGTGCACATTTGCCTGTACTGTAGTAATGTGTTCACAGTTCATGCTGATGCAGCAGCTTCCAGCAGAGCGCTGCCATTGTTCAAGCGTGGACTGATCTTGTTGTTATAGAGGTTTCTGGAGCAGTGACTGACACAGTTTGGAGTTTCAGTTTTAGGTCAGCCAGCGTTTGATAAAGTGCTTTATGTCTGAGGTGCAGCTGTTCAAACACACAGTCTAACACTTTGTGATACTTTTTAAAGGTTTTACACATTTTTCTGGTCAGTACGGCAGCTTTGTCCTCAGTGTTTTTTATCTCTATGGAAACTTTGCAGAGGAACTACAAACGCCAGCACAGATTTTGACTGAAACTAATTTAGTGTATTAGAGACACAGTTTCCTGCTCCAGTGATCATAATTTCTCCATTAATGACAGTTTCATGTGTCATTTCCTGTCCTGAGGCCTTTACGTGGCACAAACAATGACATGTGAGGTACAACATGAACTCACACATCAGTGCTCAATAAAATGTTTTATGTGTGCTTTCAAAAGTCTGACCTGCGCAGAGGTCCCTGTCCTCCACAGCAGGCTGCAGGAGCATGAAACAGCTGGATTATTGAGCACACTATCTGTGCTCGTGTCTGTAGCCTGTGCTTATCAGCACATCTGAGAAAGTCATTGTTGGAAACCGCACACGGTGTCACAATCTGCTGCCACACTTCTCTTTTCACTGTTAATCTGATCTACATCTAGTTTCCCATCTTCCTGTTTCTCCAAAGCCCAGTTTAGCTGTGGTGTTCCCCAGAGCCCCGTGCTCGGCCCACTGCTCTGCTCGGGTTACCCACTTCTTCTCAGACATGATACTCAGAACTGTACGATGATATCTATCCACAGAGAAACCACGCACACAATATCTTAAAAATACATTTTAGTCTGCAAACTTTTGGCACATCCAGTTAAATTAATAATTAATATTGATTAAAACCCTGATATTTTCATACAGTTTTATTCAGATAATGCAAAAACAAAACAAAACACAGGTCTACAAAATGCCAAATATTAAAAACAGCAGGGCAGGTGTACAGCATGCTTCAAGAAAAGAAGATGAGGTTCAAGTGACAGTTATGGGAAGATCCAGAAAATGAAGAAGTTTAGCTTCTTATCTTTAAAAACAGCAGATTTAATCATCATACACAAAAAAGAAGCTCCTGCTGGTGACACGAGAACAGGAATAAACGCCTCGACTGTAATACCAAATTATTCCAACAGGGCGCTTCATTCTCAGATTGCAGGATTATGTGTTTACATGTTCATGTCACAGAAAACCGACCTCGATGTCCCAAACATCCAAACCTGCCCGTTAAAAAAAGTACATTATGTTTAGTTCAGTTAGAGATGCGGTTTATAGCATCAAACTTCATTAGCAAAGAGTACAGTTGCAACCTGCACGACACAGTTACTTCTAAATCACAAGAACAATACGTGAAGTCAAAGCGTGAGATTCTGCTGCTGTGTTTTTAGTTTGATGGATAATAAGCTGCTGTGGTCACCTGTGTTTCTGAGGACAGCTGTTGGACTTGATGTCCAGTTTTGTGTCATATAAACTGGATGCAGTAGATGAGAACATCTCACAGTCTCTATGATTAAAGCACAGTTTCATAGCAAAGCTTGAGAGCGATGAGCGCCAGACTGCTTTCCCTTTATAGCTGAAGTGTTAAGCGCTGAATGACGACATGTTGTTGGAGCCTTCCGACAACTTCAGCCCTGACACGCAGATCTCGGACGTGCCACGTGACGAGCGAGCGGTGTAGATGTACCTTTTGCTGAAGCACCAGAGGTCCAGCATGATCTGGCGGAAGTGGTTCCTGAACTTGACCCCGACGAAGGCGTAGAGGAAGGGATTGAGACAGCAGTGCAGGTAAGCGACGGTCCTGCAGATGTTGAGAAATTTGAGTTTAAGGTTCTCGGCGTCGCAGCTCCTCTGCTTGAACAGAGACAGCATGTGGATCAGCAGGGTCACGTTGTACGGAAGATGGCAGACGATGAAGACAGCAACGACCGCCAACACCACCCGGACGGCCTTGTGCCGCTGGTTGCTCTGTGCCCTCAGCAGCGTGTAGATGATGCAGGAGTAGCAGAACGCCATCATGCACAGTGGCAGCAGGAAGCCAACAGCCATCTGGAGGCTGGGTACCAGCAGCTTCACGAGCGCCGCAGTTTCAGTCTGGTTGAAAGACATCTGACACATCACGGTGACGCGGTCAGACCCCGGGGAGTTATCTTCAGAGGGTTCAGTGTAGATGAGCGTGGGGAGAGTTAACGCCACTGCAAACACCCAAACCGCCAAGCAGATCAGGCGGCTGTAGACGAGGGCACGGGAGCGCGTCCCAAAGGAGCGCGTCGCCCGAACAATCGCGATGTACCGATCGCAGCTGATACAGGCGAGCAGCAGCATGCCGCTGTAGAGGTTAATGCTGTAGGACGACCGGAGCACCTTACAGGCCACCCTGCCCATCGACCAATCGTGCTGCTCGTTGTATATGACGAACGGAAGTGTAGCCACGAAGATCAGGTCGGCCACGGCCATGTTGAAGAGGTAGACGTCCGTCATGGTCTTGGTTCTCTTGTAGAAGCTGTAAGTCACCATCACCAGGACGTTGCCAATCAGGCCGAATCCGCAGATGATGGAGTGGATCAAAGTCTGGGTGATGACCTCACTGGCGTCAGGATCCATGATGCAGAAGCCGTCGTCATCGATATATGTCTCAGTACCGTTGTCATAGTCACCGAATGTCGCGTTTGCAGGACTCTCCGTCATGTTTGCGACCTGGAGAAGAAAAGAAACATGATGAGTGAAGCACTGACTGGAGACATTTGCAGAAGGACCTGAAACACGCTGTCAGTGAAGCTTTGATCATGTGATGTTGTTCAGGTTGAGCAATGAGAAAAGAGACTTCAGAGAGGATCTCCGGCCTCCATTGTTCCCAGTAGATCTGACGTGTTATTTAATGCTCCACCGCTCACAGAAACCAGACGTTGTACATTGTAAAAAACGCTTGTTTATAAAGAATTAAAACACATAAATTGTGAATGTTTCCTGAAAGCTGTCCAGCTGCTGCGCTGCCTGGGTTCGCCGTCCTGGAGCCGACCTTTCTCGTGTCTTTGGGTCAGTCATGTTGACATCAAGGATCCCTCCAGCGTGAAGTGTCTGACGTGCTACATGAGCTGAAGCCGCGGCGTCTGCTTCCACCAGTCAGTGAAGGTCTCGCAGTCACATGTGGGTGTTTTGGTCTGTGCCTCTAATAGCTTCCTGTTTCTGCCACGTATCCACGTAAAGCCGCCACAGCAGCTCTGACCTTAAACTTCAGCACAGTGTCTTTGGTGGTTTTTGTGTTCCTGTCTGCTCTGTGCCACATAACGATCTCTTCTCCAGATGAGTCTGTCTCATCCATTTAACAGCAAACTCAGCAGAACGAGTCTGAGACGCAGATGCAAAAGTTTCAGGACACTGAAGTTGTAAAAGTTTACACACCGCCTGATTTCTAAATGTATGATCGTGTGACGAATAATATTGTAATAATAATTTTTAACATTGAACCAATTTTAATTTGAATCAGATCCTTTGATTTGAAGGAAAACTTTGTAACATCAGTTGTGTTGGGTAGTTTGTGATGTGATTCTCACAAACAGCTGAATTACTGTGATTTCTGTCCTGATCTAAAGCTGCAGTTTTACTTCCAGATGTAGAAATCTGTGGTGCTAAATCTGTGGTGCCAAAAAAAAAGCCAAAATTAATCATCTGTGTGATGACACCAAAGGAAAGCCCTGTGCCATCATTAGAAAGCAGGTTTGACCTCTGACAGACCACTGCGCTGTCTGATGAAAGAAGATATGAAGAGTTCAGCACCAACAATACAAATCAATCCAGCACAGCGTGCACCCTGCACACACCGGGGGTTGAGACTCCTCACACCTTTTCTGGTGGTTTCAGAAAATAAACCATCGTTCTGTGTCAGCTGTTCCTCTGGTTATGAATGACCCACTTTCAGCCCGAGGCGACGCCTGCACAGGTACGCCGTGCTTTGTGCTTCGCTTAGAAAATGATCCGATTGTTATCAGAGGGCATCTCAGATGTAATGAGGTCAAAAAACAAACACTAAGAGCCAAACTGAAGTGAGAAAATCACAAAAAAGGGAGTGCAGAGGCTTTGTGTCTGCAGAACTGCACTTTTTTGCATTGTTCAAACACAAACGAAGATTCTCTGAATCAGATTCTGATTTCTGAAGAAGCCGGCGAGCTCTAACCTCCAGTCCGGATAACATTTCATTCACTCGTTAATTTATTTATTTGTCAATAAAACTATGCTGTCGGATGAGAAGTTAAAATCGGTCTAGATGCAGACAAACCAAATATAATGATGTCAAATCCAAACAGTCAGAATCTTCACAGACTGGCTTTTACTGCTGAGTTTAACTGTTTAGTATTTAGTATTTATTTATTTATTGTCATTGTCAGAGAACAATGAAATTGTTGGGTCAATTTTAGAGTTTTTATGCTTCATTTCAGTTTGTGGCTGTGAGGTCGTCACATCTGTGGCTGTAAAACTGTTTCAGAGCTCGTTTGAATCATTACTAACATAAAAAACAAGATCAGATTTATTATTGTTATTGTTGAGAATCAGAGGAACTAACGTGATGAACTAAACGTGTGGATAAAATGTAACAGTTTCAGATTCACTGAATCTAGATTTTATCACCTCGCTGTTAAATTTTGTGCTTTTTCCAGGAGAAATCTTTAAACTATTTTTAGTAAAAAAAATAAATTTTGAAGTTTTTTTTTTTTTTAATAAAGCATTTTTACTTGAGATCAAACCAGGCCACACGTGGGCCGTGACCTACAGACAGTGTGTCACCTTGATGAGATTAAAGTACCTCATTTGACCTTCTTTGAAATCCTTTCGCAGAATTAAATCATCTAAGACTTCAAACGTCACTTCTTAAACACGACGACTCAGAACTGTTCACAGTTTTTCTGATCTGAGCTGATATAAAGCAGCGAGGGTGGGAGAGTGTGAGAGGCAGAGGAGGATGAAGGGAGGAAGATGGAGGGCAGCGCGTACAGACAGTCCTAACCCATATAAAAAGCAGAGGACATGCAAAGTGTGAGATTTAAATGTCTCACTTTTGATGCATTCATGAACGTGGGTCTGTGCAAGGATCCGTCTGCAGGCTTTGAAGCTGTTTCCCACATGAGCTCGTTCATTGTGTCTTTGAACAACGTGTGATTACAAAGCTGCTAAAATACAGATAATTAAACAGGAAAAGTTTCATTTTTAGTTCCTCTCCACCAACAGTAGTGTTTGAGTTAAACATGCCTGTAACAAAAATAAGCCCACATAACAACAACAACAACAACAACAATAATAATAATAATAATAATAATAATAATAATAATTATTATTAATCCCAGAAATTACATGAAATGAAAACTAAAACTTATAAAGCAACTAAATCAAAAAAATCTGTTTAAATTTAACTAAAAAAATCCAACATGATAATAATTCTGCTTGTTCAGCTGTTTATAATGAAAACAGCAGGAAACGGAGAGAGCTGACCTTCAAAGTAAAAACTTTTAAGCAGCATTAATAATTAATATTATGTGTTGTTTCTTTGTTAAATTTTAATTCATTGATCTGAGGAGACTCCTGTGCGTCCTGAGGTCAGGGCCCAGCAGTCACTGGGACGCCGGCTCACATATTTCACACCTTTTCACACTTCCCACCAAATTAAAATGCTATGTTTAACACATGAAGCTTTACATGGACATGATAATAATAATATTTAAGTGTGGGCTGAGTGTGCCGGTGCTCTGGTTTCCTCCTGCAGGCCACAGACTTGCATGTAGGGTTAATTAGTGGCTGTAAATTAGCTGCAGGTGTGACTCGTCTGTAATCTGAGGTCCAGCTCTGCTTTTACTTCACGTGTTTGTAGAATTGCTGTAACACGTTTCTGTAGCTGCGTTAACAATGAAGCCTCTGCAGCGCCGTCATTAGTCTGACTGACTGTGTCTGTCTCCTAATGTGTGGTTTGCCAATAAGACAGTTTTGGTGCATTGGTGAGGTTTGAAAGTTGAGTTTGGGGTTTAGAGATTTGAGTCACAGCAGTTGTGGAAAAACCATCAAAGCAGATAGAAACGAGGGATGGAAAGAGTTTGGGCGAGCGAGAAGGCGTCAGTTATTTCACATGAAATCAGAGCGCGATGGATCCGTACGAGAGGAGGAAGCATCAGGACAACTTAATGTTCCAGTCACTTGTCCTCGTTTGCTTTTTCCTCACACAGCATTCGTGCTTCTTATAATTATGATAGATGACACAAAAAAACAAGGTCATGGCTCCTCCCACCCAAACGCCTCAGAATCTTTTTTTTTAGGTACATTAACTCGTTTTTTTAATGAAGCATTATTATTATTGTTTTAATGAAACATTGCTACACTTTACTTTCATACTGTGGATGTTTTCTGAGTTCCAGGCCCTGAAATCCACAGCCAGTGGGTTCAGATTTAAGCATTGAAAAAAAATTCCAGCATTTTTTAACAATGTCACAAATCCATCAGATGTTCACATGAAATGTTCAAAGCTGAGAAACACATTGAAGCTCTGTTTAAAAACCAAAGTGTTGGAGCCACAAGAGTCCAGAGCTACAGATGGTTTTCGCTGACAGGCTGTGAGCATCGGTATAAATAAACTGCAGCGGTTTGATATCTGTGACACAGAGGAGCAGAAACCAACCTCAGTGTCCTGATGTTTGATCTGTTTCTGATAAATCACAGTGCATTCTGGGTAAACCTTCGAGGCTCGTATTAGCATGTGGAGCAGGTAGCAGTCAGATTAATCTGTATTTGACCCCACGATCATCTTAATTACGTGATTACCTGATATGTATCGTTCTGTTTCTGGAATGAGGAGGCAGGACATGGATGCTGTTTTCACAGCTTTGAGGAAACACATTTAAGTTCTGAGTAAATGGACCCTGCAGCGCCGCAATAAAGACACAAACAAGAACTTGAACTTCTTTAAAAACCTGCCGTGAGGAACAAATGTGACAGGCTGATATTGCTCTCACTTTACCTCTTTCAGTTCTCACTACCCTCAGTGAGGCTGTTATTAATGAGAAAGGCAGTAAAGAAAAGACAACACCTTTCTAAAAATGCAAACTGGGAACAAACAGGGTTTCATGTTTTTGCAGAACTGGCAGTTCTCCAAATATGAAATAATATCTGTGAAAGGCATTTTATCCTTTAAAGTCTGATCATTTCTTTAAAACTTTAAAATTAATTCTGTGTTGCATCTAAACAAACGTTTCTTTAGATGCAGCACAGTGAAAACAGACACACTAAAATCACAATGCAGTGAGACAGTAAAGTGTAGAGCATGCATACCTTGCAGAGCGTTCTCCCTGAGCCGATATTTTTCTGACTCCTGACAGAGCGGCGGCTCTTTAACAGCTCCTCGCTCTGTGTGGGTAAGAAGACGGTGATGGCACCACAAAGAACAAAACCTCAAAGCAGGCGCAGTCAAAGCCACGTTCTCTCGGGCTCGATGACTGTGAAAAGCTCCTCTGATCTTCGCACTCACACGGAGCTTCCTTATCTGATGGTTTGATCAGCAAAGCCGTCACCAGCCGCGTGGGGACGTTCTCCCTACGCGATTTACCCGCCCCCACAAAGGTCACGTCTGACACGAAGGATTTCTCTTTTTTGTGGGAAACTGTAACATTTGATTTGCTGGCTTTATTTAAAAATGCTAATCTGTTGCCTTAAAACAAACAAACAACAACTTTAGAGTTATGAGATACATTAGTTAAATAAACCCGGCCTAGATTTGGAAGGAGAACCCACAATATTTGCATTGTGTGTCATCCGTGTGCTCCATACACCGCACTGTTACAGTAACACCAGTGACAGTGGTTTGTTACAGTAATAGTAAAAATAAAGTACACCTTTCCTCTATTCTGAGGTCTTTACATATCAGGGAATCATGAAATTCATCCTTTATCAAACACAGCAAGAACGATCTTCTTTGGACAGACGAGACCAGCGTGCAGATGTTTGCAGCACCAGGCCTGATGTGAGTCATAAATCCTGTGTACATCAAAGTAGTATTTACTCATCTGTGAGGTCGTCTGTTCCACAGCTACAACTGGGACCAAACTGGGACCAAACAATCAACAGAACAATGATCCCACACAGAGGAAATCTAAAAAGCATTTCTGGGATTTTTATTAGTTATTTATTAACAGCATTATCAGTGGAAAACAGGTAAATGTACAAATAAATACTGGATACCAAATCAAACATCCAGAAGAATCCAAGTTTCTTTCTTTCTGTATTTTTAATACAGTTTTACATAATATAACATGTTATACTTTATTTAATAAAATAAATTCCATTCAAAATAACAGTTAATAAGTAAATAAACTTCAAAACATTTGAGGTTTTTGCAGGAAGTTTGCCTCCATCTCTGTTGTTTTCTAACTTTGAACAGAAACTGATGATGTCAGACATCAGCTGCAGGTTTTCTGGGAGTTTGAGAGCAAAGCTGAACTTTATTTCTCTGTATTTACGGGATAATATCTGAGACAACAATCAGAGATTGCTCCACAAAGCACCAAGTTCACCAAACTCTAACTTTTAACTCAGAGTTTCCAGTTTCACAGAAACGCATGTAGGTGACAGGACAGATTCACTGTGGCAACGGGTAAACAACGAGCAGAGCTTCAGGGAACTGAGGAAGATGAAGACGATCAATGTGGGGCATCATCATCACTCAGTCACCATCTGGCCAACTTATAGATTATAGATAAAACTGCAGTTCTGCCAAATTTCACATCTGAGTTTTAAATCCAAAGATTCAGCTTCACAGGGATGAAGAGCAGGTGGAAAAAACTGGAGATAATAATACGAATCAAACAGATGAGGCCGAGTTTACTGACAGACCTGTGATATTAATGTCAGTCAGATATTCACAACATCACCTGTGATTATTTTCCATCCCTGTAACTGATCACAACCCAGTAAACGATTGATCACTGATCAGCGTGTGCTCCGTGTTTAGATTTAGATTTCTCTGTGTGAATGTTCACTGCAGTGCGTCTCCTGTTTCCTCTCCTGCTGCTGTTTGTGGCTCCAAAACAAACTGACAGTATTTGGTAGTGAAATGGCGCCACCTCGTGTCTATGCGATGCATTTCACTGACGTCACAGCCAGTTCAAGTTCATCCTTCCTGTCTTTGTTACAGGTGATGAGGCTGTCATCGAAGGACTCAGGATACATCTGATGGCTGCAGTCTGTTCTGTTATTTCCTAGATGCGTTAGTATTCTCCACCATTAATCCTCATTCTGTTTTGTGCATAACGTAAATCTACACCACAGAGTCAAGGTATCTAATATTGCGTCCACCCTGCACCCTGTACATGCACACAGGTGGACGACGTCTTATGCAGAAGGTGCACTCTGAAACAGACAGGAGACTGTAAGGTGGAGTCAGGTGGAAGCTGAAGAAGGAGGAGACAGCCTCTGGGTGGTGTAGAAGAGTATCAGATGACTGAAGTGCTGAGGTAAGTTATAAATGATATAGTGGCTGACCTACACACTAACACTGATGTTTATTTATCAATAACATTTTATTAATAATAAACAGGTGTGATGGTGATAAGTAATATAATTCATATCGTTATTATTTGTGTTGTAGTTTCTCACTTTGGCCACCAGAGGGCAGTGAACACTCATCACAATCCACAGTCAACAGCAAGTAAAAACATCAAAACAACCCCTGATTCTCACATTACATCAAACAGTCTGTTTAACTCTGGAAGCTATGATGTGAAAATATAATACAGCAAAACAACCAGTTTCATCACAATTTATTCAAACAACAAGACATGTTTGAGTAAAGGTAGAAACAGCTCAGATAAATTAAGTTCAGTGAAGTCCCTAAAAATCAGAGAAAACCCCAACAATCAGACATCACTCTATGACGAAAGACCTGGTGACAGAGGGAAGGAAAAACTGCCTTTAACAGGAAGGAGACCCAGGAAGTTCAGCCATCTGCCGCAACTAGTTGAAGCTGGGTCATCGTATCTCCTGATGTCCTGAGGAAGCACTTACACAAAGGAAAAAACATGACAATGACTCAGACTTCTACACTTTACACAGTTCATATCTGAATAATATGATGATGTTTGTTTCTGTATGTATGTGATGATGAGAAAAGTTTGAGTGTGTGAAGCTGACCAGCTGTGCAAGGAGACTGGTTTACTGAGTTTCATGTGTAAAACCCAGTTTCACTGAGTTTCATTGCCTTTTCCTTTCACGCTCAGACCAGAGCCTTATTTAACACCTTCTGAGCGTCTTCAGCGAGCTGGTTGAGGATAAAGTTCAGAACTCTGTAGGTTGTGACGAAGGAGAGGCTCATGGCTACCGGGATTCCCACTATCGGAATGAATCTGGATACTTCCTCTGCTCCAATTAATCCAGCTGCTCCTCCAAGTTGGGCGAACACCTTCAGGAAGAGCTCTTTAGTAATTTCCTTCGCAGCCACTGGTGAAATGATGACATCACGCAGCTCAGTGTATGACACAGCTGTTCTGATAGCGAGTCTCTTCAGAGATTGGACATCGAGACCAAACGCATGTACAAAATGTGTGACAGCACCAATGAGCACAGCAACATCAACAGCAACAGAAAGCCCAGGAACGGGAACAGCTGCAGCAGCTGCAGACAGAGTGGCCAAGAGGTATAAGTGTACCTTTAAAGCCTTTTTCTTCTTGCTGATGACGTCGGGGTTGACGTTGGGCATGACATACAGCAGAGTGTCTCTCTTATCTTTGGGAAGCTCTGTCTCTAAGGTCTCTTGTAAGAGAGAGAAGTCGTACTTGTGGAGCTGAAAACTCGACATTAGGAAGACTCGTGGAGACTCGATGCCCAAGTCTTTGAGTCCTGCGTCACAGAGGAAACATGTCAACACCATCAGATTCATACAAATAAAAAACGATTAAAAACGAGATTTAAATGATTTTGAAAACTCGACCTCACTCACGTTGAACGCAGTCGTCTCTGATTTTTGTGAGAGTTTTCTCTTTGCTGGAGTCGGAAACACTTTCCTCGGCTCGGATATCGTTGTCAATCTTTGAGCGAACAAAGTAGAAATTTTTCTTCATCTTCTGAATCTTCTGAGCGAGTTTCACGTCATTTTCTCTGAAGCGAGTGTCTGAGATGATGAGGAAGAAGTCATACTTGTCAAACCCAACAAGCTTCAGGTATTTCCTTGCTGGGAAGTCTTTGGTTCCGATTCCAGGAAGATCCCATAAAGTGACGTTGGGATTATCTGGATGGGGGTACGGTGTGACCTCCGACGTCGTTTCTGTGACACCAGTAGGAGCAGCTCCCTCGTCTCTGTTCTTTATCCCCCTGAAGGCATTAATAAAGGTGGATTTACCTGCACCACTTTCTCCTGTGATGGCGATATTTAACGAGACATTGGTTTGCTTTTCTAAATATTCTTTAATCCTTTTTGCTGCTCCGGCCGTGTCGTTGTTCTTCAGGGCTTCTTTAACTCCAGGAATTTGTTCTGGGCATGAATCATCTGGATCCTCCATGCTCATCCTGACAGAAAGAAAAACATAAAGACTTTTATTTTGGAATGCAGACATATACTATTGATAATCAGTAATGTTACTGACGGCACACGGACACAGCACATGTGGGCAGTAAGTGATTAAAGGTAAAACGTTAAATGTCGGTAAAAGACGTGTTTATATGAGAAAACACTGAGGCCACCAAAGTCTCTTCCTGGGGTTTGTTGAGTATTTTTACATCCAACATTAACATTAATTTACAAATAATATCTTTCTATAAACCTGAAACTTTTCCTTTTCCTTGACTTGAAAAAATAATTTGTGCTTATTCTCATTCTTGTTCTGATAGGACAGCAAACCTGTCACTTAACTAAGTTTAAGGTAACAGCAGGTACTCACTGGATTCTTCGTACTGTTGACACACACACAGCTGGATCAGCAACAACAGCGATCGGTGCTTCAGTTTGTTCTCACCTGGTTGTTATAGAGGTGCAGAACAGGTGAGGGCAGATCCACAGAGAGCGACCAATGAAAATGCTGCAAACTGAACCAACCAGTTTGTTTTTACTCTTTTTTTAACTGCAGGGCCCTGTTTCAGGAAGCCGGTTTAGTGCAAACTCTGAGTAAGTATACCCTGAGTTAACGAAAACTCTGGGTTTTCAGTTTCACAAAGCGAGTTTAGATTAATTCTGAGTGAGTTACTATGACGACACACTCCGTGAAGCTAACCTGCCCCCTAGCAGGTTAGCTTCAACTAACCCTAACTTTCTCCGCCTCTTTGTCGGAAACCTGACTGTAGGAAGTGTCAGACATGGCGTGCCCCTTCCTTGAATAGCCAGTAGATGTTGAAGCCCAAATTCTCCGCAGAGCTCTCCGCCGGGAGAGAGTGATTAGAGCGCGTTTGGACATTTTATCATTTCCTGATGATTTTCTGTGTGAACGTTACCGTTTTTCAGCACAATCTATAATTTCTTTGAATAACATCCTCAGGCCTAATATTGCTCATGTGACACATCGCGGACATTCTCTCAGTTCATTGCATATTATTTGTATTGCACTTCGGTTTTTTGCAAACGGGAGCTTTCTGTATAATATTGGTGACGCTGAGCACGTTTCCAAGGCTACCGTCTGTCGGGCAGTCAGGAATGTTACAGTTGCACTGAAACGTCTCCTGTACTCGTTTGTGGTTTTCCCCGGTCACAGACCCACAAGATTTATCAAAGAGGGATGCCACAAAATTGCAGGTATCAGGATGAAGAACACTTAATTCATTATATGGTGATACTTGAACTACTACTTAAATTTTACATTTATGTTCACGGTTCCCAGGCGTGATTGGCTGTATAGATGGTACTCACATTCCAATCATTGCTCCTTCAGTAAATGAAGGAGACTATGTGAACAGGAAGTCTTTCCACAGCATTAATGTACAGGTACATAGTTCCCTGTAGCATTTCAAACTAACAAATTATTTCATTATAGTAATGGATGCTAATTTGTGTTCTCTGCACTGTGAAGATCATATGTGATGCTGCCAACATTATCACAAATGTGGAAGCTAACTGCTCAGCCTCTGTGAGTGGTGGTGGTGGAGGACCCCCACCTGTTTTTCAGGCCTCTGCTTTTTTTCTGTTGGCTATAACGGGTCACATTTGAGCATACAGAGTAAGCAAATATGTACTTGTAATGTGCTCAGATAATTTCAATAAGTGCTTACAGAGGGGAAATTAATGTAGCCTCTAACTGCAATTGATTTACATCGGACAAACAGACCAAGCACTATGGCTCATAATACAATTACACCTTACCTGTTTGGACTATATTTTTATATTTCATTTTTACTTGCTGCCAGGCACGTTTGGGGCCTGTTGGGTTGCACCTGCGCTCACATCACATCACAAAATAAAATGTATAACATAAAAAATAAAATAAAATATAATAAAATAACGTGTTAAATGGGTGGAAATCCCTAGATCAATGTTTAAATTAACACTCACGCATTGACTCTGTCGGCTATGTTTTGCCATGCATGCTCCCTTTCTTTTGCAGCTGAGGCTGTGTTACTTTTTTTCTGCAAAATTTGCATGTTATCGGCATATGCTGCCATCAGAATTTCGGCCTCAAGCGATGTAAAATACATTGACCGCGCCTTCTTTCCCTCCGTCTCCATGGTGACTCGCTTAATCTGTGCTCCACTAATCAGGGCTTTATGTATCCTCGTGCGCGCGTTTAACTTGGGGTTAAAGCAACTCCGCGTTGATTGAACTAATTGTTATCAGCCTTTCTGAAACCGAATATTCTGAGTTGGACAGTTCGGGGTTACTCAACCCTGAGTATCGTTTTTCACTCTGTTTTCTAAACCGGCTTCCTGAAACAGGGCCCAGGTGTTGTTGGAAACAGAGAGGAAGGCTGTGTGTTGATAACAGAGCTGCACCTGCAAGAGCAGCAAACATCATGGTTAATGAAGTGAACCACAGACACTGTTTGGACAATTAGAGTCTAATACTTAAAATCCACGAGCACCGCCTACAGCAGAGCTCAGCCAATAAGATCACTGTGTTTGCTGCTGTGATGGGCGATGAGTCAAAACCAAAGAATGTTCGTTTTGTTGTGTTTTAAGTTCGACTGGTTGTACCTGAGTTTGGGCGGAGGTTACACACACACACACACACACACACACACACACACCTGGTTACAGCAGGATGAGTATGCGAGTTTAATGAGTCACCTGACTGTCAGATTCCCCGAAGCAGAGGCTGAGGAGTGGCAGCATTCTTACACTCATCAATCACCCAAAAATGTAGACGTAGTTTTAATTCACTTGAAAGCCAGAAAACTAAAAAAAACAGTTTTATTTGTTGTTATCGATCGTCCATCTGGGCCTTAGAGTTTCTGATTGTCATACTTTTATCTCATTTAGTGCTCAGTTCTGATAAAAATATTAATTGTAGATGATTTTAACATCCAGATGTTGAAAATCAGTTACAGTAGCCTTTACATTTAGAATAATGGATTACACATGAGGACTCTGATCACAGTAGGTGTCTTTCTGAAAGTGCTGTAACTAAGTTTAAGGATCTGCTTTTAACAAAAGTCTCAAATGAGAAGTGGTCATGGGCCGGCTGAGTCATCTGGATTGTTCCATGGTGACCCTGTGTTCCCGCCTCTGGGCGGAGCCCTCGTCACTACACCTGTTATACTCACCTGTGGGAGATCCAGGCCAATCTGCAGGCAGTATTTAAGACTAGAAGAGGAATCAATCTGTTTCACTGTCCCCAATTGCAGCTTCTCCATACCTCCATTAACCAACCTCTCCCTCTGTTCATCGAGCCCCCACTCCAAACATTCACTGCTGTGCCTTAGTTTTACTGTCACTGTTACACACTGAAGGAGGACGAGGTTCATCCAGGTGCACACTGAGGCTTATTGCTCTGAAACACAGCAAAACAGCAGTTCTGTGTTACTGACGGCTTTTGTTACCATAACTGTCCTGTGTTACTTTTGTAAGGGATTACTTGGCCAGTCACTTATTTGTCAGAGTGACTGTCTGCCACCTACTGGTTACTGAGTTAAAGCAGATGACTCGTAAGCTGGAGAGGAAATGCCGTGTCACAAATTTAGAGGATCATCATTTAGCCTGGAGAAATAGTTTGTTGCTTTATAAGAAAGCCCTCCGCAAAGCCAGAACATCTCACTACAACCCTAAGAACTCTAATAAATATACAGTTGGGGTATTTGTTGATTTAAAAAAAGCTTTTGATACGTTACAACATCATATTTTGATTTCTAAATTGTATAATTATGGTGTGAGATGAGTGGCATTGAAATGGTTAAGGAGTTATTTACAAAATAGGTCGCAATATGTACATTTTCTCAGTAACACCTCTGAAAGATTGAAGATTGTATGTTGCGTTCTTCAAGGTTCTGTTTTGGGACCTAAACTTTTTAATTTATATATTAATGATATCTGTGACGTATCAAAAAGGTTAAATTCTATTTTATTTGCAGATGACACAAATTTTTATTGCTCTGGAGAGAATTTGAAAGATTTGGTTGAAATTATGACTTTGAGATGTTAAGATTAAAAATATGGTTTGATGTAAATAAATTATCCTTGAATTTGACAAAAACGAAATTCATGATATTTGGCAATCGTGTAAAGGAGGATAAAGTTATTATGTCCATTGATGGAGAATTGATTGATAGAGTTACTGAATTTCGCTTTGTGGGTGTAATAGTAGATGAAAATTTTACGTGGAAATCACATATTGAGTATATTAGAAAGAAGATGGTTAAAAACATTTATATTTTGGGAAATGTTAGAGATTTATTAGACTATAAAACAATGCGCATTTTATATTTTTCATTGTTTTTCTCATATTTTAGTTACTGTGTGGAAGTTTGGGGGAATACATATGAGAAAACTATAAAATCTATAAACTTATTACAGAAGAAAGTGATACGAATGATTCATAATGTTAAATATAGAGAACATACAAATAAATTATTTATAAAATCGAAATTATTAAAATTAGGAGATTATGCGCTTACCTGCTGCTCCTTGGCAGGTAGCTCCATGCTCTCCTGGGTTTTAATTGCACCTTAGAACAGACATGCATCAACACTACAATGAGCGGGTGGAGGGAGGTTTGGAGTCTTCTCCCACCCCCATTCCCTGCGGCCTGCTGGAGCGGGAGGGCTAGGAGTTGTTGGCCGTCCGACTGCGGTCTGGAGTGTGGGGCCTCCCTGCTGCTACGGAGTCGGGGTGGTCTGCCTCTCCCCACCGCAGGGAAAAGGGTAACACCACCTGGGTCTGGGTGCAGTTCCCCCCTCCAGGGGCAAGGGTACCTAGACCCGGTTTGTAGAGTACGCTTGGGGAGTGTGATCGTGTGTACAGCGTCTCTTTATGTCTGTCTCCACGTTGGTTGAGTGTGGAGTGAGTGCACATGAGAGCATGAGGGGGGGAATGGATGTTTGTGTATGTGTGTGCCTGTATGTCTGTGTCTATATGTCAGGTTGGGTATCAGACGCCACCTCTCTGGGGACACCTCAGGCCCTCCAAGGTTTGGAGGCCTATCTCCACCTACCACCACTTCCCCTGCCGGTGGCGGACTCCCTCAGGTGTCGGTGCGTTGGTGGTTCTTTGTGTCTGGGGGTGGGCGTCCAGGTACACACCGGCTCACTCCTTGGCGGCCGCTTATCGGGGCCTGGAGCCTGGGGCTCGCTCGGACCACTTCGGAGGTGGGGTGCCCCCGGCCTCTCGGCCTGGGGCTCGGTCACTCAGGCACAGCTGGGGGCCGGCGGAGCTCACGGGCGCGTCACTGCAACTCCCCCTGGCTTCTGCTCCGCGGCTGCTGAGTGAGCCCTCATCTGGGACTCTCCTCAGCTCTTGCTGGGACAGTGGCGCGGCTGCCCCTCTGTTGGTCTTCCTTGGTCTCTTGTGTTCTGGGGGCCTCTGGATGTCTGGAGTTTTGATCTCCTCCATACCTGCTTCATACCCTGGAGGATGGGGCTGTGCCCCCCCCCCCCACACACACTCCCTAGCAGATCATTACATGGAGAAACCTTTGGAATACAAGCACGCTGATCCACACAGGTATGCACACATGGGTATTCACTGCTCGTAGACTTAAATTACACCTTTCTTGGCTACTACTTCGAAGCACATCTGTCCTGCGTGCTGCACAACAACATTGAATATTTAGTATTTACTGCTGTTTACACTTAGCTAGATTAATGCGATGGTGTTGTGTTTAGTATGTTGCTTTGTTTTTTTTGTCTTCTATTCTTCTCTCAACAGGTGATCCAGGAGATTTTTATTTTTTCTCTCCCCCCCTTTCTCACTGTCCCTCTCCCCTTCTGTTTTTCCTTTCCTTCCTCTTTCTTTCTCCCTTTCCTATCCCTCACTGATGTCTGTCCCGTCTGTAACATCTGAAAATAAAATATAATAAATAATAAAAACAAAGATCGACCAAATGGACCAATACGGCAATGCCACGAAGATCCATTTGGCAAAGTAAATCCATTGGGTATCCTTGTTGGTCTTCAGACAACAATTCTGATGGCTAAAGAACCAAATGGGACAGGCAAAAAAAAATTAAAAATAAAATAAAATAAAATAAAATAAAATAAAATTAGGAGATTTAGTGAAACTACGGACACTATTTATTATGTTTAAGGCTAAAAATAATATTTTGCCCTTTAAATTACAAAGAGTATTTTTAATGTGTTCAGGGGGAGAAGATAGCAGAAGGAAATTTTATTTTAAGCATCAGCTAGCTAGGACAACACAAAGATTAATGAGTCCAACGGTTAGGGGTATACGACTGTGGAACTCTCTTCATTATAGTTTAAAGAATTGTATAAGTTTACTTTGTTTTAAAAAGTGTTACATGCTTAAAACGATAACTCAATATGAATGAAATTGGAGTTCATTGAAAAAGGATCCTTTATAATTTTTTGTTTTAATTTTATTTTTCTCCTTGTTACTATGTGGAGTGGTATATTCTGATTGTAAATTTGTTGTTTGGTTTGGGTTAGGACCGGAGATAAATGTTAATGTTAGTTTGTTCCCTGATTTTTGGTGCCCACTTGTAATATAAGTTGGATTGTAGATAGCGGGCAGGGTTTAATAAGAATATTTTCTTCTTCCTGCTCCTTTTACCATATGGTTGTAGTGCTTTTTGATAGAAAGTGTGGTTGGTTTGTTTGAATTGTTGTACCAAGTGTGAAATAAATAAATAAATAAATGAAAATGAAAGGACAACCCCAGGTTCAGGTACAGGTTCAGCTCTGTAACCAGGCTGACAAACAGTCAGAGCTCTGTTGAGCCAACCGTCCCTTTAAAACAGAGGTGGGGGAACTCCAGACCTCAGGTCCCGAAGGTTTTAGATGTGTCCTTGATCCAACACAGCTGATTTAAATGGCTAAATTACCTCCTCAACATGTCTTAAAGTTCTCCAGAGGCCTGGTAATGAACTAATCATTTGATTCAGGTGTGCTGACCCAGGGCGTGTTATCTAAAACCTGCAGCACACCGGGCCTTGGTACCTGGAGTTCCCCACCCCTGCTTTGACTAGTAATGATTTCATGAACTTCTTTACAAATAAAATGTAACCATTACTGAAATAAAAAAGCCAAATTTGATAACTGCTGATATTTTACTCTTTCATCTTTCTGAGTTAACTTCAATAATTACTTCCTCCAAACCATCAACGTGTCTTTTAGACCCCATTCCTACAAAACTGCTCAATGAAGTCCTGCCATTAATTAATGCTTTAATCTTAAATATGATCAACCTATGTCTAATAATCAGCTATGTACCACAGGCCTTCAAGCTGGCTGTAGTTAAACCTTTACTCAAAAAGCCATCTCTAGACCCAGCTGTCTTAGCTAATTATAGGCCAATCTCCAACCTTCCTTTCATATCAAAAATCCTTGAAAGAGTAGTTGTCAAACAGCTAACAGATCATCTGCAGAGGAATGGTTTATTTGAAGAGTTTCAGTCAGGTTTCAGAGCTCATCACAGCACAGAAACAGCTTTAGTGAAGGTTACAAATGATCTTCTTATGGCCTCTGACAGTGGACTCATCTCTGTGCTTGTCCTGCTAGACCTCAGTGCAGCGTTCGATACTGTCGACCATAATATCCTATTAGAGCGATTAGAACATGCTGTAGGTATTACAGGTACTGCACTGCAGTGGTTTGTATCATATCTGTCTAATAGACTCCAGTTTGTGCATGTAAATGGAGAGTCCTCTTAACACACTGAGGTTAATTATGGAGTTCCACAGGGTTCAGTGCTAGGACCAATTCTGTTTACATTATACATGCTTCCCCTAGGCAGTATCATTAGAAAACATAGCATACATTTACACTGCTATGCAGATGACACCCAGCTCTATCTACCCATGAAGCCAGATAACACACACCAATTAGTTAAACTGCAGGAATGTCTTAAAGACATAAAGACCTGGATGGCCGCTAACTTCCTGCTTCTTAATTCAGATAAAACTGAGGTTATTGTACTCGGCCCTGAAAATCTTAGAAATATGGTATCTAAGCAGATTCTTACTCTGGATGGCATTACCTTGGCCTCCAGTGACGCTGTGAGGAACCTTGGAGTCATTTTTGACCAAGATATTTTGCTCCACTCACTTCAGACTTCAGGCCAACATAATGTGACTTTGTTATTTTGAGCAGTGGGGGTTTTTTCTCAATCTGACTTTTTAATTTAGTTCATATGCATCTATCAATATACTTCTTAGTCAGCAAGGTGCTGCTGATGTCCTGATGACAGCCTCATCAGCTGCATGATCGATCCAGTCTGTGCATCAAGTCCTCTCCTGCACGTTCTGCTGAATATTTATTATTCACCATGAATGACATGGAGCATCTGAATGTTTTAAGACAAACTCATAAAAAATATGTGAACCAATAAAATGTTATCAACAATGATGTAGATAAAAATTATAAATCATACATACCGGTATATCATTTGTGTTGCAGTTCCTCACTGTGATCACTGGAGGGCAGTGACCACTCCTCACAATCTAGTCTCTGTGCTACACACTTCTACATGTTACATTACCCCATACAGTCTGCATCAAAAAAGGTTATTATGCTGAAAGCTACAAATGATAACATAGAAACTCCACCAGCTGATTCAGCCCAAAGTGCTGAAGTTAACAAAGAATTAGAAAACAGCATCACATCAATTCTGTAGTTCTACATTTGTCACAGTCTGGCGAGGGCAGACTGTATGAATTGAAAAAGGACCCAAAATGCAGACTCCAAGGAACAGGGAACAAAACTTGAATGTTAACAAAAAGCGAGCCGTTTAATATGGCTGGAAAAAAGGTACAAACAAAGGGCAAGGCAAACTGAAACAAAATTAACACAAACCTAAACTGGGAAATCTAAACAAACAATAAGAAAAACCTAGACAAGAAACTTGGAAACATGGCGTGGACAACAGACGACCTGACAATCACACACTGAAAACAGAGGACTTAAATACACAGGAGGTGATTAGGGGAAGTGGAGACACATGAGGAAACAGCTGGCACACATGAACATAATGACGTCACAGTGGGAGAGTAAAACTGAACATGATGAACACAGAACACCAGACCTCTTCACAATAAAACAGGAAACATAATGAGACATAGACATGACAACCCGAACTTGACAACGTAAGACACAGACATGAAACGCATGAAGAGCAGGGGAGATTTAACATGGTTGGAAACACGAGGGGAAAATAATAACTAGAAACACTTAGGCATAATAATACAAACTTGATAACATAAGGGTGAGGGGAAGCTTAAATACAGGGGAAGAAAACACAAGGAGTCTAATAACCAAATGAACTTAGATAACCTAATGAACAAAATAAACTCAAACTTAAAACGCTGGGTCAAAAGACCCAGGACCATGACTACATTATATTTTGTCTAAATTAGGGGTGTCAAACTAATTTTACATCACAGGCCACATACGGTCCGCTTTGACCTTACAGTTTTTTCTGAATGCTTAAACCCTAACTGTGATTATTGTAGCACAATTTCTAAAACTATTCATACTTATAGCAAAACCACTCACTGAGTTTGCAAAACTAAAAGCACAAAAACTGCTTTGCACTCAGTTTGCAATTTTGTAACACACACTTTGCAAAACTGTTGGCACAATTCACTGCACAACACTCAATTACCAAATTTCCAACACACTCCTAGCAAAATTATACACATGTATGGCTATCATTAACACTATTTTGCCAACTGTCTGGCACACTTTCACATGCGAAAACTGTATTAGATAATTAGTCCACTTTGCAATCAGCCTAAGCACTATAAACAGGCCACAGGTAAGCTGTCTATGTGGAGTACAATGGAAGGAGCAGTAAGAGTGAGAAGTAGAGGAGGCCGAGGAAGAGGACGTGGAGGTGAAGAAGTAGGATGAAGAGGACGACAAGGACAAGGAGGAGCAAGAGGAGGACGAGGAGGGGGGAGAGAAGGATGAGGAGGGGGGAGAGGAAGGGTAAGAAGAGTAAGAAATAGAATTGCTGATGACATCAGAGCTACAATAGTGGACCATGTAATCAACCGTGGAGTGACCCTGAGGGGAGCTGGCCAACGGGTCCAGCCTAACTCGAGCCGCTACACTGTAGCAAGTACCATAAGGACATCTTGAAATGAGAATCGGTTAGTACAGTCACTTTGCACAAAGATTTGTAGCACTGCCATATGCCAATGAGAAACACACCAATACCATTGATGTAAAAATACTGAAATTGTTACTTTACAGAATTGCTAGATGACCAGATGCTGGGGCAGAGGCAGCATGTTCACTGCAGACCAAGAAACCCATATAGTCATTATGGCGATTGCAAATAATCCTATACTTGGAAATGAACACTTGTGTTTGTTTTGATGTGTGTGAATAAACACCAGTACTTGAAGTTTGGATCCCTCTATGCTTATGGATCTATGACAGAAGTATGAGCTCAAACTGACATAGCCTATTGTGCACAGAGAAAGCAAAAGCCAGATGTGTTTTGTATTCATACCATCAGTGTGCAGTTGGCGCATTGTGTGCTTAGTAGATGATGGCTTGTGTGTACTGTTTGATACGGAAACACCATTTTTACGAAGGTGTGAAGAGTTAATCTAGCTGTGTTTGCTTTTGCAAGGGAACTACAATGTTTTGATGATTGGGTGACAGGTTCTCTTATTTGTGTGTAGAGTTTTGCAAAATTAGCCAATAGTTACAAAAAATGTGCTTAAGCAATCAGAAAAAACTGTAAGTGGGCCGGACCAGTGAAACGTTCTGTCAGTGTGAAGAAGTCACAGACTGAACTGTTTTTCTACAAGATGAAGAAAAATGAAATCTGTCAGCACGACTCTCTGGACTGAAACTGTAAGAAACAAAACTACAGAAAGCTCTGCTCACTGCCCACACTATCCTTTTTATGTTTCTTGTTTGAAGTCTGCAAAAAATTGAATTGTTTATTGCTTAATTACTGTGCATAGTATGAATGGGTGGCATGGTGGTTAGCACTGTTGCCGCACAGCAAGAAGGTCCTGAGTTCAATTCCAACATCAGGCCGGGGTCTTTCTGTGTGGAGTTTGCATGTTCTCCCCGTGTTTGCGTGGGTTCCCTCCGGGTACTCCGGCTTCCTCCCACCATCCAAAGACATGCAGCTTGTGGGGATAGGCTAATTGGATAATCCAAATTGTCACTAGGTGTGAATGTGCGAATGAATGTGAGTGCGAATGGTTGTCTGTCCCTGTGTGTTGGCCCTGTGACAGACTGGCGACCTGTCCGGGGTGTACCCCGCCTCTCGCCCTATGACAGCTGGTATGGGCTCCAGCGCCCCCTGCGAAAAGGATAAGCGGAAGTGAATGGATGGATGGAGTACGAATGGCCATAAGGGAGGGTTTTGTTTTGTTTTCTTTGTTTTCTTTATCAGTAGAAAAAGCTGTAAAACTTGTGAAAATATAGTTAAGTCCAAAATATCTGTGTGTGCTTGTTTGTGGTGAGCAGCAGATCAGAGAATTATAATAATTATAATTTATAATTATTATAAACAGCTTCACGCTCACATCCAGCCCAGTGAGACTCATTCAGTCACTGACCGTGACTCTTGGTTACATGCACACATTTCTGTATCTCTGCCTTTCAAAAACACTTACATATAGTTTATCTAATATTCACTGAACTGTACATTTGGTCTTTTTCAAGAAAACAATTTTTATTCAGTGTTTTCATAAAAGTCTTGTTTTTATGGATTTACTGCTACCAGTGAAGTTTGCCACATTTTGTCTTCCACAGTGGGAAATGGCTGAAATTAAAACTGGGATCACTTTATCCTCCTAATATTATACAATTTTTTTTTAAATGCACTCAGCTTTTCACTGAAGCACAGACAGATGCTCATTTTACGTTTTTACTTGTTTCTTCATGTTTTCCTGACACACTTTAAATTATTTAAATCTGACTTCTGTCTCTCTGTGTACCTGGCCTGTACCACTACACTCGCTGTCTTGAAATTTATTTATTTATTTAATTTATTTATTTATTAAATAAATGTATTTATTTACTGACACTAAGATCACATTTGTTGCTGTATTGACGCGATGAAGAGGAAAGATTGAGTGTGTGAAGCTGGGAGAGGTTGCTGTTGTTTCTGCTCTGATCAGAGGAAGTGAACAATGCTATGAAGCTCTTTTGTATACAGCAGCTTTAAATGCATCACTGAGTCACACTGTCGGTCACTTACTGCTTCACATCCAAAGCCTTTCAAACACTTTCTTTATGTTGGACGTCAAACTTTCTTTGTGCTTGTTGATGCTGGATGTGGCAAACAGCAGAGCATCTCTCTGGACCTCAGGAACTTTTCTCTCTAGGTTCTCATGCAGGAGAGAGAAGTCGTTGGATGGAAATCTCTGAGTGCTGTGTTATAAAAGAGACACAACATGATTCAGAGTTTAACTTTATCATCAAGAAGCAGCAGTTAAAAAATGTTAATATAAAGTTTGTTGCATGTGTGTAATGAAACATAAAGACAACTACAAATGATCCCGCACACATCGCTGCAGCTCAAAGATCAGACGTTACCCAGAATCTGTAGTTTGCATGTAGATCACTCTGAAACCAATCGAGCAGTGGGACTTGTGTTGTTTCTAGGGGTGAAAGTGCAATAAGGAAATGACACTTGTCACAATATAAATAATGATCTGTTTGCTTTCTTCCACTTATCCAGTTCAGGGTCTCAGGCTGGCTGGTGTGTCGAGGGGGTGTTGGAGCCTATTCCTGTCGTAGGGTGAAAGGTGGGGTGCACCCCAGGCAGGCTAGTCTACCACAGAGCTACCACAGAAAGACTCAGTCTCTGGACTGCAGGAAGAAGACATGGAAAAACCAACCACACACACCAGACCTGTGGTTAGCCAAGTGCAAGCCTCCTGCTGTGATGGAAAGATTGGTAGACTGCAGAGACTCCCTGCAAGGATGATCAGCATCCTCAAAGAGCTTAGTGAGGACAGGAATATTTAGATTTTCACCTGACCATTTCCATTTTTTCCTAAAGAATATGAACGTTTCATTTGAGATTAATGTGCCTTTAACCTGACCCCGTCAGAATGCAGTATTATTAAAATTGTTATTTATCTGTACATTAAATAAATAATGTTGCATAGCAGGCAGATGAGCTGAGACCTCCATACTGATAAAAGGTTACAGGCCCTCAGAGCACACAGGGATGTTTCTGCTGATTCTTCTCTCGTACTCCCTGTTATTGTCCTCTGAAGTTTGAAGTAACCACGTTACTATATGGTCCATTTTACTGGGCCATACCTGTAATTATGCAGTGATGCTGGGACCTGGAAGAAAGGAGGACATGTGTACACAGCAGGAAACTGTCAGGCCAAGAAACCGAGAAACTAAAAAAAATGAACATTTTGTAAATAAAACCTCATTACAAGCACACTGAGTGTCTCAGGTCCTTAATGGGGTCACAATAACAAATTATGTTTTTTACTTTAATATTTGAGAGACACAATAGTTTTAAGTAAAAACAGACTGGAAGGCATTATAGCATATGTACATTTTATTTGAATGATTTTGAGGATTTCAGCTTTTGAAGTTTTTACAATGAATATTAAATCAGTGATAGTGCACTTTTTCATTTAGATTATTATGATTATTATTATGATTATTATTACTACTATTATTATTACTATTATTACTACTACTGTCACAGTGTATGCTTTTAGGAAGAATGTCAGTTTGTTATGAATGTTGGAAATGTTATTCAGGGAGGGCAGATTGTGTTTTTTTTTGTTGGTGTTGTGATCCTGTTTTATGAAAAACAAGGACGGTAAAATGAAGACATGTTTGTGCTTCAACAAACAAGAACGTAATGAATCTAATCTGACTCTGTGGATCGCATGTAAAGAACCCCTCATAACTAATTAATAGATTTTTTTTTTTTTAAATTTCATCAGGGTGTGAATAATGACTTTTCCCCACATGGTGGTCAATACAAGTGCTACATTTCTCATCTGTTCCTCTGACATGTTACTGTCCACATTGTTGTCCTGACACCTCCATCCATGACTGCATCAGGTATGTTTACTATCACTCTCCACTTTCTGTGTTTGATATCAGCAGGGAGTGATGAGCTCACAGCCAACAGCTGCTGTAATGAATTAATCCAAACATCAGTCTGGCTGAAAGGTAAAGATGATGTGAAAAACTGCTATTGGAGTTGTTATTTGAAGTAAACAGTGAAAGTTAGCTGTCAGGTTAAATAAACACTAAGTGAACACTACAGTTTTCTCCAGCAGAGGGCGCAGTGTGTTAAGAGATTTAGCTCTGCTCTTCACTCTGCACGTCTTGTAAATCAGCTGCTTTACACACACTGCTGCCCACACAAAGACGCTGACTGGTTTTCATTTGGATCATGTCTTTCTGTTATATAATCTATTCAATTCAATTCAATTTTATTTATATATCGCCAAATCACAACAAAAGTCGCCTCAAGGCGCTTCATAGATTCATAATCTAAAATATGAAAAGCATCTAAACTGTCTTCATACATCAGGCTGTAGAAACAGGATGTCAGGATTTCACGGAGCTCCTGCTACACCTCAAACTCACAAAATAAATTTATATTAAAAAAATCGATTCAGGATTTTAATGAATCGATTTTACGTTATCCAAGCCAGAATCGATTTTAATCGATAAATCAATTATAAAAACCCACCCCTAGGCAGAACGCCAGTCTGTTAGTTTTATGTCACCAGTTTAAACAGTTTCACTTGCTGTGTTCAGGGGGAGGGGCTAAAGACAGCAAACAGGTAAAGAAAGAAAGTTTGAGCCAGCACAAGGATCCAGTCCGTGCAGACCGCGTCATCAGAATTACTGCTGAATAAAGTATTCATCATCTTTCCAGGACCAACACGCAGGTAAACTTCCATCGTTTGGTGAAATGATCTATGACCTGTTTCTTCTTATTTGTTCTTAATCTCGACAGAACCAAGTAAGTGGGTCGATTTGTCTGTGCGTGTCACTAAAGCAGCTACAGCCGCAGTAAAAGGAAACGGGAAGGGGGAAGCATGGGGGTGGGGGGGATTCCCGTGATGGAAAAGAGGAAAAACAACATCGAAATAAGAGAGAGAGAAACGATTATTGTCTTGCACTGCAAAATGTAACCGCCCGCCACTGAAGGTAATAGAATCACTTCCTTACATTCAGTTACTGCACTTTCAGAGATCTACCTATCTTGCCTTTTGCTGGGAGTTGGCAACCCTATTAGTTAGGTTGTTTAATAGATCTACTAAGTTCTGTTTAGAATACCAGAATAGGGAGGATGTGGTAGGTTTAAGTTTATTAGATTGATACATCTCCAACAAGACAGTGTACATCACTCTGACAACGGCGTTTCTTTTCATTCAAAGGCTTTATGGCTTTTCCTGTAATACCCGGTGGGCTGGTCTCTAGTCAAAATGCCCAGGCCGATTTATTTGTCCAAGTCCAGCCATGATGTAGATTTAAGTTTATCAGATTGATCAGTGTTGCTGAACTATGAAATATTTTGGGTGCTATGTATTTTTTGCATACAGGTGTAACAGAACAGCTTTAGTGTTTTGTTTTTTAAAACTTGAGTATCAACTTATACAAAATGCAGCACGATATTAAAAAACAAACAGTTTTACTGACTATAAAATACACTATATTGGAGTCATATCGGCAGATATCCAAATTTATGATATCAGTCATATCGGACATAAAGTGGTATCGCGCTCCCACACAGGTGGTTGGTTGTTACACTCTGCAGAGGAGGCTACCCCCCCCCCCCCCCCCTCCTCTGTCCCCTTCTGGCTGCCTCTGCCTCAATTTTATCCCACAACTTAGACAGTCACATTACTCACACCCTCATTACACATACATATAGGATTTTGGGGGTGGGCACGATACACGGAGTCCAAATTACCATCAGGGTGTACACCTCACCCCTGGCATCGTTGCCCACCTCTCAATTTTAAATACACGTAGACATTGAGGGCTAGCAGGAGGGACTATGCGCTTACCTGCTGCTCGCTGGCAGGTAGCTCCATGCCCTCCTGGGTTTTAATTGCACCTTAGAACACACATGCATCAACACTACAATGAGCGGGTGGAGGGAGGTTTGGAGTCTTCTCTCACCCCCATTCTCTGCGGCAAGATGAATGGTGAGTATATTATTGAGTATATTATTGAGTATATTATAATATAGTATATTATAGTATAGTGAGTATATTATTGGTGAGACTTATTGGTGAAATAACTTATGTCCTGTTAATTTAATAATTTACTGTTTTAAAGGAAAAACCTTGGTCACTTGGACAAATATTACTTTGGTTGTAATTATTTTCCTCTATAAAATGTAATTGACTTCTACAGTGGCCTGCTTTTGTTACTGGTAACATGAGTAACATCAAAAAATTTCTCCCCTTTAGCATTTACCATTTTCCCCACAATATAATGTACTACCATAATCTACACCCAGTCAATAACACAAAATTTGCTTAAAGGAAACATCAGCAACCCAAAAAAGTCTGCAGCTCCAAACTTATGTAAACCTCCAGTCTCCCTTTCTCCCCTACGTGGTGAATTGTTTGTTAACCTTTATTCATCCTAACCTTGGTCCAGTCTCAGTGTCAAGTCAGTCTAACCTTTAGTCCACGTCGTCAGTCCATCGCAGTTCAGTCACCCACATCACTCGCATTCACACCATATATTGCTGATAGTGGAGACTCCCGCGCAAATAATCAGATTCCCCACCCTCAGCAACATGAGCTCATTCATTTGTTTTATTTTCTAGAAAAAAGTTCTTTATAATCTTTAACTGGATTGACTCGCTGCAATCCTTTTAAACAGGAACTCAAATGCTCATCAGTTCCCACAGATGGCTTCTCCTCGGCCCATTATAATCTGGAAAAGCTCACCTTATATTTACTCTCCCGAAAATTTTTACAGCACTGTTAAATCAATCTTGCAGGCCTGCTTAAAACAAAAATGAGACAAAGAGAGCTGATTATTAGCTCATCAAAACACAATCCTGACAGGATTTCTCTAAGTGCACTGTTACAATTTTAAAGGGCCCAGTTCTAAACATGTCCATGATTAATAAAACTCTATTAACATAAGAAAACAACCCAAACCTAACTGTCAAAATCCATCACTAAAACAACAGCCCCAAAAATCTTAATCACAGAAAAGTTTTGCTCACTAATCAATATGTTATGGAGATTAGAACTTCAGGGCCACAAAGGTTTTGCCCTACTCTTGGTTAAATTAATACTTACATAGTCTGAACTCAGACTTAAAATCACTCCCTCTGTTTATTTTCCCCACATCATATTTCAGTGGCCTCAGGTTCTTCAGCGTCCTGACAATCTGAGGTCAAATGACATAATTTCACCTGCTAAATACACAGAAAATCTTGTTAAAAGCCGCACAGTTTGCACACCATTGATATTCTCATTAAGCCCTTTCTAAAGATGTTATAACAATGTGTCATCACTAAATTCTAAATGTATTTTCCAAATCTGCACTACTGCACTTAGTCACAGACCTGACCACTTTATTTAATTATCCTGTATGTTACCAAGCCTTTCTTCTCACAGTCACAGTGTCTCTTTCAGTGCAAGCTTCACTCATCCGGTCAGACAGGAAACCCAAGTTCTCCTTTTTCTTTTCATATCTCAAGAAGTTGCTGTGACAAGAGAAATGCATATTTAAACATTACCACATTATTAAATTATTTTATTTTCTTCCTAGAGTAATCACTTGTTTAGCTCAATCGACACAAAAGCACTTCCAATTCACTATTTTAAAACTACTTTATGCTTTTAATCACTTTTCATTTTCGCCAAAGTCACTCTATTGTCGTGGAACTTTCCTGAGTTATTCCTCACTTCAAGCTTTAAGTATGTTGAATCTACCATTTCTGTCATGTATTCACATTCATGAATGTAAGCATGTCTTCATTGCGTTGTTGTTATGTGTTCATATTAATATTGAGTGTAAGCTGATTCTTCATTGCATATGTGTTTTATAATCAGGTTTAATTCATGCATCTTTGCACTGAGCTGTGGATTCAAACTGTCTCACTTCTGATTCTCTCCAAATATAATTTCACATGTAACAATTTGTATATGTGTGTTTTCTATTCATTAATGTAATTGTTAGTTAGTTTATTTATTTTTTTATCTCTCTATTTTTCTTTTTTCTTCTTTTTTTTTTCTTTTTCTTTTTTCTTTTTTTACCTCTTTGTTGTGATGTGGTGGACATTCCTGAACCTCCATGAGTTCAGTCTCAATTTTCGATCAAATTTTCCCACATGCTTTCACTATGTTATGTCTAGGTTCACCTCTCACTACTGATCCTCGTCCCTGTTCCCACAGTTTCCGGTGTGGGCTCTCAGATCAACACAGGCCCAAATCAGCTGTTTCTTCTCTAGGACTTATTTTTCAGTCGTGCGACCGTTTTGGGGATCAGCCTGAGTTTCGCCTTCATCGCTTCGTGTACATGGGGTAACGAGAAGCGATTAACACCTCACTACCAGCTCCCGATCATTAATCATTTGGTCGTAAGATAATCAAACCTGTTTGAAATCCTGTCGGCCGTCGTGAGGGCATCACTGCAGCCTCTCACATTGCGCACACACAAACACAGAAATGAAAGTGAAAAGACGGAGCAGCACGGCAATGCAGCGTGTGATCTGGACACAAGCGATGGAGGCACAACTTGTAGAACTTTGGCTCATCCGAGCCTTTTCGATGTGGCCTCACAAAATTATCACGACCACAACAACCGTGAAAAGAGTTGGATGGACACTGATGCTCAATCTCAGCTGCCCGGTCAATGTTTTTCATTAGCAATTTAGAAAGGTTGATGGTGGTGGTCTGTGTGTGAGTGAAAGACAGAGAGGGAGAGACCAATTTTGTATGATGCGTCCATATCATTTTATGGACACACAGTGTGAGCACTCAGGTCGCATCGTGATCTATGAACTTCTAACCCCTGCGAGTCAATCGTGCAGTTTGAGCAGGAGCTGAATAATGGGCCTGAAAAAAAAGCGCAAAGTGTATGCCCAGCTTAATTTGGCAACACTGCTGCTTTGAGCGCAACTCTCTGTACGCTGTTATAAATGTCAAGGAGCCAGAAACAAAAAAAAGTGCAAACAAGGGAGCCCGGAAAGCAACATAACAAAACACAGGCTCACGACAGGCGCAGGCGGCCAGGAAAAACAGTTCACACAAAGTTCAGGGGGCCGGCCCGGAGGCTGACAGCACGATAGTCCAAACCCGGGCAGTTCAGGGGGGCGGCCCGGAGGCTGACGGCCCAAGAGCCCAGAAAACAGTTCAGGGGGCCGGGCAGGCAGGAGACACCGGCGGCGACGGAGTAAATGGTAAATGGTAAATGGCCTGTATTTATATAGCGCTTTTCTAGTCCCTAAGGACCCCAAAGCGCTTTACATATCCAGTCATCCACCCATTCACACACACATTCACACACTGGTGATGGCAAGCTACATTGTAGCCACAGCCACCCTGGGGCGCACTGACAGAGGCGAGGCTGCCGGACACTGGCGCCACCAGGCCCTCTGACCACCACCAGTAGGCAACAGGTGAAGTGTCTTGCCCAAGGACACAACGACCGAGACTGTCCAAGCTGGGGCTCGAACCGGCAACCTTCCGATTACAAGGCGAACTCCCAACTCTTGAGCCACGAGTAGGTCAGGAGGCCAGCCGGGCGGGAGGCACTGGCAGCGGCGTAGTTCATGGGGCCGTCCATGACGGCGGCATAGTTCAGGGGGCTGTCCATGATGGCAACGACGCCCAGTCATCGGCCGGACAGGACGTGCAGGACGTGCAGGCCGGACAGGACGTGCAGGCCGGACGGGACGTGCAGGACGAGCAGGCCGGACAAGATGTGCAGGAACAGACACCATGGAGACCTCAGGAGCAGACGAAGCTGAACACTCGGAGGCTGGACCAGGCGGAGCTGCAGAGGCTGAGGCGGAGCTGCGGACTCGGAGGCCGGACCAGACGGAGCTGCGGACTCGGAGGCCGGACCAGACGGAGCTGCAGACTCGGAGGCCGGACCAGGCGGAGCTGCAGACTTGGAGGCCGGACCAGGCGGAGCAGCAGAGGCAGGACCAGGCGGAGCTGCAGACTCGGAGGCCGGACCAGGCGGTGGAGCCGGTGGTGGCTGAACGGCCTCGCCAGAACCATCAGCAGACACTGGGACGTGCTGGCTGGGTCCTCCCGGACCCCCAGGTGACGAGGCAAGAGGCTGAACGGGCCCCTCGGACCCTCCAGCGGAGACAGGTGGCTGAACGGGCCCCTCGGACCCTCCAGCGGAGACGGGTGGCTGAACGGGCCCCTCGGACCCTCCAGCAGAGACAGGAGGCTGAATCGGTTCCTCGGACCCCCCAGCAGGAAGAGACGGCTGAAGCGGTTCTCCAGAACCCCCAGCGGGAACAGACGGTGGAGTGAATGACTGAGGTGAGAACTGAGCAGGTGACTGAGCTGACAGGTGAGCTAATGTTTGAGCTATGGAGAGAAGTTTAAGTTGTATTTACTGTTGTAACGATGGTAGTAATGGTGGGTGAGGTGGTGGATGAGCACAAAGCTGAGCTATGTCTTCCGAGCCTACGGAAAACTGCTGGACGGGCTCACCTGAGCCTCCAGCGAGGACAGAAACCGGTGCAGGGGCCTGCTGGGCAGTAGCCGCTCCCACCCGCGGAATAGGCACGGGCACAGAGACTAGCGGAGCCTCAGCCAGCCTGGAAACTGGAGCAGGGACAAACTGGGCCCTAGCCCCCCTCACCCGAGGAACTGATACAGGTGCAGGAGACGGCTGGACCGCAGCTGCCCTGGGCGGAGGAGCACCGGAAGGCAAAGGCGCAGGCTCACTGAAAACTGGTTCATCAAAAATAGGTGACGACCCTTTCCCACCACGTTTAACAGTCCGTACAGTCTTAGGTTTAGCAGTGTTCACAGTCTCAGAAAAAACAGACTCGGCAAACTTGGGTTTTAGCTTGTTCCCACTCCAACGAGCAGACCTTGAACTAAAAATCCCAGACGAATGCTTATTGTGATGAACTAGCGCGGGAGGATTCAAACCAAAACTGGCCTCCCAATCCAAATCCTTGTCGAGAAAAGAAATCCCAAAAGTGTCTGAGGTGAGTTCATAGTCTTTACCGTTTAACGGCTCAGGTGGAGTTTGGAAAGTGTAGTCCTTTTGACTCACCACCGGAGGTTGCTCAGACGTGTCCATATGACGGCGACGTGAGCGCCGTTTCCTTTGGGCAGAGGTAGCTGGCGGTGTGAGCAACTGAGCCTCCGGTGCACAGAACGGTGACGCTGAGGATGGAGCGTGAGCGCCTGAAGCCACACGGAGGACTCCCAACTGAAGCGGCCGCATCTTGAGTGCCAGCGAAGCAACAGGACGAGACTTCTGACAGCTCCGGGGACCACCAAGAGCCAGCTGAGTGCCATGGAAAATGCGCCCGACGTCAGGGGTGAGCCATGGCTTCCAGCGGAGTTCCTCCTCCAGCTGGGCAAAGGCTGCTCGGCGTCGTTCAATGTCTGCTGGGTCCATAGTATGGTCGCGATCTTCTGTTAGGTGACGGCTGTGTGCGGACAGGGATAGGACCCAAGATGCAGACTCCAGAGAGAAACTTAAACCAAAACAGCTTTAATGCTGAACTCAAACATAACATAACTGGAAAAAGGTCAAAAATAAACTAGCACCGGCGGAATGACAAAACACACAGCAAAATAAACGGTAGATCGCGACACAGACACAGAGAAACACAGGGCTTAAATACACAGAGGGAGCAATCAGGGAATGAGTAACAGGAGGGAAACACAGCTGGGACAAATCAGAACTGACGAGAGCAAAGAAGCGTAAACTGAACACACTGAGATAAGACAGAGACCTTCAAAGTAAAACAGGAAACACATAACACAGACTGAACAAAGACACAGACTCACATGCAGGCACTACAGAGGGAACAGAGACGTGGGACCAGGGCAGACACAAACACTGACTGGACACAGGGATATAGGAACTAAGGATACACAGAGACGCGAACTAGACAAGGGGCTACAGGTGACAGGGGAGACAGAACAACTAGAGAAGACAGACATAAACCATAAGACAGAACTCAAAGAAACCAAAGACTAGAAAGTATAAATAATACAATAAACTCAAAACCCCTTGGTCAACGACCCAGGCATCCTAACAGAATTATAATATTTCTGACTGTCTGAGGCTAAATTTCCCCGATTCAAATCGAATCGAATCATTGATTGAATCGATTCTAGAAACTAGTTCGACAATCTCTCCGGCATTGGAACCATCATCTGTTTTCTCTTCGGTAACCTTCGGTCATGCTCTCGGTTGATTTTTCTCTAGTCGGCACACTCATTTCCTCCATTACCGGGCGGCACGGCGGCTGGCTGCTTCCCAAACAAATACACATGTGCGGCTTGGCACTTGTGCTGTACGTAACAAGTCACGTGACGTGACGCTGCGGCTGTGATTGGTTCGGCTCTGCGCTAGTTAATTTGGATTGGCTGTTCTTTTTCTTTTTTTTTAAGAGAGGAAGAGAGAGAGATGAGGTCTATCACAATAGTTTCATTTTTCTGTCAAGAAAAAGTTATTTCGCAATACATATCGTTATCGTTCTATCGCCCAGCTCTACTCCTCAGATATTATGGCAGTAGACCTGCCAGGAAATTTTAAGAACTTTAAATTTTCAGTGCCTTGAAATGTATCTTGACATCATACCGTTTTGTATGTTAACTGAAAAATGTATTATTATTATTTTTCCAATTGTGTGATAACTTTCAACATCTCTCTTACTGCAGTTATCGAGGATCAGGATGGCTGACTTTAAATTAGTTAGAAAACAAATTAAAGCTCTACAACTCCATGACAAACCATCAGCTGTTGGATTAGTTAAGGAGCCACTGGGGATGGATGACATCACACTAAATATCGCCATCACAGGAGAATCTGGCTCTGGGAAATCCACCTTTGTTAACGCTCTCAGAGACCTGTCCGATGGTGACGAGGGAGCTGCTCCTACTGGTGTTACAGAAACCACCTCAGAGGTCGCACCGTACCCCCATCCAAACTATCCCAATGTTACTTTTTGGGATCTCCCTGGAATCGGCACCACCAAGTTCCCAGCTGAAGAGTACCTGGAGCTTGTTGGATTTGAGAAGTTTGACTTCTTCATCATCATCTCAGCCGTTCGCTTCAGAGAAAATGACGTGAAACTGGCTCAGGAGATTCAGAGGATGGAGAAGAAGTTCTACTTTGTTCGCTCAAAGATTGACAACGATTTACGAGCTGAAGAAAGAAGTCAGAGAGAGTTTAAGGTGGAGAAGACTCTTTCACAAATCAGACAAGACTGCATTCAAGGTGAGTGTCACATGAGATCATTTATATGAGTGAGACCAGTTTCTGGATTTAATGATGGTGATGCAGTTGTTGGAGTGTTCAGGCCACAGTTGGACAGTTCATCTCTGTTAGTTTTATTACTGTGTGGCTGCAGGATGCTTCTTTAGTTCATCCTCTGTTAATCTCCTTCCTTTAGGCCAACTTTCTGCTGATTGGCTGCCCCTCCCTGACACGCATGTGCACGTTTCTTTCCTTCTCTGACGCAGGACTCACAGGATTAGGCATCAAGACTCCGCAGGTCTTCCTGGTGTCCAGCTTTCAGCTCCACCAGTATGACTTCTCCCTCTTACACAAAGCCTTAGAGAGCGGCCTTCCTGAAGTCAAGAGAGATGCTCTGGTTTTGGCCATGCCCAGTATCAGCAGCGAGATCATCAACAAGAAGAAAGAAGCTTTCAAGGTATGATTGTACTGTCAGCCACTCTGTCTACATCTTTACTGGAGTCTGATCAGCATACTCAAGGCTTTTTTTCTTAATCTGCCCTCACTCATCATAACATCAACATTCACTCGAACAAAGGAGGTTATCAGCCAAGGTTTATCAGTCTAAGAGCAAATTCATATAAGAGAGGCCATGGTGACACCATGCAACAGACCTGAACGCGTTTGATTCTACAAATACAGAGAAAACTATGATGTTAGAAACATAAAAAGAGACAGAAGAAGAGATGAAGCAGAAGCAGATAATCTCAGTGAGATGACCCATGTGACGAGTCTGAGGTTCACATTGAGGCTTATACAGTTTATGGGTGAAAATATTTACCTCTGTTGTGGGGACATCACCGTTTATAAATCTGATATAACTGTGTCTACATGAAGACACTGATTGTCTTTCAGCAGAATCATAATAAACATCTCAATTTTCTTAAAGCCCCAAAACCACAACATACGATGTAAGACGCGCTAATGTTGTTTGTTTTTGTGCAAAATTACCATGAAATCTTCCATCCATCCATCTTCATCCGCTTTATCCGAGGCCGGGTCGCGGGGGCAGCAGCCTAAGCAAAGAGGCCCAGACCTCCCTCTCCCCAGCCACCTCCTCCAGCTTATCCGGGGGAATACCAAGGCGTTCCCAGGCCAGCCGAGAGATATAATCTCTCCAGCGTGTCCTGGGTCTGCCCCGGGGCCTCCTCCCGGTGGGACATGCCTGGAACACCTCACCCAGGAGGCGCCCAGGGGGCATCCTTGTCAGATGCCCGAACCACCTCAGCTGGCTCCTTTCGATGTGGAGCAGCAGCTGCTCTACTCTGAGCCCCTCCCGGATGGCCGAACTTCTCACCCTATCTCTAAGGGAGAGGCCAGCCACCCTTCGGAGGAAGCTCATTTCTGCCACTTGTATCCGCGATCTCGTTCTTTCGGTCACTACCCACAGCTCGTGGCCATAGGTGAGGGTAGGGACGTAGATCGACCGGTAAATTGAGAGCTTCGCTTTTACACTCAGCTCCCTCTTCACCACAACGGACCGGTGCAGCGTCCGCATTACTGCAGCTGCAGCCCCAATCCGTCTGTTGATCTCCGGCTCCCTTCTCCCATCACTCGCGAACAAGACCCCGAGATACTTGAACTCCTCCACTTGGGGCAGGAACTCATCCCCGACCCGGAGTGGGCACTCCACCCTTTTCCGGCTGAGAACCATGGCCTAGGATTTGGAGGTGCTGATCCTCATTCCCGCTGCTTCACACTCGGCTGCGAACCATTCCAGTGCGAGCTGGAGGCCCTCACCCGATGAAGCCAACAGAACCACATCATCCGCAAAAATCAGAGATGAGATTCTGAGGCCACCAAAGCGAAAGCCCTCCGCCACTTGGCTGCGCCTAGAAATCCTGTCCATAAAAATTATGAACAGAACCGGAGACAAAGGGCAGCCCTGGCGGAGCCCATCACCCACCGGGAACGAGTCCGACTTATTGCCGGCAATGCGAACCAAGCTCTTGCAACGGTTGTATAGGGATCGAATGGCCCGTAGCAATGGGCCAGACACCCCATACTCCCGCAACACCTCCCACAGGACACCCCGAGGGACACGGTTGAATGCCTTCTCCAAGTCCACAAAACACATGTAGACTGGTTGGGCAAACTCCCATGCACCCTCAAGTATCCTGGAGAGGATAAAGAGCTGGTCCAGTGTTCCGCGACCAGGACGAAAACCGCATTGTTCCTCCTGTATCCGAGGTTCGACTAGCGGACGAACTCTCCTTTCCAGCACCCTGGCATAGACTTTCCCCGGGAGGCTGAGGAGTGTGATCCCCCTGTAGTTGGAACACACCCTCCGGTCCCCCTTCTTAAAGATGGGAACCACCACCCCGGTCTGCCAGTCCACAGGTACTGCCCCTGATCTCCACGCAACATTGCAGAGGCGTGTCAACCAGGACAGCCCTACAACGTCCAGAGCCTTCAGGAACTCGGGGCGGACCTCATCAAAACCAGGGGCTCTGCCACCAAGGAGTTGTTTAACTGCCTCAGTGACCTCGCCCCCAGAAATTGGCGGGTCATTCCCCTCATCCCCAGACTCTGCTTCCTCCTCGGAAGACGTGTCAGTGGGATTAAGGAGGTCCTCGAAGTATTCCTTCCACCGCCTGACAATTTTCTCAGTCGACGTCAGCAGCGCTCCGCCAGCACTATACACAGTGCAGGTAGAGCACCGCTTTCCCCTCCTGAGACGCCTGACGGTTTGCCAGAATCTCTTCGAGGCAGTCCGAAAGTCTTTTTCCATGGCCTCTCCGAACTCCTCCCACACCCGAGTTTTTGCTTCAGCCACTGCCCGAGCCGCATTCCGCTTGGCCTGTCGATACCTGTCGGCTGCCTCCGGAGTCCCACAGGCTAACCAAGCCCGATAGGACTCCTTCTTCAGCCTGGTGGCTCCCTTCACCTCTGGTGTCCACCATTTGGTTCGGGGATTACCACCACAGCAGGCACCAACCACCTTGCGGCCGCAGCTCAATGCAGCAGCTTCGGCAATGGAGACGCTGAACATGGTCCATTCGGACTCAATGTCCCCAGTCTCCCTCGGAATGCTGTTGAAGCTCTGCCGGAGGTGTGCGTTGAAGATCTCGCGGACTGGGGCCTCTGCTAGACGTTCCCAGCACACCCTCACTACGCGTTTAGGTGCACCAGGTCTGTCCAGACAAAGAGCGATTCAGAAGACCCTTATGAAAAGGATATCGAGGGAACAGTTTACCCTGCCCGGGATAGGGTTACCGGGGCCCCGCCCTGGAGCCAGGCCCGGGGAGGGTGCCCGAGGGCGAGCGTCTGGTGGCTGGGCCATGAAATCTTACATAATTAAAATTACTAAAATATCAATAATATGCCACAATTATTATATAATTATTATTACTCACTGCCTTTTATTATAGTGTGCCTTCTTTAAGTATTTGTAAGTAATAACACTGTAAATTCGATTTAATTACAGAGAACTTTTTCTTTCGATTGGGGAAATTTTTATAAACAGTTATTGAAATTTGTTTTTAGAATAAATTTAAATATTTCGGTGCTTTAAAACTGAAAAAGTGTAAGTTGATTTTGTATCAACATAATTAGCTCAAAAATATAATAACAGTAAACACAGACAGACGTAAAGGTGTGCGATGCACATGAATATAATAAAATACAATAAAGTGGCTCAGTTCACAGCATGCTAAGATATTGTAGTCAATTCTCTGTGGAATATTAAGAGGAGTGTGTCATGTTTTGTGTGATGATGATCTAAGATTAAATAAAGCAAAAGAACTCGAAAAAAAGCCCCAAAGTTTAAAGTTTATCCTCTTTTTTTCATTCCAGGTATCAGAGACAAGCACAGACAACCAATTTGAAATTGAAACTGTGAGAGAAGAAATCAAAGAAGCTCTGCTGAACAATGACAAATCGCTGGCTATCACAAAGATCAAGGAGTTACTGGACAAGGAGAGGAACACTCCACTGAATATCGCCATCACAGGAGAATCTGGCTCTGGGAAATCCACCTTTGTTAATGCCTTCAGGGGCATGGACAACAGAGAGGAGGGAGCGGCCCTGACCGGTGTTGTAGAAACCACCTCAGAGGTCACACCGTACCCCCATCCAAACTATCCCAAGGTTACTTTATGGGATCTCCCTGGAATCGGCACCACCAAGTTCCCAGCTGATAAATATTTGGAGCTTGTTGGATTTGAGAAGTTTGACTTCTTCATCATCGTCTCAGCCGATCGCTTCAGAGAAAATGACGTGAAACTGGCTCAGGAGATTCAGAGGATGGAGAAGAAGTTCTACTTTGTTCGCTCAAAGATTGACAACGATTTACGAGCCGAGAGAAGAAAGAGAAACTTCAGCGAAGAGGAGACTCTTAGGAAAATGAGGGAAAACTGCATTCAAGGTGAGACTGATTTGTGTGTTCATCATCTCATACCAAAAACGTTTGTTCACCAAAGCTTACTGAGAGAAAGCTGCTTGAACATCACCATCCAGGGTGATAGACGAGGTACAGCCCAGACAGGAGGAGGATGATTGTCCTGATGATGGTGACACAGCTGCTGAAGAAGTCAGGCAGATGCTAGATAGATGAACTTTGTTATAAGGAAACTTTATTATACTTATTATAGTGTTTGGGAGGATCTTGCAGTCTGATATCATCAGGTGATTTTGTATTAAGATAGTTCTCGATGAGTCACAGACGTCAAAATCATTTTTGTTGCAGTCGGTAGCTTAAATGTTACACATAAAGTGGCACAGTGTATTTTAAAATATAACTATTTAATAAGGAATATATTGCAACAGTAAGCTATAAAATCACCAATATGAAAACACGACCCCAGTCTGTATGTGGTGGCTTACAAGTTACACTATGAGTTCAAATCCTTTACACATCTATAAAGTCAGTCGGCTCACTGAATCTGCTGAAAGATAAAATGCAGTTTTAGATGTTTTTATTATTTTGTATCTTATCATCATACTGTTTGTTTTTTCTGTGCCAGGACTCAGAGATTTAGGCGTCGAGGCTCCGCAGGTGTTCCTGGTGTCCAGCTTTGAGCTCCACCTGTACGACTTCTCTCTCTTACATGAGACCTTAGACAGAGACCTTCCTGAACACAAAAGACATGCTCTGCTGCGCGCCATGCCCAACATCAGCCTGGAGATCATCGACAAGAAGAAAAAAACTTTCAAGCGCCGATTGTATTGGTTGTCCACTCTGTCTGCAGCTGTAGCTGCTGTTCCAGTTCCTGGGCTTTCTATTGCTGTTGACATAGCGGTGCTAGTTGGTGCTGTCACAAATTACGTCTTTGGGTTTGGTCTTGATATCAAGTCTCTGCAGAGATTGTCTGCCAGCACAGGCGTGCCATACGCCGATCTGCATGCCGTCATCGTTTCTCCGCTGGCTGCGGTGAAAATATCGAAAGAGCTCCTCCTGAAGGTGTTGAGCCAAATTGCAGGAGCAGCTACATTTATGGCACTGGAGGAAGTTTCCAGATTCATTCCAATAGTTGGAATCCCGCTGGCAATGGTGTTCTCTTTTACTACAACTTACAGACTTTTGAATTTCATCCTCAACCAGCTTGCTGAAGACGCCCAGAAGGTGTTCAAAAAAGCTCTGGGTCTGAACACCTCAGTGTGATTTAAATAGTTAAAGGCGATACAGTGACACGTTTAAAACTGAAGGGTATGAAATAAAATTCCTAAATCATTGAATATGCAGTGAATCCAGCTGTAAACCAGCATCCTTACAGCTGATCAGTGCATCAGAGGCCTCAGCAGGTCTCATGTCCTCAGAAACAACAGAGGAACCTCTCCCACCTTTACACAGCAACACAATAATGTGGCCTTTATATCCATCCATCCATCCATCCATCCATCCACCCTGCATCCATCCATCCATCCATCCATCCATCCATCCATCCATCCTGCCTCCATCCATCCATCCATCCTGCATCCATCCATCCATCCATCCATCCTGCATCCATCCATTCTGCATCCATCCTGCATCCATCCAGCATCCATCCATCCTGCATCCATCCATCCATCCTGCATCCATCCTGCATCCATCCATCCATCCATCCATTGTGGAGCAGGGAAATTATTTTACTGCTATTGTTAAATAATCATCATTATTACCATTGCATTAATAATATAATCTGCAGTATGATCATTGCTTTGACAATGTAACAGATAGCTTTAAGATGGCCTTAAGATGTTTATGATGATGTTAATTTTGTATTTCAGATGCAGTTATAACTATTGTGTACACAATGCATATCTGTGCTTATTTGAGTTGATGTTCAGGTTCTTTAAAGGTCTTAAGCTTCACTGACGTGACTGTTCAGGTGATACATGCTGAGGGAAAACTAGAACATAGAAGGAATTGCAATACATGCTTACAAAACACTTATATATCAGGTCATTTTATATTAAGGTTTTAAGTAGAGGTTCTTGGTTAAAACATTTATTTAGTAGAAGACATACATATAGTCTCAGTGAGCCTCTGGTCTGGTGAAAGGTCAGAAGTGCAACAGGTGAATTGAGAAAGAGCATTTGAGGACGAGACACAGACAGTTAGTAGGTGAAGAGGTGACACAAAGAGCATGTGAGGTCAACACACACACACACACACATGAGTTAGATTTATTTAGAGGAGAGATTAGTCATGTCTCGGTAAAAGAGGAACCGTCCTTGTTGTCTCGGCAAGAAAGAGGAACAATTCACTTTAAGATAAGAACGGAAAGTACCAGCCATGAAAATAGAAGATGATCTTCTGGGTTAAAAGTCATTGTGGTGTTGATCTGATCTATGTATAAAATGTATCTGTGACGCATGAAGGGGCGTCAGTAAATCAAACCCTGATGCTATAAAATATCTGTTCATGCTTTGATTAAGTTGAAGACTACTTGCTGTCTGCGTACAGAGTTGTCTTCCCACACGTGTGTATTCATTAAAAATCATTGTTTGACCAAGAGCTTCTGGACCCAGGGTGGTTTGTACTCTCCCTCCTCAATTTTGAACCTTAACACCATCCATCCTACATCCATCCATCAAGACCACCATATAACACATCATAACCCCAGCTGAGTTAGTGTCTATAATTACTGAATGTGGTGTGGACAGGATTTTACAAACTGTTTATTCACGTGTTATGTTGAACTTTCGTCTGTACCTAACTTATTGGTTACAAAATGTTTCATCTGCGATGGAATTTGGTTCGAGTCACCACTAAATATGAAATGAAGATCTTGAAAACACCCACAGGCCTGGCAAAAAATCTCCTGTATGCTGTGTTTTTGCTTGTTGCTGCCAAAGGTGATTCATAATGGTGACATATCTATAAAATTTTTAAAACTTCAAAGAATCTCTTTAAAGTTTTCTGCTCATAATAGAATAGGGAGTGTAGAATTATGAGCAGAAAAATAAATTTGAGCAATTGTAGTACGTTGCAGCAACATAATAAAGCTGAAAAAAGTGAATGTCTAACTAATTTCTGAACCCACCGCATGTATGTATGCATTTCTCTCTGATTTATTATCACATGTTGGGTTTGCTTTTGTTGAATAAATTTAACTGCCTGTGTAAGGCAAGGTAAGTTTATTTGTATAGCACAATTCAACAACAAGGTGATTCAAAGTGCTTTACAGAGACATTAGACACAAAAACAAATAAAAAGCATGATTTAAAATTGATTAAAACAAGCAAACAAACAATCTAACTAATTAACAAACAAACAAACAAAACAGTATATAAAATCAAAACAGATAAAATCAGAAGTTAAAATGTAAGTTTTGAAATTTAAGCTTAAGTGCGGATTTGGTGCTTTATTCAAATGCATATATATATATATATATATATATATATATATATATATATATATATATATATATATATATATATATATATATATATATATATATATATATGTACATATATATATATATATATATATATATATATATGTACATATATATATATAAGGAGCATAAAAGCTGAATGCAGCTTCTCCGTGTTTGGTTCTGACTCTGGGAGCTGATAAAAGACCGGATCCAGATGACCTGAGGGATCTGGATGGTTCATACTGGGTCAGGAGGTCATTGATGTATTTTGGTCCTAAACCATTCAGAGCTTTATAGACCAGCATCAGAACTTTAAAGTCTATCCTCTGACGGACAGGCAGCCAGTGTAAAGACCTCAGAGCTGGACTGATGTGGTCCACTTTTTTGGTCTTAGTGAGGACTCGAGCAGCAGAGTTCTGAATGAGCTGTAGTTGTCTGACTGATTTTTTAGGTAGACCTGTAAAGATGCTGTTACAGTAATCAAGCCTACAAAAGATGAATGCATGGACTAGTTTTTCCAGGTCCTGTTGAGACATCAGATCTTTTATCCTTGAAATATTCTTGAGGTGATAGTAAGCTGATTTTGTTATTGTCTTAATGTGTTTTTCTATGTTTAGGTCTGCATCCATCCACCCAAATTTCTCGCCTGGTTTGTGGTTTTTAGGTGTATAGATTGAAATTCTCTGGTGACCTGTAATCGTTTTTCTTTGGCTCCAAAGACTATTAACTCAATTTTGTTTTTGTTTAGCTGGACAAAATTGCGGCACAAGCAGTCATTAATTTCCTCAATGCATTTACCAAGAGCCTGTACAGGGCCTCGGTCTCCTGGTGACATTGTGATATATATTTGTGTGTCATCTGCATAGCTGTGGATCAGATGTCATCATCAAGGATTTTTGATATGAAAGGAAGGTTGGAGATTGGCCTATAATTAGCTAAGACTGCTGGGTCTAGAGATGGCTTTTTGAGTAAAGGTTTAACTACAGCCAGCTTGAAGGCCAGTGGTACATAGCCGATTATTAGAGATAGGTTGATCATATTTAAGATCGAAGAATTAATTAATGGCAGGACTTCTTTGAGCAGTTTTGTAGGAATGGGGTCTAAAAGACACGTTGATGGTTTGGAGGAAGTAATTATTGAAGTTAACTCAGAAAGATCAATTGGAGAAAAAGAGTAACTTAACATCAATGGTACTAAGAGTAGCTGTAGATAATATTACATCTGTGGGGTGATTATTGGTAATTTTTTCTCTAATGATAAAAATTTTATTTGTGAAGAAGTTCATGAAGTCATTACTAGTTAACGTTAAAGGGATGGTTGGCTCAAAAGAGCTCTGACTTTTTGTCAGCCTGGCTACAGTGCTGAAGAGAAACCTGGGGTTGTTCTTATTTTCTTCAATCAGTGATGAATAGTAAGATGTTCTGGTTTTGCGGAGGGCTTTCTTATAAAGCAGCAAACTATTTCTCCAGACTAAATGATGATCCTCTAGATTTGTGACACGCCATTTCCTCTCCAGATTATGAGTCATCTGCTTTAGGGTACGTGTTTGAGAATTATACCACGGAGTCAGGTACTTCTGATTTGAGGCCTTAGTTTTCACAGGAGCTACAGTATCCAGAGTCGTATGTAGTGAGGAGGTGAAATTATTACAGTTTTTTCTGAATGCTTAAACCCTAACTGTGATTCCTGTAGCACAATCTCTAAAACTATTCAGACTTATAGCAAAACCACTCACTGAGTTTGCAAAACTAAAAGCACAAAAACTGCTTTGCACTCAGTTTGCAATTTTGTAACACACACTTTGCAAAACTGTAGGCACAATTCACTGCACAGCACTCAATTACCAAAATTCCAACACACTCCTAGCAAAAGTATACACATGTATGGCTATCATTAACACTAATTTGCCAACTGTCTGGCACACTTTCACATGTGAAAACTTTTTTAGATAATTAGTTCAGCCTAAGCACTATAATACAGGTAAGCTGTGTGTGCGGAGTACAATGGAGGGAGCAGAAAGAGTGAGAAGTAGAGGAGGCCGAGGAAGAGGACGTGGAGGTGAAGAAGTAGGATGAAGAGGACGACAAGGACAAGGAGGAGCAAGAGGAAGACGAGGAGGGGGGAGAGGAAGGGTAGGAAGAGTAAGAAATAGAATTGCTGATGACATCAGAGCTACAATAGTGGACCATGTAATCAACCGTGGAGTGACCCTGAGGGTAGCTGGCCAACGGGTCCAGCCTAACTCGAGCCGCTACACTGTAGCAAGTACCATAAGGACATCTTGAAATGAGAATCGGTTAGTACAGTCACTTTGCACAAAGATTTGTAGCACTGCCATATGCCAATGAGAAACACACCAATACCATTGATGTAAAAATACTGAAATTGTTACTTTACAGAATTGCTAGATGACCAGATGCTGGGGGCAGAGGAAGCATGTTCACTGCAGACCAAGTAACCCATATAGTCATTATGGCGATTGCAAATAATCCTATACTTGGAAATAAACACTTGTGTTTGTTTTGATGTGTTTGAATAAACACCAGTACTTGAAGTTTGGATCCCTCCATGCTTATGGATCTATGACAGAAGTATGAGCTCAAACTGACATAGCCTACCTTGTGCACAGAGAAAGCAAAAGCCAGATGTGTTTTGTATTCATACCATCAGTGTGCAGTTGGCGCATTGTGTGCTTAGTAGATGATGACTTGTGTGTACTGTTTGATACGGAAACACCATTTTTACGAAGGTGTGAAGAGTTAATCCAGCTGTGTTTGCTTTTGCAAGAGAACTACAATGTTTTGATGATTGGGTGACAGGTTTTCTTATTTGTGTGAAGAGTTTTGCAAAATTAGCCAATAGTTACAAAAAATGTGCTTAAGCAATCAGAAAAAACTGTAACAAGATAATCGACCTCTGTTGGGGTAGCGTTCAGATAGCTGCTCTGCTCTGTGTTGGTAAAGGGCATTGGAGATGATAACAGTGGGTGGATTATATTCTTAAACTTAGTTACAGCACTTTCAGAAAGACATCTACTTTGATAAAGTCTACTCTTCACCGCTGTGTAATCAATTATTGTAAATGTAAATGTTATCAGGAAATGATCAGACAGGAGAGGGTTTTCAGGAAACACTGTTAAATGTTCAGTTTCTATGCCATATGTTAAAACAAGATCTAGAGTGTGATTAAAGTGGTGGGTGGGTTCTTTTACATTTTGAGAGAAACCAATTGAGTCTAATAACAGATTAAATGCCATGTTGAGGCTGTCATTTTTAGCATCTACATGGATGTTAAAATCACCCACAATAATTATTTTATCTGAGCTCAGAACTAAATTAGATATAAAGTCTGAGAAATCAGACAGAAACTCTGTGTAAGGCCCAGGTGGACGATAGATGATAACAAGTAAGACTGGTTTCTGAGTTTTACAGCTGGGGTGGACAATGTTAAGCATCAGGCTTTCAAATGAATTAAAAGTCTGTCTTGGTCTTTCATTAATTAATAGGCTGGTGTGAAAAATTGCTGCCACACCGCCCCCTCGGCCTGTGCTTCGAGATTTCTGGTAGTCCGAATGACTCGGGGGTGTTGATTCATTTAAACTAACATAATCATCCTGCTGCAACCAGGTTTCTGTAAGGCAGAGTAAATCGATTTGTTGATCAATTATTAAGTCATGTACTAACAGAGACTTGGAGGAGAGAGACCTAATATTTAATAATCCACATTTCACTGTTTTACTCTTTGGTTCAGATGTGGATACTGTATTGTTCTTTCTTTGTAATTGTTTAAGTTGTTTGTTGGTGGTTTTTAGTTTGTTTTTTGTCTTTTTGGGAGCTGACACAGTCTCTATGGAGATGGGTTTTTGGGGGGGTAGCAGGAGGAGAGAAGCTGCAGAGAGGCGTGTAAGACTGCAACTCTGCTTCCTGGTCCCAACTCTGGATAGTCATATTTTGGGGGGTTTAATAAATTTGTCCATATTTCTAGAAATGAGAGCTGCTCCATCCAAAGTGGGATGGATGCCGTCTCTCCTAACAAGACCAGGTTTCCTCCAGAAGGTTTGCCAATTATCTATGAAGCCCACATCGTTTCTGGGACACCACTCAGACACCCAGCAATTTAAGGAGAACATGCGGCTAAACATGTCACTCCTGGTCTGATTGGGGAGGGGACCAGAGAAAACTACAGAGTCCGACATTGTTTTTACAAAATACCACAGTTTTTGTTTTGGTCGTATCATTTTATTTGGTTGTATTTATCCACGACAATATTGTCTGACATTAAACCGGTCCATGGCACAAAAAAGGTCGGGGACCGCTGATTTAGAGAGTTGAAAAAAATGTTTGGAGAAGTGCAGCTGGCTAAAACTCTCATGGATGGAAATTTGTTGATAGCCGTTAGGACAGAAGAACAGAAAGTGTTAAATGTTGAAAGCATGTGTGAGAAGACTGTGGGAGAGAAAAGATGTATTAAAGGATGTATTAATATCAAGTGGTGTATTGATGATGGTGAGGTCAGCAAAGTAAAAAGACTATTAAAAACAATTAATGGGGAGAGGGTTGATAGCTTATTGGTACTCCTGGATTTTCAGGAGGCTGTCCTGCAGGATAAAGTCAAAATAGGATGCATAGGATTCCTCATAGGCATCTGATGGAGCACAACACGCTGCTCAGTAGAACATTTTATACCTTTATTCTCTTACAAAATTACTTCTAGAAGGGAGATGCGTCCTGCATGACACTCCGCCATGGATCTCGAAATGGCGGTATGTGCTCAACAGTTTTATTACAGGCTGTCCCACTCTACACTGTTCCAAAAAATAGTAATGTCAAATTATTTTACTGTGTATTTTACAGATGTGTACTGTTTTTCTAGAATATCATTACATTTATGTAAAATAACATAACATCACTGTAAATGTAATAAAACACAATTTACTTGTTTGTTAAATATATTTTGTTGTACATATGCATATTTAGATCGTAAAAATACATCCAGAAATGTCTCCCATCATGCCTTGGGACATGTGCTGCTGTTTAGATGTTCTTGTTTTATTGTTTATGGTTACGTTACTTTTAACTGTTATCTTGAATGTTGTGTTTACGCCGTGGTGCAGCGTCACTGACAGTTGTTGTTTTGTAGAGAGAGTGTTGTACCATGAGTGACTTCTGTTGTGCTGTTGTTGAACCTTGAGGCACATTGTAGCACCACAAGTGTTTTAATAAGGAGCTCCCACTACCAGCTTGGGGTTAAATAACAAGCTCAATCTCTCTCTCTCATGTTTGAGGACAGTAGTGCGAGACGGAGTATCAGCAAACAGAGATGGGTAAGTATTGATCAGAGAACACACATCGGTCTGGGCAGCCTCATCTAAATGTTTTAGGTGGGATTTCAAATTATCCAATATTTCAGAGTTTCTGAGTCGGGAGCAACCCTCAGCACAAACGAAAGCTAAGCCATCACTTTCTGGGCTATACTGAGACGGGGATGCTGGCACAACTACCGGCACGGCAGACAGCGCAGCGGGGGATGAGGAGGAGTTTACACCTGCATCATGAACAAAATAAGGCTTCATCAGATTAACATGACACACACGACGCTTTCTCCTACGGTCTGGGGTACCTATAACATAATCTGTGTCACTCAGTTTCTCTTGGACAGTATAGGGCCCACAGAACTTTGCCTGGAGAGAGGATCCAGGAACGGGTAGGAGAGTCAACACTTTGTCACCCACTTCAAATTTTCTCTGCACGGACTTTTTATCAAATTTCCTTTTCATTTTTTCCTGAGACACGGAAAGAGCCTCGCGTGCAATTTCGCATGCTTTATGCAGACGCTCCCTAAAACAACTTACGTAGTCTAATACGTTCTGCTCGGGGGTAGCTGTGTCGGACAGATCTCTCTCTTTAAGCAGCCGCAGGGGACCACGCACTGTGTGTCCAAACACCAGCTCTGCGGGACTGAAACCTGTGGAGTCCTGCACACTCTCCCTCACCGCTAGAAGGAGAAGTGGCAGACCTTCGTCCCACTCTCTTCCTGACTCGAGGCAGAACTTCCTCATCATGGCTTTTAAAGTCTGGTGGAAACGCTCAAGCGCACCCTGTGATTCGGGGTGATATGCACTGGATTTTTGATGCTTGATGGATAGCGATTTTAAGACCTGAGCGAATATCTTGGACATGAAGTTAGACCCTTGGTCCGTTTGAACTGATTTAGGCAAACCAAAAGTGGAGAAAAAGTTTACTAATGCTCTGATGATGGCTTTGACTTTGATAGTGCGTAACGGAATAGCCTCGGGGAAGCGTGTGGCAGCGCACATCAAAGTCAAGAGGTACTGATGTCCTGACTTTGTTTTTGGAAGCGGACCTACACAATCGATGATTATGTGCTCAAATGGTTCACCTAAAGCCGGGATTGGGTGCAATGGAGCGGGAGGAATAACCTGGTTGGGTTTTCCACTGACCTGGCAAATGTGGCAAAAACGACAATACTTGGTCACATCAGACTTCAAACCTGGCCAGAAAAAGTGACACAGAATAAGATGGTAAGTTTTCCTAATTCCTAAATGTCCAGAGAAACTGTCATGTGCAAGGCTGAGTACTTGGGGTCGGAAATTTTGCGGTACAACCACTTGTTGAAATACGTTCCAGCCAAGATCACTAGAGGAGGGAGGATGCCATTTGCGCATTAACACATCATTTTCAATGCTGTAGACACGGGGATTCTGATCGCTGGAATTTGCGGCAAGTAAACATTTGGCCAAAGTCGGGTCATTCTGTTGCGCATGAATAAAATCTGTTTTGTTTACCTCAAAAGACAGGTCAGGTGTAGCGGGTAGCATTTTATCAGACACACATTTTTCGGCTTTTTCCACAGGCAGTTCAGCTTTCTCAGGAACAGCTTCAGGACATAGAAAAGAGTCAGACAAATCAACATCACCATATTTGCGCTTGTGGGCGCGTGTGACAACACAGGCAGGAAAAACAGAGGGCAGACTGTCAGCAGCAGGCTCAGAAACAAAAACAAAATCATCGACGGGGTTTTCAATTACTTCAGGGATCGGGAAAACTTTTCCATTGGCTAGATCATTCCCCAGAATCATAGTAAACCCCTGCACGGGCAAGCGAGTGCGCACCCCAACTGTTACCGGGCCCGAAACGAGAGGTGACTGTAGGAAGACTCTGTGCAGCGGAGCTCGTAACACACTCATTTTCACTCCCCACACGAGAGCATCAGCACCACAAAACGAGTTACTTGAAAAAGGCAACGTGCTTTCCAAAATGAGAGACTGGGCAGCCCCAGTGTCGCGCAAAATTACAATCGGCACGCGATCCTCCTCTATTCCAGTCAGTGAGGCGAACCCTTGTGAAATGAAAGGTCGGTAACCGCTGTCAAGACTGTCATTTCCTGGTTCATCACTGACGGGATTAGGAGTAGAAACCGACTGAACAAAACCAATGCTTTTTGGCTTTATCCATGTGTGAGTTTGCTCTTTGCGACGGAGCGACCGACAATTGGCAATGAGATGGCCAGTATCATGGCAATACAAGCATTCTCGGACAGTCATGGGGACCTGATCAGGGCGCATTTGACGCTTAGGAGAAACCCTCAAACTCCTCTCAGGTTTAGACAACCGGGCACATTCACGGCGCACAGCTGAAAACGTAACGCGATGGGTCAACACAAACTCATCTGCGAGAACAGCAGCTTTAGACAACGAATCCACCTTTTGCTCATTGATATATACAACAACATTCTCTGGAAGACACGTTTTGAATTCTTCCAGCAGGACCAATTCTCTTAGCTGAGCAAAGTCCTTCACTTTACTTGCAGCTAACCACTTATCAAACAAGACAGTCTTCTCCCTGGCAAACTCTACATGTGTTTGGTTGGCAGATTTTTCACATGACCGAAACTTCTGGCGATATGCCTCTGGAACTAGCTCATAAGCCCTTAAAATAGTGGATTTCACAATATCATAATCCAGGCTGTCATCAATAGACAAGCTCGCACACACTTCCTGTGCCTTCCCCACCAATTTACACTGCAGCAACAAACTCCACACATCCTTGGGCCATTTCAAAGTGGTTGCGATGCGTTCAAAGGCATTAAAGTAAGAGTCAACCTCACTTTCTCTGAAAGGTGGCACTAAAGCAATTTGCTTGCTTGCATCAAATTGGTCAGAGGAGAACGAATCAGAAGATCTACTCACAATTTTACTCATTGGGGTAGAGGTAACATTGGGTTGTCGGGAAGGATCCAGCTCCATAGCCCTTATGCGGAGATGCATAAGCTCAACTTCTTTGGCTTTAGCCGCAAGCTCCACCTCTTTCAGGCGAAGGGCGAGCCTAAGATCCTCCGTAACCAATCCTGTTGATTGTCCGGCTGGGCTAACGTTTGGGATCCGAATGGCAGCAGGAGCCTCCGCCCCTGGCGACACCCGTCCACTGGCAGCTTGTGGGGTGGTTGCAGCAGCTTCTGCCCCCGCATCCACCACCAAACTTCAGGCTTTCTTTTTTGCTCTCAGCGAAGGCGGTCGCACTTTTCTCCTCACCTCCTCACCCTTATCTTCCCTGCTTAGCCTCTATGTCCTTGTCTTGTCTGGTGTGCATTACTTTCCCTGGAACAGTCTCTCTGTCATGGTCCTGGGTCGTGCGACCCAGTGTTTTGTGTTTAGTCTATTTTGATGTTTATTGATTGTTTAGGTTGATTAAGTTAGTCCAGCCATCTGTATATATCACCCTTGCATTACGTCTCCCTTTCCCTTCGTGTGTTTATGTCTGTGTGTCTTGTACTGTTAAGTTCATGCTGTCAGTTATGTCACCTCCCCCTGTACTACGTCTCCCCGGTTCATGTCTCATGTTTCCTGTTTTACTTTGAAGGCCTGCATTCACTGTCAGTGTATTCAGTTTCACTCCTCCTGTCCTGTCGTTAAGTTCATGTGTGTCAGCTGCGTTCCCATGTGTGGCCACTTCCCCTGATCATCCCTCATGTGTATTTAGTCTCTGTGTTTCATGTAGTCTGCGTCGCGTCGTCTGTGTTCCCACCCCCTGTGTTCCGTATCTCCAGCCATAGCCTTTCCTTAGTTTGTCCAGTTTAGGTTTCTGTTGAGCTACTACTCATATGCTGCCTTCACTCTGTTTTGTTCCTTTCATCAGCCATAATAAAAGGCTCGCTTTTGTTTAAATCCACTCCTGCATCCTCGCTTGTGTTCGCACCTGGGTCCACCACACACATTTCCGCACGGTCTGCCTCCGCAGACCGTGACACGCTCACTGTCGTTCTCTAAAACCTAAAAGAGAATTATGGATTTGATCAACTGGTCTCTGACTGCTATTGACACCCTTTTCTCAACGAGAAGTCGGGGCTCGGGAGAGCCTGAGTGCCTTTCCCTGGGACTTTCCCTGCCGGTTACACGATGGACGGGTGGCAGAACTGGAGGACCGTGTGCCTGGCGGGACTGTCGATCGAGGACGCTGAAGATATCCACCTATTCGGAACCATGATAACAGGGTTCATGCTGATCGCCGTTGGCTTAGCCCTGGTTTATCAGAGAAATAAGAGAGCGGAACTGGCTGTTCAAACCCCCACAAGGCTGCCCGCTGGAATCGAAGCGACGGGACGAGGCGCGACCTCTCACAACGAACGTAATATGGTCAACACCTTGGAGACGCTTACAGCTGCTGTGAAGGCTCAAAACAACACCATTGAGCGTATGGGAGGACACATCAGAGAAAGGCCTGCTCAAAATGAGACCCTTGAGCGACAGTTGGAAAACATCGCGGAACGGATCACTGCAGTTGTGAAGTCTCAGAATCAAAAGACTGACAACACCATGGAACAGAAGTTTGATACCATCATGGGGAGGCTCGCGACTCTCCAACGGGAGATTGAGAGACCAGTGTCGGAGTGTTAGGGCAGCCTGAAAATTCTCCTGGGCTGCTCGCATGGAAATTTACACAATCAACATGAACATTGCGGATCCCCATCACGGCGCCAGCTGCAGGCCCAAGGCTGGAGCCGACCAATCACTCCCTGATAACGACTGTGTTACGGCTATTCTTCCCATCCCCTGCAAGGACACCTGGCTGGCTGGAGGACTGTTTACTTAGCCTGATAGAGCGAAGGACACTGTCTCAGCTGAACTATGGACACGCACACACATACACTTACACTGATAAGCACGCACTCATCCCCCTCCCTTTCCAAACGCCTTCGATGCTTGTTTCCTGCGGGGGAAGACGTGCCGCGCTGTAATGGTAGCGCTGTGCAGGACGACTGCTGTGTTCCTTCGGATTACCCCCCACCCCCCTATCCAACCCCTGTGGCTTGTCACGTGCTCTAATGTTGTGATGTGGACGTTAATGTGCTCTCTGTGCAGAGGAGTTTTTTTTGTTTCCTGTTCTCTTGCTGTCCTCCCATAGGTGCCCAGCGTGAGAAGAGGTCTCTTTTTTTCCTCTTGTACTTCCCCATTGTTGTGTAATTTTTCAGTGTTATTCTCTGCAACGCTGCCGATCTCTGACTGTATTCCCATGTGATGTCTTTGTTGTGTGTGTAAGTCGGGGGGGTCCTATTCCTCTGCGGGGCAACCTGCATATGGCCAATAAAGCATTCAATTCAATTCAATTCAATTCAATTCAAACCTCCAGTCGCCTCAACCGGCCGAGGTTTCTACTTCGCAAATACCCCCATATCTACCAGCTGAGCTGTCAGGCACTGCTTAATTTCTGCCTTTTTAGCATGTAAAGACACACTAACATTAAACAAATCTGCCACCAACAACAAATCCGCCTTTGTGCATCGATCCAACTTATCCACGGTGGGTTGCAGTGCAAAATCATCCACGTCAAAAGTCATCATGACTAGATCACCCCCAACACTACAAGAAAACTGCCAACCAAAAACTGCAGACAACCCACAAAACACAATGAGCAAAAAGAATGGCAAAAGAAAAAAAAAAGGACAAGCCCCCACTTTATGTTACGCCCCAGTCTAGGGGTACAGGAACGCAACATAAATTTGAAAAGACTACCCCGCCCTGGTCCCCAAAACCATACACAGAGGGAAACCAATTTCTTAGTGAATCGTGTTTTATTATCTACACTGCAAAAATGAAGCTCCGGGGTGAACAAAGGCCAAAATAACAAACAAAACAAGCTAAGTCAGGAGGAGGTGCTATCTAAAACCCTATGTGAAATCAAACATCAAACCGAAGACAAGCGCTACACCTAACTCCCTAACTGAAATAAACAGGAGAAAACAGTGCAAGGAAAAACAATAAGGCAGCTCACCCCTTCTGTTGCAGTGCTATTTACAATGTGCTATTTACAATGTGCTATTTATAATGAAAACTAATGTACACACTATATACAAAACTCAGAAAAACCGCAAAAATCACGAGCACAAAAGTCTCAGGTTTTTGGAGGTGTTAGATTATAATATTATTTTATGCCATGTTAGACCCCTAATTAAAGATTGGGAATTATTATGTAGTTTTAGTTTGCATTATTCTCCTGAATTAGAAGAAGCCGATAACTATTGCATTAGTTAAACTGATTTGCATTACATTAGACTGCTGATTTATTGTGGATGAATGATATTGTTTTATGATGCATTATACTGCTGAGTTATGAGAAATACTGTTTGCAGAAAGTCATTGCCTTATTTGTCTGATTAGAAGAGAACAGAATATACTGGAGTTTTCTGCCCCATCTCAGCAGGAGCAGATAGACGGGGAGCCAAGGTCGTAGCTTAGGCGCTGTGTGAGAGAAAGCATGTGAATGTTTAGGCTTTTTATGATAAGGTGGAGGCACCAGAGGCTATAAGAGTTTGAGCAATGCTCCACCATTTTGAGAGCCGAGGCTGTCTGCATACAGTGTCCATCTCCCACGCGTGTGTTCATTAAAATCATCGTTTGACTTAACCCGGCCGGACCAGTGTTGTTATTGTGGTTTTTTCTCTTGTCTCCATCCCCAATTTTGAACTCGTAACAGTTTGGGGGCTCGTCCTGTGGTATTGGGGTGGAAGTTAGAGGTTTGGACGGTCCGAGGTTGTCGAACGGACAGGCACAAGCCAGTGGTCTGACGTGAGTGGGCATAAGCCGGCTTATCTAAAGGTAAGGCACTACCTGTTGAATTATTTCCAAAGTGTGCCAAATTGGATATGACTAAATTAAAGTCTACTCACTGAAATTACTGGTAGAGGGTCTGTTTTGATTTTGATGAGAATCACCGTGTGTGTTATGCAGTTAAAGTTGGTTAATGGTTAATTAATGGTTTAATGAGTGTTTAATGCAGTCGGAAACTGCTAAGAAGTGTTTAATGCAGTCGGAAACTGCTAGGAAGAAATATTGGGTTTGAGTCCCAGGATATTGAGTTAAAGTCTCAAGTAGTTTGGTAGGGAATTGGCTATGTGTTGTTCTAGAAATTAGGCCAGAGACTGTGGAAACAGATACTGGTTAATTGATTACAAAAAAGTTAACTTTCTTTGGTCAGACCCGTTATGATAAATTTGTCAAAATCGGTTAGGTGAAAATTATTATAGGACGGCAGTCGGAAACTGCTAAGAAGCGCATAGCCCGGGGGTTACGCCCCCTCCTGGCCGTGGACGCGCGGCTTTGACCTGTCGTCGAACAGGGTTAGTTCAGTTTGGCTTATCTGTGGGGTACAGGGCATCCTGAAATAAGCTAGGATTTACCGAGTCTCCTCATCGTTGGAAACGGTGTCATGTGCTTTTTTGGACAAAGTTAAATTGAGTTAGGGACTTTAGAATTTAGGCCAGAGACTGTGGAAACAGATACTGGTTAATTGATTACAAAAAAGTTAACTTTCTTCGGTTGGACCCGTTATGATAAAGTTGTCGAAATTGTTTAGGTTCTTTAGAGATTAGGCCAGAGGCTGTTCTGGAAGAAACAGATACTGGTTGATTGATTACAAAAAAGTTAACTTTCTTCGGTTGGACCCGTTATGATAAATTTGTCAAAATTGTTAGGCGCTGAATCTGTCAGGCCTGTCAGTGGTTGTAAATATAAGACGTCTTTGTAATATAAAATGATAGAGTTTTGTCTGAGCTTTGTGTGACCCTGTGTGTGACGACAGCGCACTGCAGCGCTGCGAGCTATTTTTAGACTGTGTGAGCATGCAAATGAGCTGTGACGCGCACAGAGGACTTTTGTTGCTGTTTAGCGTGTTTTTGAGTTTTATAATTATGATTTGCAAATAATGATACATGCCTGTAATTAAAACGCTGATTTTGCTGATTATAGTATTACCAATAAGGTTATGAATGACTAGGGTGAATGTTTGATGTTTGGCTGGGTTTTGATATAGAAGAGATAAATCGAGCATGATTAAGACCGGCACGTCAGCCGGCAGAGTAAGATTGTGATGAAAATGATATTAAATAAATCTCTCAGTGTGTTGATACAGGTGGCTACGGGCCTGGACCAACTGCCCCCACAAGCACAGCGGCCGAAGCAAATTATAGTAATGGAAACCACACTCAGCAAGAATCAGCAGCTGTGGAAAAGACAGCAGCTAGCAGAGAATTAAAGGAGAAATTAAGAGAAGCTTTTACACATAAAATTGGGGCCAACAGACTTGTGGAGGTTGGGAAGGCGTCCGGAGCATCACAACAAAAGGTGAAACAAAACACACAAGCAGAGAAATGTGAGAGAGAGGCACATGTTAGAGAAATGCCTTGTTTGAGAAAAAACGTTAAATTAGCCCACCTACAAACGCACATACACGCAATGAAGAAACAGCTTACATCCATGAACACGTGAAGATTTTCCAGCAAGTTTCAAGCAGTGAAACTTAACATACGCCCGCCGTTAAATAATAAAGGTTATCCATTACTAACAAATAAACTCTCTGGGTTGCAGGACAACAACTTAACTTCAAAAAAAGGCACTGGTCTGACCAACCAGTGATAACACAACAAATTTAGTGGTTAGAAAAGTCAAATTGTGACATGTTTTCTGCTGATTGATTAATACAAGTGATTACCAGATGAAAGAAAATTCCAATTTTTGTGCTTTTAAACACGATCTTAAGAATTTTAACATGTACCTGTGATGTCCTGTCAGCTTGGTGGGTCATGAGTGGATTATATGGTGAGAAAAAACAAAAAAGGGGGAGAGAAGGCTGACACAGGGCCTGGTCCTGTTGTTTCTCCCCTCTCTGAATAGCGCAGCCAAAATAACATCATTTTCCTGTTCGTTTGTTTTTGTTTTGTGTTTGTTTTGTTTTTTCTCTTTATGCTTGATTACAGGCTGCTTTGCCGGAAAGCCGAGGCTGACCCTGGACTCCTGCTCTCCCCTACCATCTTTGCTCTCTCCTCTACCATCTTTGATGTGACCCTGACCTAATGCTAAAGCAGCTGGACCCACAACAACAACTTGAAAATGTCAACAGTGCTGCAGGAAAATGATCTCATGCAGCAGAGACGGAGAGAGTTAAATCCAAGGCCCGTTTCACTACACGGGGAGATTTCCGTCAGCGTCTCTTCTTTCTGAGAAGACTGAGAAAGGCTTCGGGAACAGCACCATGCCGGACAGACGAGCTCTACAGAGGGTTGTGCGATCAGCTGAGCGCACCATCCGCTCCGAGCACCTTGACCTGCACTCAATCTACAGCAGGCGGTGCTGGACCAAGGCCAGGAAGATCGTGAAGGACCTCAGCCATCCCAACAACAGACTGTTCCCTCTGTTGCTGTGTACGTGACAAATAAAAATCTGAATTTGGAAAACGAGGCATTCGCAAAGCCAACAGCATTGTGCCTGATCGGACACACCCCTCTCACACACTCTTCATACTCTTGCCATATGAAAAAAGACAGCTTCAGCTGATAGAACTGTGATTAGACGCCCATTAAGCCCAGATGAAAAGTGAGGCCGAGCAAAACAATGCTGACCTTAACCACTCTGCATTAAAACTGTGCAGGACAGTGACGGACCAACAATGATCATCGGGCAGCAAAAAGGGCATGCCAGAGACAAAAGGAGCAACTGAGGTCAGGAGGCACCTCGAAATGAACAAAAACACCAGGAGAAAATAAGCTGAAGGCACAGGTGTCGGGGCTCGGCCAGGAGCTGAACTCTGAGAAGAGCCGAACAGCAGAGCTGTAGAAGGCCGTGGAGCAAAGCAAGGGAAACATCTATGGACTTCAATCTGACCTGTACGGAAAAGACTGAGGTTTCTGCCCTCAGTAAGAGCTCAAGGCATCAGAGCAGAAACTGACCATGGCTCAGGAGGAGCTGGCTGATAATCGAACCCATCAGGCTTGGAGTCCCAGACACAGGACTTGAAATCAGGCCGTAGCTTGCAGGAGCAGGAGGCCGCCAAACCTGACGAAAAAGCTCCAACAGCAGGAGCAAGCCCTGAAGAGGCTACGGAAGCAAAAGGGTCAAGTTAAGGAGGAGCAGAACAAGGAGAAGATGCAGGACACTGGAGAAAAGGACTGCCTCAACTGGGGCCAGAACCAGTATGGACAGAACTTTGAGCAGCAGCACCAACGGATGCAAACGGACTGAAAAGGAGGAGGGCAGGACCCCAGGGCACGCTTCAGGCCGTGGTTTACCCAGAACACCAGAACAGGAAAGTGATGAACACAAACACCCACACAAACACACACATCTACATGCATTGACTCAGAATGAAGAGAAACACACATATGAACATATGCATTCGTTGATTGAGTGAGAAATGACACACACACACACACAAATCGAAATGCTGATTCAATTCACTGAGAAGTGATCCACACACACACCCACGCTGATGCAATGAAGAATGCTTTACTAACAAATGCTGCACACAAACATCCGAATATGGAGTCGGTTACAACAATAAGAAGCCATTGATTGTTTATTGGTTAAATGCATTTCATGCCACACAGAGGGCATTTGTGTAGATTTAGGAGACAGGGTCTAAAGTAGTTTGGTTGTGAAAACAATGTCTGTGCGTGATGTCTGTGTATGGCTCAAGGCCTCCACTGAATTGTTTATTGTGCTTCACACAGCCTGATAAGGAGCAGTGGTACAGAGCGAAAATGATGAGTGAATGATGTGAGTTTTATTTCGGAGAGAATATGAAAAGGTTGTGTTGATTTAACTTAGTTGTTTAAGTTTCTGCCAAAGCAAAGCATTTGTGTGCAACCAGTGTCCACTATTGAATTAAGTTAATCCAACATGTTTTTGTCAGTGCAAAAAGGAGTTATGGTGCCTGTATGCCTACACAATATAGTGTGTGAAGTTTTGGTTGATTTTTGGGTTTTGTTTGACACTAGGTTGATTCTATCAGTGAGGTATGGATTGTTCTCTTTCCCTAAGAGAGAGAAAGATGGGTTGATCTTTGGACATGTTTGCAATGGGCCCCAGTATCTGTTATTATATGAGTGTTTTATTGGTTACGTTTGTTTGTGCTTTTGTTACACACTGAAAAAAATATGTTGTTGGATTTACTTAATTCAATGGTGGACATTTGTTGCACACAGATGTTTTGCTTTGGCAGCAACTTAAACAATTGAGTTAAATTAACACAATTTATTCATGTTCAATAAACCTGTGCAATTTGTGTTGATAAAATGTGACTTAAACATGTTTTGATGAAGTAATTTGAGCTCTTGAAATATTTTAATCCTTCACAATTTTCTCACTTTATCCCAACACCATTCAATAACTTTTACCCAATACTACTTGGTCCCTTAAATACTACATGTTATCTTCAAATTACATTTTGCTATTATATTCTAGTATCAAATACACAATTTTCAAATGGAGGCCTTATAACAGATTATATTGTTCTCTTCCAAGATGGTTGCTGGCATCCACCAGTAACCTTTCAAAACAAAATGTCTAATTTCACTGCATTGACAGTAGGTAAAGAATTAAACTGACATTACTCCACTACTGAATCTATATAAACCAACAGTTAAATAATGTCAGTTCTTCCGTGTTCTCTGGAATCAATCACAGCAAAGAAATTAGACTCTTTCTTTTGAAAAATGTTGGGAAAGAACAATACAAAACATTCTATTTAAGGCCTCTGACGTCAAGATTCAGTTAAACAACAATTATAACTAAACAATTTGAGGTAATGTTAGTTTCCATTAACATTAAATTAGGTTACTGAATTGGCAAACACCTTCCTATTAACATTACCCATTTTACCCCAATAACTAAAGAAATTAGCACTTGCAGGTCAAAACCTTTATTCAAGAGATGCAAAAATAACATTGATACAGTGACTGTCAAAAATTACGGCACTGATCATACTGTGACATCTTGGTTCAAAACAGCAAGCTTAGAAATATTCAACGTTCCTTACTTCAACTGAATGAAACTGAAAATACCATTTCACACGGCCCATATGGGATATTTAGACTGCATAACTGTTCATGCTACATCTCTTCACTAGTAAAAGAAAGAAAAAATACAAAGAGAAATTTAAAAATGCTGCCAAACAGACAGAGAACTTGTACAGAGCAAAAGGAAAAACAAACAACAACAACAACAAAAAAACGGCTCGTCCTCATGGCAGTTGCAGTGTATATAAAAATGAACCCTGCGATCTGTTCCTGGAATTGAGCTTCAAAAATGCAGCAGAACAAGTGTGAGATTTAAATGTCCTCTCACCTAGAGCTGGTCACCTCACATGCATAACAGTGAGCTTCGTTGCAGGAGCAGTTTTGTCTTAGTTGTGAGCTTTTCTTGAGAGCTGAGTTGCTTCCAACTCCATTACCACCCTTTGAATCACCTCAAAAGTGTAGCAGAGTTGTGATGGGTAACTCATATTGAAGGAATAAAAAAGGTCCAAACAGCATGGCTACTGCAAAGGTCACGTTATCCAGATCTTGAAGAACTACTATACCCTCGATGATGATGCCAACGTCAGAAAAGTCATTGCCTGGTGCACCCTCTGGAGACAGATGTTCATTGTGGTTTTCTCAATCTGTGCAGTGGCCTCAGTCAAGTCCTGGTTAAAAACAAAACATTTCTTTAAGATTCCTTTTTAAACTCATCTCTTTTGAATCTACCAGTTCTAATGTTAGAGTAATTTAAACCAATGCAAGCAACATAGTAAATAGCTATAGCCAAAGAGTGGCCTGCCATGCTGCCATTCATGGTCTAACAGAGTTTCTAAGAGAGGGTGAAAAACATAATTTCAAATGCTTTACATTAGTTTTTCTTAGAAAGACACCGGCCCATCAGAAATCCAGGTTTTGTCACTCAGAAGATGTTAGAATTTAGACTTTCAGCCCCACAATTTGGTTAGCTGTTGGTCTTTTTTTTTTTTCAAACAAAAGCTAATGTAAATATTGGTGGGATTTTCCTTTGTTCACTAGAATGACAAATTTAAAGTTTTTTCACACTGATGTGACCCCTAATACAGGGGTGGGGCCTCAAGGGCCGGCGGCTGAGTTCACTACCAGGCCTCATGTGAACTTCAAATTATTAAAGAGGACTACTGGTCCTAACTGGTCCAATGAGGATCAAGTGGATAACTAAATGCATTTTTAAATGTTGCAAAGCCACAATCTACTCATAAAACACTCACCATGAACTCCTGCACCAAGATGTTGCAATTGTCTTTCACACAGATGCGGAGCACTTTGACTCCCTTTGAGCATTAATGTCATCCTAAAGTATTATAACAAAGAAAACAGAGATTTGTGAACTTTTCAGTAGCACAGAAGAAAATGATCCCAGACCAAAACTTAAACCAGTCAACATGCAACACCAGCATCTACAAAGCAATATCAAAAGTTCCTGTTTGACATCAACTTTATGGATATATAGTTTCCAGAACATTTATTTTTTTAAAAAGATCAATTTTTCTCAGTGGGCCAGTAAATGCATGACGAAAATTATGGCATCCTTTCGGTGGAATCAGTACTCACAGGTAATAGTTGACTGTTTCAATGGATGCAGCATAAAAATCTTTTACTGACCTAATGCAATACATATACACTTTGTAGTTAAAGAATTTTAAAGTTCTTACTGTCATCATGGCAGCTACATCCTTTAGCTTTGTGCCCTGTTCCCCCGATCACTTTGCAAACACTTTCAGCAGACTGTCAGAGAGAAACTCTGCTCCGTCAGAAACCTTGACTGTAAAGGCATGGTTGGGATGCACTGGAATGCTGCATTTCATCTGAAATGACATAAAATTATTTTGAAATAACAGCAGGCACTGTGCTTGGTTAATAATCAGTAATGTTTTGTTGAATAAAAACTGTGTTTCCAGATCTTATGGGATTAAAAAAATGTTTATTTCTGATTTGCAACCCAAGAACCCACAAGTTACAACCTCATTTTAGTTCAAGTGTGCATTAATGTGAGTCCAGTAATCACCTTTCTGACAATACATACAGGTATAAGTTAAACCTATGGCAGATTTTGGATTTCTCAGTTGTATTAATAGGGCGGTCTATTTGAGTATGCATGCACCTAATAATTATAAAAAACCTATTATAATTAAGTTACAGAAACCTTAAGCGAAAATAGAATATACTTTCTTACCATAACACCTTGAACCCACAATCCATCAGCTGACTCCTGGTGAAATGCAGAATAGATGTGGTCTCTCAATGTGCATCAACAAAAACAAAAACAAAAACAAAAGGACAGCAGGTGAGGGCAGGAGGGGTAGGGATGTAAGCTAGCATAATGCCGCTGATGATATTAGCTAAAGCTGTTCAATGTCCAAAATCTCACTAACACCACGGTGCAGTAAATACACAATGTAACTGAAGAGTCAGTTGACAAATCTATTCACACAGAAAACCAAATTATGTTATGAGTGCCTCGTAATTAGGTTTAATGTGATATTACGGCTCTTGTGCCAAAGACAAATTCAAATGAAAAAGCACCAATTCTTTGATAACAGATAAAACAGCAAATAAGCTAACGGCTCTTTTTTAGCATGTTACATGGCGGCACTTTAGACGTTTAACTACATTTGGCTGAAATATGGTAAATATTAATTCAAAAAATCAAGACATACCAAAAAACGTAGAGTTGGCTGCTCGACTTGACTGAGATGGATGCATTTTTTAAACCACGATCCAAAGCCCGCGAGATGAAATCACGCGTGGTTTCACGAGATTTAACGTTGCTATCTTATTGACTTACTTCACCTGAACATGATATAAACAATTTAATACACCCTTTCTGCATATCATGTAGTTTTTACACTATATAGTTACATTTATCTTTAAAACATGAGGCAATTGTGTTAAATACATGCAAGATGCTTACATAAATCCAAGAGATGGCCAGTCCCTTTTTTTCAGTGCAGTGCACTGAGATAAGAACATCTGAGAGGTGTGATCCACCGGTGGTGATATTTTGGTATTTTATGAGTTCCTGATTTAACAAATCAGCTCTTTAATCCAGGCCTGAGAGATTGAACTTTAAAGCGCTATAAAATATTCTTATTGAAAACAGTCGCAAAGTATTTTTTCTCCATGATTATAATGAGCTTGGGAGAAATTTACTTATATGGGACACTGATCGAATGAGAAGTCCTGAGCCTAAAAGGATTGCAGCGAGTCAATCCAGTCCTAAAAAAAGGAATTGTTTCTTTTAAAATGATGACGTCATCTTGCTGGTGAGGGAGGCTCGAATAGGTTGCGCGTGAGACTCCATTATCAGCAACTTCTGGTATGAATGTGTGTGGATGTATGCATGTGACTGGACTGTCACGGACTGACGACTAAAAGTTTTAACTGACTTGATACTGAGACAAAAACGGTGCCGACTTTAGGATTATTGAATGTCCACAGACAATTCACCCAGCCTGTAAAAGAAGGGTGGAGGTTTTGTCTTGCTTTGTTTTGTTTGCAAGAACAGAAGAATGACAGAGACCAAAGGGGGAGGCTGTAGCTTCACAGCAGTGTGAACTGCAGACTTAACCCTTTGGTTGCTAATTTTGAGTTACTGATGTTTGCATTAAGAAAATTGTGTTTTAATAGCTGTGTTTCGATTAATGTATCATATTATATGGTTGGGAATGTTAAATGCTAAAGTGAAGAAAAGGTTGGATTCCACTCATGACTGAACATGTTGTTATTATTAACCATAGTGGGTCACTGTAAAGAGTCAATTAATTTTTATAGAGGTAAAAAAAAACCAAAAAAAAACCCTCCACCGAGGTCTATGAATAACAGGGGAATGATAGACAGCCACACTCAAAATGGAGATATGTAATGATAAACACTGGTCCCCGTCTTTTGGGCGCTTTCTTGAAGTAGTCAACAATTTAAAAGTAAGATAGAATAACAGGGGCATGTGCTGCGGGGTGGTGCTGCACAAGAACAAGAGTAAAATAAAGAAAATATTGTTTTTAGTTTTGAGAAGTGCAAATTAAAATGTACCATTACACTCAGAGGATCAATATGAAGTTCGATATATGTTAATTTTGAATGAAGTACATGATTGGTGACTGTTCTGTCCTGAGCTTTTGTTTTTACAGCACCCGCTTGACCACACCAACAGTTTCTCGCCACCGAAGAGGGGTACTTGCAAAGAATAGAGAATGGGGAGGAATATCATCAAAACTGGAAAAAGGTAATCCCCAAAGGGGGTGATAACGCCATAACTTTCACTTATGGTCAAATTCTCAAAATTTGACCCCGAACTTGAAAAATTCTTCAAACATTTAGAGACGAAGTGGAGATTTAGATAAACATAATGTCACAAACCACGTAAGGATGGAGCACTTGAATCGATAAGATGGTGAATTGACACGCAGCAAAATGTTGATCAAGTTGATTATGTTTATTCCAGGGTGCAGAGCAAGGTTATTATTATCAAAGACAACAAATGAAATAACGAAAACTAGAAGTTGAAAATTTGCGTTAACGGAAATAAAATCAAGACAAAAAGGAAAACTAACTAAAACTGTAATGAATGTTCACAAAACTAACTAAAATTAACTAGATTTATAGCAAAATGTGTTTAGTTGCATTGATAAGTATTTTCATTTTTTCTTTTTCTTTTTCTTTTTTCTTTTTAAGATAAATCAAGAGTGTTGGGACGGTAAAATAAACACATTACAAAAACAAAATTGTTTTTAATTAATTTTATTTAAATTTTACAACATGTGCACTACAGTGCACAAGGGGAGTTCATTGATCACGAATGTGAAACTAACAACATTCAAGAGCTATTTAAGAAGATTACATGTTCCTCTGAAATTTTTGTAAGCAGGATATTAAAACTTATTTATATAACAATATCATAAAACTGTAGATCAGGGATCAAATTAGAAGTCACTGACACTTCACTAGCTCTAAGCCATTGGTTCAGGAACAAGTGATTGCACTGGGCTTTCTATTTCACAAAAGCCAATTCATTTATGATATCTGAGGAAGTACTGTGATTTTTATTTGGAGACACAAAGGAACATTTGGCACTTCCCACATCTCACATATGTTTTACTGTTGCACCCAACCATTCTACAACTGAAATGCCTTGGACTGTTAACCATGTCAGGCAAGTGGAGTGAACCATATTTTGCTACACTCTTATCTGATTAGGGCTTCCTTTTCTTGATTTTCGGAGAGAACTTTTCATTATTGGTATTATTCAGGTCTTGTTCACATGTTTGTCCCAGGTTTCTCAGCCAAGAGGAGCTTGAACTCCAGATACTGGGAGTTCTGTTCGCACATTGAGATCACTGATAACTTTTAGCAACGACGTGATCTTGTAGAAACAATTAGGTGTCATGGAGTCAGCTATAATTGCGACTCTTATTTTTACTTTACTGGAAAACATTTCTGCATTTTACCCATATTTTATTTTTAACTCAAAATCAAAAATTCCAGATTCTCCTACATGTTGGTTTTGGACCAGATAGGATGACAGTTTTCAGGTGGCCCTGTGTTTTTCTCTATTACATCTGCCACTGCATCTCGATAATCTTTGTGTGGTTCTTATTGGGTTGTGACCCTCTCGTATCTGGCTCACATGACTCGCATCCTCAGAAGAATCTATGTTTGAATCTCGCTCAATTATTCTGCTATGAATTCCCCCTGAATTATGAATTCTCTCTGCCTTTGTCAAAGAGTTGTCTATTAGGAAAAAGTGAAATAAATATAAGTACAAAGTCCCAATGTGTAGAGCACACATTAATAAATTAGTCATGTTCTCCGTGAAACTAAATAAGCTTAATCCTTAAAGACCCCTCGAATTATTTACTAGATGTTTATTTTTAAAAATTAATCAAAACCTGAGTTAAAAAAAAAAAAGAAAAACAATTGGCAAGGCCACACCCCCACACATGTGATATAATTTTAAAGATACTGTTGTCCTCTCTAAGAAACATCAGGACTTAGAGGAGTGGCAAGTAGAGTATGAGAGCTACAAGCAAAAACTAAATGTGTACTACAGTGTGCAAAAATGAAATACTGGGTGATTAGGGGGTTATGAGGGACATGTATAAAACTAAAAATCCCACAAACCTCGAAGTGCACTTGAAAAGCTCACACAAGAAGGTTAACCTAGCTTACCTTGAAGAGCTCATCAGGGGGAGCACACTCCCCCTCCTTGAGGAGCTCCCCCACTCAAACCGCATCCCCAGAAAACAGCTAACCCCAGATAAGGCAGCGTGATGTATCCCGAGACAACAGGACTGGGACATCTAAATAAATGTGTGAATCAATTGCCTTCAAAAAGGTTATCAATTCACTTCAACCAAAATTAGGACCACACGGTGCGGCAAGAGTTAATAGTTATTAGTCTCAACACCCAAGGATAACCAGAAGAGCATGACTGATATGATGGAACTGAGATTTTGTTACACTTAATTTTTGCAAAACACAACTAAAACTAAACTGAAACTAAGGATTTTCAGAGAATAAAAACTAGACTAAACTAGCAAAGAATTGGTAAAAACTAATTACAACTGGTAAAAATTGAAAATCTGGAGTCGAAACTAAATAAAAATAACAACTAATGAAAATGGCAAAACGATTAAAACCCTGGTGCAGAGATTGGCAAATCTGACCAGGAAACGTTATAAAATGGATTGTCAGAACAGTCAGCGTTAAAGTCACCTTTGGCAGTCCAGACTAAGATGGCGTTGGACATCTTCGGGGCGGAAAAGGGTTGGTGTGACCAAGGTGTGGTTTGGCTTGTTGTATGTATATTTTGAGATCATATGGCTCTAGATGGACCAGTTACCGGGGCATGGAAGGAGGACAGACTCATTAAATGAGGAGAAGGAATTTCCTGGGATTGGAGATCCTCTGGGTGAGTGGTTGATTAAAAGCATGCATAAAATAGAAGTTATCTGTTGTTATTGATTGGTAATAGATTGATAATTGGCCACATTTACAGCTGTATTGACTTGTTGTGGACGTAGTCGACTTCAGGTTTAAGCACTCTAATTAACAGGTTGAAAATAGTGACATTAAAGGAAGAGTATGCAGCGCCACCCTGTCAGACGCCAGTGATGGTGGAGCTCACTGATGAATCAGGTGAGCTGGATTCATGGCTGAGTCAAAACTAAGATCCCCCTGCTGTGGTCAGTGAGGGAGAAACCAGGGGGAAATAAAATTTAAAAGAGGCATCTATACACGTTTATGGGTCAAGTGAAACGGGATAAAAGGGGGTGTTTTACTGTTATTTTAATATCAGCATTATTATTGTATGAGAATCATGCAACAAGCATTGCATCAATGATCATTTATTGAAGCTTTTGACCTTATACTAACATTTGTGTTCCTGTGATTGTTATAACCTCTGATGAATCTTCTATTTACAGGTGTTAGGATAATGATATAATTTTTCATTGCAGGTGTAACCATGATCATTTTTATACATATCGCGATTTGTTGCTCATTGTAGAGTTGTGCTCAAGTTAATAAGGGTTAAAAGCTACAGTTAGCGTGAATGTCTGACTGATCTATTGAGGGAAAAGGCTTCGAGCATAGAGGGCCGCACGCGCTTACAAAACACTGATATCATGTTATTCTTTGTGATCTTTTCTTGAATTAGGTCTTTTGGTTAGTTTACATAGTGGCAGTTAATTAAACGACATTTATTAAAATATTAAATACCTGAGTCAGAACATTACACGCAGATCACCATAACAATCTGGGAAACCTTGTAGCTGCCTAACTTTTTTTTTTTTTTGAATGTTCTAGCTCCGTTGATTTGACACATTGGGATGTGTCAAAAAAGGGGGGGGAAGTTGAGTTTTAACATAACTTTTTATAACTTTATTTGTGTCTTTAATACCTTAGGTATGGTAAAGCTTAAGCTAATAGCGGTCCGAGAAGTTTCTGGTCCTTTGTAGAGAATCAGTGAGAAGCATAGATCATCACGTCCATGTTTAAGCATTAATCATTGAAATGAACTGAATAGCGTTTAGAAGATTTGTTAATTTGTTTGTCTTTTGTTAAAAAGAGTGGTTTCAATAATTTTCAGACACACCTTGCAAATGTGCTTATAATGAGTTGGCACTTGGTCTTTTGAAGGTCATAAGCTTCGTTCGGCGTGATGGTCCGGACTGATATATTGTAGGTATTGACTTTGAGTGCAGGGGGCTAAATGCAAACACGCTTACACACACATAGGATATGATTAGAATAAGTCCCTGGGACATTCTGAATGTTTTTAAACCAATTCTGAATCACTAGAAGGTCAGTAGATAACAACATTAGATTATTAGGGTTAGGAAGAGAGGTGTTTTGGTTTTCTGTCTCTTACAGAGAAAGGAACAGACACCAGACGAGGTCACAGATATACGAGGATCCTCCGCAGCAGAGACAGACACAGTGACTGCCAAGACACCAACTGGGTCCAAGGGTCATGGCGTTTGGGCTCCAGCTAGTCACCACAAAAGGATGGATCCCATAAACACAGCGATAACCATGAAGGGGTTGGCGGAAATCCAGGAACACCAGACCAACGAGGTTCGAGAGGCTCTTGGGCAAAAAGGGGGACACCTTCCTGTTCCTTTTTCTGGAGGATACACAGATCGTTGTTTGAAATCGGGGCAGAATAATCCCCTGATCTGTGCCACGACTGAAGGGTTGTCTAACCCCTAAGGTTGAAGAATGAAGAGCAGAGGATCACCCAACTGGACGACACTGGTAGCTGCAGCAATAAAATAAAGGCTAAAAGCTCCTTGGACAGAGGTTCTAGTCTGAGTACGTCTGGAGGGTATAAGGTAGCACCAAATAAAGCTGTGGGAGAACTGGAGAGTGTCATCTGTACCTGCTATTGTTGGAATAATAGTTTTTCTTTCATCTGAACTGCGCAAACACAGAGGTCATCTCACATATGGTTCGCCCATCAGGGGGACAAAGGACCTCAGGAGTGAGAAGAGATGAACCCGGCCACACTGAATTGAAGGGTGTTGGTGAGGTCATTATTCTAATGACCTCATCAGGGGGAATTGTTAGATTATAATATTATTTTATGCCATGTTAGACCCCTAATTAAAGATTGGGAATTATTATGTAGTTTTAGTTGGCATTATTCTCCTGAATTAGAAGAAGCCGATAACTATTGCATTAGTTAAACTGATTTGCATTACATTAGACTGCTGATTTATTGTGGATGAATGATATTGTTTTATGATGCATTATACTGCTGAGTTATGAGAAATACTGTTTGCAGAAAGTCATTGCCTTATTTGTCTGATTAGAAGAGAACACGAGGCACCAGGACGCTCTAGGCCGTAGGTCGATGATCGATTTTGTAATCGTATCAGCAGACCTGCGACCATATGTTCTGGACACTCGGGTAAAGAGAGGGGCTGAGCTGTCAACTGATCACCACCTGGTGGTGAGTTGGATCAGGTGCCGGGGGAGGACGCTGGACAGACCTGGTGCACCTAAACGCGTAGTGAGGGTGTGCTGGGAACGTCTAGCAGAGGCCCCAGTCCGCGAGATCTTCAACGCACACCTCCGGCAGAGCTTCAACAGCATTCCGAGGGAGACTGGGGACATTGAGTCCGAATGGACCATGTTCAGCGTCTCCATTGTCGAAGCTGCTGCATTGAGCTGCGGCCGCAAGGTGGTTGGTGCCTGCCGCGGTGGTAATCCCGGAACCAAATGTTGGACACCAGAGGTGAAGGGAGCCACCAGGCTGAAGAAGGAGTCCTATCGGGCTTGGTTAGCCTGTGGGACTCCGGAGGCAGCCGACAGGTATCGACAGGCCAAGCGGAATGCGGCTCGGGCAGTGGCTGAAGCAAAAACTCGGGTGTGGGAGGAGTTCGGAGAGGCCATGGAAAAAGACTTTCGGACTGCCTCGAAGAGATTCTGGCAAACCGTCAGGCGTCTCAGGAGGGGAAAGCGGTGCTCTACCTGCACTGTGTATAGTGCTGGCGGAGCGCTGCAGATAGACGGGGAGCCAAGGTCGTAGCTTAGGCGCTGTGTGAGAGAAAGCATGTGAATGTTTAGGCTTTTTATGATAAGGTGGAGGCACCAGAGGCTATAAGAGTTTGAGCAATGCTCCACCATTTTGAGATCCGAGGCTGTCTGCATACAGTGTCCATCTCCCACGCATGTGTTCATTAAAATCATCGTTTGACTTAACCCGGCCGGACCAGTATTGTTATTGTGGTTTTTTCTCTTGTCTCCATCCCCAATATTTGAATCCGTAACAGAGGCCAGGGTCAGGTCTGCTGCTGCTGTCAGTGGCTGCCCCAGGACAACTGCTGGTGAGGGATTTGAAGAAGATCACATGGCCAGGGGGCCAATCAGCAGCCATCAGCTCATCCACTCCGGGACCTGCAAAGACTTAAAGGCACAGACAACAACAGCCACCAAAACAGATTATGGACAGGGCCATAACACTAATTATATATTTTGAAAAAGAAATGTAGAGGTAGGAGTTGCAATTAATATAAATAACATGACGCTAAGCATCGGCCAATGAATGTGAACTAACAACAAGGTCGCGGGTATGGCTGCGACCGTAGGAAAAAACCCTAATATGAAGGTATTTTACTGCATTTCACAGTAATGTTCTGTTCTTCTAGAGTATCATTAAAGTTACGTAAATAGACTTTGACTTCACATTTTGAATGTAAATTAACGTTAAATCACTGTAATGTAATACAACATAATTGTCATGACTATTAAATGTATCTGTCTGTACATATGCATATTTAGATTGTTAAAATACATTCACAAATGTATCATGATCTCACAAATATCTGTCCGTTATTTGAAAGATCGAATTCAAATGTAATGCTATGGAAAAGTATATAACTGTCAGGGTTCCTGGGTCGTTGACCCAGTGATTTCAGTTTGTTCATGTTCAGTTTAGTTCGCCACATTAATGTTCTCACTTCCTGTTTTTTCCCGTGTCAGCTTGTCTCCCGTGTCATTAGTCAGATTATGTTCAGCCCTGTACTCACCTGTTTCCAATCATTGTCATCATTCAACCTGTGTATTTAAGTTCCTCGGTTTCACCAGTTCTCTGTCGTGTCATTGATGTTGATGTTCATGTCGTCCCTCCGTCTGTATGTTCAGTTAGTCAGCCAGCCATTCTTCCAGTCTTTCAGCCAGCCAGCCAGTCACTCCATCGTTCCTGTTTTGTTCATTCACCCTCCAATAAATCCTCTTCATTTCTGCACCGTGAGTCCAGCGTTTGGGTCATCTCTTCCACGCCTCCACACACAACCTCTGACAATAACATGATCCCTATAAGCTTGTGTTACATCACATAAGTATTATTATCGTTGCTAGTTAGGCCATTCGTGGCTCAAGAGTTGGCGGTTCGCCTTGTGATCAAAAGGTTACTGGTTCGCGCCCCGGCTCGGACACTCTCCGTCATTGTGTCCGTGGTCAAGGCTCTTCACCTACCGCCTACTAGTGATGGCCAATGGTGCGATATGGCAGCCTCGCCTCTGTCCCAGGGCATGCAATCAATTATTATTATTTAAACCAACTGTTAACTGTATATTTCTGTACATTTACGTATTATGATTCATATTTCCACATTCAGTGACCTTGTTTATAGGTAATTTCATTGTTTGATCGCGTAAAAATGTTCCTGATTTAATGTTTAGCGGCACTTGAAAAAGGCGAGATCCCATGTCAAATTAGTGCAACTAATTGTATTTTCATTACTGGAAATAACCGTATTTTTATGGGACAGTTATTTTCTGTTATTTCACGGTCGTATTTTGGCGCCCCAGCTGCCGGAATATTACCGTTGTTTTAGAATGTTTTTTTTAACAGTGTAGTCTAAACACCAGTGTTGCACAGACATTCAGTAGCCACGTTGCAGAGGTTATTCTCTTCTCAGCTCCAGCGAGGCTGTGACCTTGCCCTACTCCCTTCTAGTAAGTTTCCACTGGCAGATGTTTCCTGTTTTTCCTGTTTTCATCTCCTGCAGACAAATGTGGGTGTGAGTCTCCAGCTAAAGGACACGCAGTCTAAGGCCTTCATTTTCAGGGCTGCGTCCATTCAATACTACACTATATAATTATATGACACTTATTAATATAAAGCATAGCATTGAGGCACTTCAGGTATTTTAAGAGGGGGCAAACACTTTTTCACACAGGGCCATGTAGGTTTGGATTTTTCCCCTTCATAACAAACACCTTCATTTAGAAATAGAATTTTGTGTTTGCTTGTGTTCTCTTTGCCAAATACTTAAATTTGTTTGATGATCTGAAACATTAAAGTGTGACAGGCACATAAAAATTTAATTTTTGTGATTTTTCCACTCCACTCTATAGTTCACTGAGTCCTGCTGTGGAAACATGACTTTCTTGTAAATCAGCTGTTTTAACATATATTACTGAGGCTCCCATGAAGACTCGCTGATTGGTTCATTCGTTCTTATCTTGGGTGGAGCTTTTTCTTGTGACTAACTACAAAAGCTCAAAGCGAAACTGCAACTGCTCCCATTGTTACTGACTGCAGTGTGCTGCTCTCTTCACTTTCAGCGTCAGCAGGAATCTAGTGTAAGTTATTTTAATTTATCTCATGAATTAAGCTAAAGTCACTTTCTTTCTATTTCTATTCTTTTTTTTTCCCCCGCCTAACCCATTTGGTTGTTTTGCCATCAGAATTATTGTCTAAAGGCTGAGAAAGATGCCCAACGGGTTTACTTTACCAAGTGGACCATCCTGGCCACACCATATTGGTCTATTTGATTGTTTTTATTGTTTACTTTATTTTATTTTCAGTTGCTACATACGGGACGGACCTGACTGGGGGAAAGGAAAGGGAGAAAGAAAAAGAGGGAGGGAAAGAAAAACAGTGGGGAAGAGGAACGGTGATAAGGGGGGGGGGGGCAAAAAATAAATATATGTATCAATCACCTGGATTACCTGTTGAGAAAAAAGAAAAGAGAAAACAAGCAAAAAAGAGAGCAACATAATAACCAACATCATCGTGATAATCTATGTGAATATAACAGTAAATACTAAATATTAAACATTATTGTGCAGCACGTAAGATCGACAGCGCACAGTGTGCTTTGAGGTAGGAGCCAAAAAGGGTGTAGTTTATGTGTGTGAGCACCCGTGTGTACACCTGTGAACGTGAGCGCGCTTGTATTTAAAAGGTTCCTTCATGTAATGATCTGCTACAGGGTGTGGAGGGGCCACAGCCCCGTCCTCCAAGAGCCCTGGAGGACGCTTGAAGCAGGTATGTCAGAAAGACAGGACACCTGCTCCACCTCTGTCAACAGGCACTCCTAATGTCCTGGTCCAGCCCAACTCCAGCTCTCCTGTCAGTGCAGTTCCCTCTGAGTTGGGAGCAGCTCCTTTTGTTGAACCTGTGTGAAGACAGCAGAGAGTTAGAGGCCGGCGGTCACAGTGTTTGCTCTGCTACTGGTGAAGCTATAGTGCAGTGGGGGAGCCTCCTCCTCGGGGCCGGGACAAGCCGAGCTGTGGCATATATATGTATGTGTATATATGTATGTGTGTATATATATATATATATATATATACACACATACATATATATATATATATATATATATATATATATATATATATGTGTGTGTATATATGTATATATATATATATATATATATATATATATATATATATATATATATATATATATATATATATATATATATATATATATATGTGTGTGTGTATATATATATATATATGTGTGTGTATATATATATATATATATATATATATATATATATATACACACATATATATATATATATATATATATGCCACAGCTATATATATATATATATATAAATATATATATATATATATATATATATATATATATATATATATAAATATATATATATATATGTGTGTGTATAAAAAAAAAAAAAACACCCAGCGCGCCCCTGCGGGCGGTTTATCCTTCAAGCTCGGGTCCTCTACCAGAGGCCTGGGAGCTTGAGGGTCCTGCGCAGTATCTTAGCTGTTCCCAGGACTGCGCTCTTCTGGACAGAGATCTCCGATGTTGTTCCCGGGATCTGCTGGAGCCACTCGCCTAGCTTGGGAGTCACCGCACCTAGTGCTCCGATTACCACGGGGACCACCGTTACCTTCACCCTCCACATCCTCTCGAGCTCTTCTCTGAGCCCTTGGTATTTCTCCAGCTTCTCGTGTTCCTTCTTCCTGATATTGCTGTCATTCGGAACCGCTACATCGATCACTACGGCCGTCTTCTTCTGTTTGTCTACCACCACTATGTCCGGTTGGTTAGCCACCACCATTTTGTCCGTCTGTATCTGGAAGTCCCACAGGATCTTAGCTCGGTCATTCTCCACCACCCTTGGGGGCATCTCCCATTTTGACCTCGGGACTTCTAGGTTATACTCGGCACAGATGTTCCTGTACACTATGCCGGCCACTTGGTTATGGCGTTCCATGTATGCCTTGCCTGCTAGCATCTTGCACCCTGCTGTTATGTGCTGGATTGTCTCTGGGGCATCTTTACACAGCCTGCACCTGGGGTCTTGCCTGGTGTGATAGACCCCAGCCTCTATGGATCGGCTATATATGGATATATATATATATATATATATATATATATATATATATATATATATATATATATGTATATATATATATATATATATATATATATATTCTTTAGTCCAGGATAGAAGTGAAGTTTTCTCAGGTTTTCTTCTTCTGTTTAAGGATCAGCATGGAGGACCCAGATGACTTATATATGGAAGACATTCCTGGAGTTAAAGAAGCCCTGCAGAACAACGACACTGCTGCAGCAGCTGCAAAGATTCAAGAAAATTTAAAACAACAAAATAATATCCCACTAAATATCGCCATCACAGGAGAATCTGGCTCAGGGAAATCCACCTTTGTTAATGCCTTCAGGGGACTATGTGATGATGAGGAGGGAGCTGCTCCTACTGGTGTTACAGAAACCACCTCAGAGGTCACACCGTACCCCCATCCAAACTATCCCAATGTAATGTTGTGCGATCTTCCTGGAATCGGCACCACCAAGTTTAAAGCTACGAAGTACCTGAAGCTTGTTGGATTTGAGAAGTTTGACTTCTTCATCATCATCTCAGCTGATCGCTTCAGAGAAAATGATGTGAAACTCGCAAAGGAGATTCAGAAGATGAAGAAAAAGTTCTACTTTGTTCGTACAAAGATCGACAACAACATACGTGATGAGAAAAGAAAGAAAGACTTCAATGAAGAGGAGACTCTTACAAAGATCAGAGAAGACTGTGTTCAAGGTGAGTTCCTGATCACTTAGAGCTGAGTTTGATCACTTTATAGATTTATATAATGTTGACATGTGTTTCTTCCGTGAAACAGGACTCAGCGGATTAGGCATCAAGTCTCCGCAGGTCTTCCTGGTGTCCACCTTTGAGCTCCACCTGTATGACTTCCCTCTGTTACAGCAGACCTTAGAGAGAGACCTTCCATCAAACAAGAGGGACACTCTGCTCTTCGTCATGCCCAACATCAACCCAGAGATCATCATCAAGAAGAAAAAATCTTTCAAGCGCCGATTATATTGGTTGGCCACTCTGTCTGCACTTGGAGCAGCTGTTCCAGTTCCTGGACTTTCTATTGCTGTTGATGTTGCTGTGCTGGCTGGTGCTGTCACACATTATGTTCATGCGTTTGGTCTCGATGTCCCGTCTCTGGCGAGACTGTCTGACAGAACAGGTGTGCCCTACGCTGATTTGTGTGCCGTCATCCTTTCACCACTGGCTGCAGCAAAAATAACTACAGAGCTCCTCATGAAGGTTGTGACCCAAGTGGGACGCACAGCTACATTAATTGCAGCAGAGGAAGTATCCAGATTTATTCCCATTGTTGGAATCCCATTAGCAATGGGTTTCTCTTTCGCCACAACCTACACAATTCTGAAATCGATCCTCAACGAGCTCGCTGATGATGCTGAGAAGGTGTTTGTCAAGGCTCTTGGTTTGAACACATCAGTGTGAATTTAAAAATTAAAGATGAATGAAGCTTAAGAGTACAAATGAAAATAGTTTAAATCATTAAATATTAATATACTGAAACCAAATCATGTTGCAGCTGCATATTTGAGCCATTATCCTACTATAGCTGATAAATGTATCAGAGGCCTCAGCAGGTCTCATTTCTTCTCATCATCACATCAATACAGGAACAAATGTGATGTTATTATTCAGATAAAAGCTGCTAGAAGAGCTCTGTTCTAATCCGTTGTCTGATTTTGTGACATCATCACTTTTACAGATCAGGTGATGGGATAGTTACTCCAGAAACATCATCATCTGAACTTCTTTTGTTTGATTTACTTTGTGATTAAACTATTTTTGATATCATATTCTAGCTTACAGCATATTAAATACTTTTAATGCAGAGTGTTTGATGATGAACAGACGTGTGTAGAACAGAAACTGCTCTGTGGTGTTTTTGTCCTGTTGACTATAGATTGTAATAAGAGTTCACTGCCCTCCGGTGGTCACTGTGAGGAACTACCACACAAATAATACTGATATGATTCCTAATGTTTATCAACATTATACCTGCTTTTCATTAATAAATTGTTCTTGATAAACATTTTACCATTAATGTCATTATTTAAAAAGTGTTTTAAATTAAAGTTACTTTAAAGTTACAGGTGTCCACTGTGGTAAAAAACAACTTTTACCAGTTGCGTCAGATTTTCAAAGCAAAGCCGTTCCTTCCTTTAAAGGACCTTGAAAAGCTTATCCACGCATTTATTACATCCAGATTGGACTACTGTAACTCCCTCTACTTGGGCCTCCAACACTCTTCTCTTTGCCGGCTTCAGTTAATTCAAAATGCAGCTGCGCGTCTTTTAACAGGTACGAGAATCCATGAACACATAACTCCAATTTTAGCCAAATTACATTGGCTCCCTGTTAAATATCGCATAGATTTTAAAATTCTTTTGTTCACTTTTAAAATTCTAAATAATTTAGCACCCAGCTATCTCTCTGAACTACTCCACTTATACAATCCCAACAGAGCACTTAGATCGTCCAATCACAGGCTCCTAGCACAACCTAGGACTCGAATGAAGTCGAGAGGTGACCGGGCCTTTGCATCCGTGGCACCCAGACTCTGGAATAACCTCCCTGTTCATATTCGTACTGCCGAGTCTATCCAGTCTTTTAAATCACGTCTTAAAACTTATCTTTTTACTTTGGCTTTTGATTCTGTCTAGTTGGCTGGTCTAGCTTGTTGTGTTGTTACCTATTGTTTGTTGTCCTCTTTTATTGTTTGTTTTAACTGTCTCATGCTTTTACTGACTGTGAAGCACTATGGTCAACACTGTTGTTTTAATATGTGCTATATAAATAAATTTTGATTTGATTTGATTTAAAAAGGAGAGTTAATCAGCTCGTAGCATCTGTGAGTTGGACACAATATTACCTCTAAAAAGTCTTTCCTGCCCTTTGTGACATGGACCATAGGTCATGTCTCCGGTAGCGCAAAGTCTACGATGTCTCAAGTCCAGGGGTCGGCAACCCTGGGCAGGTGTGCTGGCACTCAGTGGTTCCCAAACTTTTTTTGCTAGGCCCCCCTTTGTTTTACAGGAAAAATGTTTGCGCGCCCCACCCCCGCATGTACCAACGCACACACACAAACACATCCTCCAACCACACACACCTATATTTTCCGGTTTATTTCACACCTCAAACATTTAGTAAACAATTAAGCAAATACAAGTAATCTGGAATAAATTACAGGTAGTAATAAAATAAACTAACTCTTTTACGCTACGTCCGCACCTACACGGGTATTTTTGAAAATGCAGCTGTTTATGTGTATGGGCCTTTCATCCACACGTAAACGGCATTTCGAATCACCGAAAACTGAGATTTTTTTAAAACTCCTTTTTTGCGTTTCCGTGTGGACGAGGAATACAGAGTTTGACAGGCAATGTCAAAGGTATGTGCCTTTTTTCACTTCACACTGTGCGCCACATTATTGTTTACATGAGATGAATTGCAGAATAGCAGATAGAGACAAAATACTGTTAATCTGACTGTCTGCAGGTTTTACATGCTTACACACACACACGCAGTTACTGTCCCTCCAGTTAGAAAGGCAGAGGCGTCACGGTGTGATTATTTTACGTGTAGGTGTTTTTTTTTCCCTGTGTAATAATTTTTACTGCCTTACTTTCAGTTAATGTATTTTGTTTTGCACTATGCATATTTTATATGCCATTAGGTCATTTATTGTGAAAATTCTCATGTAGGAACGATTGTACTGCATGTTGGTTCCACCGGTGCACCTGAGGGAGATGCACGCTCATGTTGATGTGTGAGCATGGCAAGTTGAAGTTTTTTTTTTTGTTTGTTTTGTTTTTAATTTATTTACATTTTGCACACATTTACAATCTCTCATTGGTGCAACAACATCTTTAAATGTTGAGTAAGAAAACAAAAGAAATAGGAGAAGACTAACAGAAAAACAAAAAACAATATAAATATGCGTGAAGGCCATTCTTATGACATTTAACAATATCCTTTCCGTGAACACTTTAACATACATGCGGCTTACTTGGTACACCAAACGAAACACATTCATTAAAAGGATAGAAACTGGGTCCCATTTTCACATATCAAAGCAGCATCTTTACATGAATCCTTCAGTAATTCTAAAGATGACTGTAACTGTCCCTGAGACAGTTAAAATAAAGTTGGTTATTTCATGTTTCTGTGATAGATTCATGCTTAATTTAGTTCATTTATTTATAAGATAAGATGATAAAAGTGTAACATTAATTAAAAAACATGTCTAAAATATGTGATTACAAAATATGGGTTCGTTAAATATGTAAAGTGCTGTAAAGTTTGTATGAGGTAAAGTTTGTAATTGTCACATGACCAGAGTTTGGTTGAGAGCACAACCATGGCATTGTGGAGCTAGCATGGATACATGGCTACAGATGCATCTACAGCCTCAGCGTTAATGTTATTCTGCATGTTGTCCAAGAGGCGCACATGGTATGGTTTCATGTATATTATTTGTATAATGCTGCATATGTGTTCTACACTGGTAATGAGAGGACATTTTTATGATATCCATTATTGTGCATTTTTTCTGTTCTGCTTGCACAAGACTGTTTATGGACACTGATATGAGAGACTGATAAGCTCAAAACATTTAAGTTGTAAACTTTGTGTTTCTTCAGTTTTCACGGTGTCTGAAGACAATAAGAGTGTGAGAGAGAGAGAAATAAATTTCCGAAGACATCAGTATGATGCGTGGCCATTCTTTGTTGGACCCCTGTAGTTACAGTACTTACAATCAATATCAGACTCCACCAACCAAAAGGCTCTCAAAACAATATATGTATGTGAATTTTTGCGTGTATTCTTATAATTGTTACCTTTTTCTTTTACGCTTGGCTTTTTGTGTTCATGTTCTGTTGTTTTGTATACTTCATCTGTTCGTATGTTGTATACTCATTGTTTGTTAAATTGTCACGGTATGGCATGGCACACCGTGGAAGGAGTGGGGAAGGAGGACCCAGGCGCGGTGCTCGATGTATAGACAGTGTTTATTTACAGAGTGAAACAACGTAACAATAAATCCCCGTGTTCTCCCAGACTCCCGTGTCGTGTCTCCCGTGAATAGTCCGTGTTTCTGTGCTCTCTCCGCTCCCGTGTCAGCACCCCCCGGTGCTCGCTGCTCTCGTGTCTTCCACGCTGCTCCTGCGGGAAACAAAAGACGCAGCCGTCAGGACACATACAACTGCGGGCATGCACACACACTAACTCAATAACCAGGACGACTAACGTGGAGTCTCATGCAATGATCCCGCATCGGTGGGAGCTCCAAGACTCTCCTAAGTAGCTCCCCCGACGAGCCCTGATCAGCGGCAGGTGTGTGGCTTCGGGTGTGGCCAGTCCTTCTGCAGGGCCACACCCCTCAGGCCTGCAGGTGGCTGAGCTCCATCCTCCAAGCATACCCGCAGACATAAACACACACACTCACATCTACAATCATGGAGGAGAGCAGCAGCAACACCAAAATACATATAATAATAACAATAATAATATAATTCATAACTGCTCAGGGATCCTGGGTTGCTCAGACCCAGGACCCTGACATAAATAAAGTTAAAAAAAAACCAAAAAAAAAAAAAAACCCTTCTTGCCATGTTGCTGCAGCGGCTGCACTGGGTCACGCTGGGCTATCATTACAACTGGGACACAAAGGTGAGCATCTGCTTCACCTCTTCGCTGCTGCTCCTCCAGCAGCACAGGCGGGGACGGTTTTAGAGCAAACGTTTGCCACGGTCTGTTGTGGCGCCCTTTCTCTTCATCTCACTCCTCCCCTCCTGTTTGCAGACGTACTCTCCCAGCAGTCACACTCCTTTCCCACGTGACCTCCACCTCCTCTCCGCTCACGTGACAGCTGCCTGCGGCTTCCCTGGCTTTATCTCGGAAGCGGGAATCCTCAACTATTACCGATCAGACTCTTCTCTGGGAATCCACGTGGACGAGTCGGAGCTGGACCACACTCGACCGCTGCTGTCGTTTAGGTGGGACGCTTGTTTTTTCACCGTCGTTATGCGAAGGACATGTTTGAATTCCCTGTTTTTCCGTGTTGTCTTTACAGTTTTGGTCAGTCAGCCATCTTTCTCCTGGGCGGCCCCCGCAGACAGGACCCCTCCACAGCCATGCTCATGCACAGTGGGGACGTGATGGTGATGTCAGGGCCCAGCCGCCTTCTGTACCACGCAGTCCCACGAATCCTCCCCCCACCTCCGGGGCGTCTGGCATTAGAGACGGGGGGAAGCATCCAGACCCCCCCACCACAGGAAGGCTCCGTGGTGGAGCCGGTGTCCGAGGAGGAATGGGCTGTCTGCTCCAGGTACATCCAGAGCTCCAGAGTGAATGTGACTGTCAGACAGGTGCTGGCACCTGGACAGAAATTTCCAGAAACTCCCCGTTCTCACCAAACCACAGACACTGGACAGACGGACGGATACGATGATGGAGAGAGCAGAAAGAGGAAGAGGAGCAGCAGTGACTCTCCTTATGCTGCAGAGACTCACTGAGGGGACTTACAGCACGGGCCTCCATGAAGGACGGCTTCTGCTTGGTTACTGGGTTTATTTGTTAAAGGATTTATGTGGGTCAGTGTGTAGATGTTGCCAGAGACGGGACGAGACCCGATCTAAAGATGAACTCTTAGGAGTCGGTGCTAATCTGGATCTGTTAATCTGTTAAAATGATTGTTTAACGATTGTGTGAATACAGTCCATGATTCAGTGAGCAGTAGTCATGAAGAAAGAAGATATAATCCAGTACCCAGATCGAGCTCTATGTATGTATGCAATGTTGCCTCTAAGCTGTGCACGTGCGCACTGCTGGCACGGTCTCTGCACACAGAACATCTGCGTTGCACACAAAAAAAATCTAACCTGAATTGAAATTAAAACTTTAACAATCCTGTTTTGCAGTGTGAGTCAGTGACTGGCTGTTCCCATATGGGATCAGAACGATGCCACCGTATCCCATAGTCCAGCCAATGATGCGATTCACATTCGTATATACGCAGCTAACCAACGTGGTTGACAGGCTATGACACGTTAATGACAACGTGTACAACCATTGGAGACGTGAGCAGGACAGACGGAACAACTGATGGGAAAAGTGTGGACTTTATACCAGTTTTTAAGTTGTGTTGATCGTTGTTTATATTTACTACAGGAAGAAACGGTAAAAACATTGTTTTATAAGGAAACGCTCGAAAGCCTGTGAGCAAAAACAAAACCAAAAACACCCTCACTGTGAGAGATTTGCGCCATAATCAGTGTGTAGTGTAGTCAATAGTTTTGTTGTGTGTGTCAGAACAATGATGCAGAACAGCTGATTGAGCTGTAAATAGTTTGAAACACCTTTAAAAAGAAAATAGCTGCAAACAAAAATAGCTGAATTACTTTTTTGAAGTATTTATTCTTCTTCTTCTTCTTTTTTTTTAAATACAAGATGTGATATATATATATTGATGTTCATGTCGATATCAGCTGGATAGTGTAGTGGTAAGACTCTATGCCTTTAGAGTGAGAGTCACAAGTTCAAGTCCTGCTTGAGCCTCTGCATCCAGTGCTTATCTCTCATGGTGATGAGGTATAACACATGTGCTACGGCAACGAGGAGTCAGGACGCCAAGACAGGGGGGATATCGTCCTCCCCGAGGTCGGCAACGTCAGGAAGAAGCAACATTTAGCTTAGAATGTGAGGTTTGTTGAGGGAGAGAGATCAAGTACTGAGAGCGCAATGAGAGTTCAAGAGTGGCATCCTTTACTCGAAAGCTAACAGCGGGCTAAGATAATCAAAGTACTCCTGTGTAGGATGTTCAACACCGGAAGGTTGCCAGTTCGATCCCCTGGTCGTTGTGTCCTTGGGCAAGACACTTCACCTACCGCCTACTGGTGTTTGTGGTGTAATTGCATTGTACAGTAGATGTTAATGCAGCCGGTCAGTGTAGTTAGGCTGATGGCAGCTAGAGGGCGGGACCGGTGTGTTTTTGTATAGAATGTGTTGTAATGCAGCGTTGTTCCAACTGCTGGTTTAACGTGGGTTGCGGTCAATGTCAACCTTAGATCCAGCACAGAGGACAGAGACGAGACTATAGGGCTTTGGAGTTGACGTCACGCCGCAATGCATTGTGGGAGCGCAGCTCCATTTTCGGGGTCTACGAATCAAAACAAACACACTGTGTTGTGAACGACGACGACAAGAAACATGCTTAAAAGCAGCTCAAAAGAAAACGGAACGGAACACATAGAGTGCATCGCAAATCTGGACCCATATGAAACACGGCAGTGGAGTAAAGACCCAGATGACTTACCGCCACTGTCCTACCCCGATAGCTTCACGTATCTTGTTTGTGGAGTAAGCGCTTACACAGCGAACCAGTTTCGTAATTACAAGTCACTGGAGGCGCACATCCAATTTACAAATGGCTGGGTGCAAGATTTGGCTATTTTCAAGCCGCCAAACTCTGAGTACGTCGTCAAAGTAAGTCAGCTGGAGTGCATCGAGTGAAATAGCCATTTTCCACCCCCCACTATAATTAATGTTATACATTTATCATTGAACTGCTAAAATATCGTTATCATATTATATGCCCGTAATTGTAAAGTACATGCAAATTAACACTTTGATAATCGGGCAAATTATTAACGCCAATTTGTGTCCTTCCTGTCTCATTTCATTTATTGTCTTTACATCAACCAATCAAGTCACTCCATTCGATGTTTGATCGCAATTTCTATAACTTCCGAGACCACCAACGATGATATTATTCAGCTATAAAGTGTGATGTGAACATATTTAGAACTTACCGGAATGAAAATGTCTTGAGCACATCAACTGATATCTGGAGACGTAACAGAACTTGTGTTGGATTATGTGTCCACAGGTGTTTGTACTTTGTGTCTCAATAAAATGACGGTAAAAGGCCCCGCCCACATCCTATACGTGTCTTACCATGCAATGACTCTGTGAATGGACTGGAGAGGGGTTGTGGTAGAGTCCTCCGTCAGGAATGAGATGTATGTGTCAACTTTTTATTCTCCCTCAAAAGTATTATGCCATAAATGCTGCACAGGGCAGCTCTGCTAACAGGTTATGGGCCCAGACAGCAGTAAAGAGGAGGTCCTGTAACTGCCAAAGGAAGGGCAGCGTTTCCTGTAACCGCAAGTTACCGGCAGATGTTAAAAGTTTGGCACGATTAAGTGAGTAAGCGATTTTGTGCATCATGAGCAGACGCACGGCAGAGTCGGGTAGTCGATATTCCCGTTTGCAGTTTGATGGAGATGAAAGGAAATATGAGATATGGGAAACGAAGTTCCTTGGTCATCTCAGACTACAAGGTTTGAAAGATGTCATCTTGAAGGTTGAGGGTGATGAAGAAGCCGAAGGTGAAGATGATGACAAAAATGCAGAAGCATATGCAGAGTTGATACACTTTCTAGATGACAAAAGTTTATCGTTAGTTATGAGAGATGCAGTTGATGACGGACGGAAAGCTCTAAGAATCTTGAGAGGTCATTATGCAGGAGTGGGCAAGCCACGGATTATAAGTCTGTACACCGAACTTACTTCTCTCACAAATGAAAGGAATGAAAGTGTGACGGACTATATTATCCGAGCAGAAGCAATTATCACAGCGTTGAAAAATGCGGGTGAGCAATTAACTGATGGACTTCTGATCGCAATGATAATGAAAGGACTACCAGAGACATTTAAACCCCTGATCGTGCACGTTACACAGAGCGAAGCAAAAATCACATTCTCAGAGTTTAAAGTAAAACTCAGAAGTTATGAAGAAACCGAGAGAATGCGTGCGGCTGTAACAGATGACAACGTAATGAGGACAAAAGTGCAATTAGACCAGGATTCTACTTTATGGCGAGCAGACGACCGAAGATCAAAGAATAATGAGATTGTGTGTTTTAAATGTGGACTAAAGGGACACACTGCAAGAACGTGCCGATCCAGAGTGTGGTGCAGTTTTTGCCGGAGTAGTACACACAAAGATGCGACCTGTAGAAGGAAGCTGAGACGGGATGAAGCGAGAGGGGTTGTGGAGAAGGACTACGCGTTCAAGACGGGCTCCGAACCCCAGAGGGTCCCGGACAGCGGCCAGGAGATGCTGAACAATCAGCTACTGGTGGATACGGGAGCGACGTCACATATCTTTACGAAGCTCGAGAGTTTTAAGACTTTTGATGATACATTTCGACCCGAGGCTCATTGTGTAGAGTTGGCTGACGGAAGGCGGAGCAGAGGAGCTGCAAAGCGGCGAGGAGATGCTGAGATAAGTATGATTGACAGTAAAGGACGAAGTCACAAGGTAACATTGAAACAAGCACTCTACATTCCATCGTTTCCACAGGACATTTTGTCAGTAAAAGCAGCTACTAGTAACGGAGCCACTGTGGTTTTCAAACATGGGGACAGTTTTCTTAAACATGTTGATGGAACAAAATTCCCTATATGTGAACATGAGAGACTGTTCTTTATAAATACTGTGCAAGAGTTTGAGGAGAAATGTAATGGATCTTTTGATATGCAAACGTGGCATGAAATCCTAGGGCACTGTAATTATGAGGATGTTCAAAATTTGCAAAATGTCGTCGATGGAATGGACATTAAGGGTAAAATCAACAAAAATATGCAATGTGAAGCCTGTATACAAGGGAAGTTTATCCAAACTAGGAACCGAGAACCTGATGAAAAGGCCAGGACAGCATTAGAGTTGGTACATACGGATTTAGCTGGTCCGATTACGCCAAACTCTAAAGAAGGGTTTAAGTACGTTTTGTTGTTTGTTGATGATTATTCAGGTGCAACATTTGTATATAATCTGAAACACAAAAGTGATACAACTCAGGCAACTGAAAGATTTATTGCAGAGGTGGCGTCATATGGGAAAATCAAGTGCATTCGTTCTGATAATGGAACTGAATTTACAAGTAGACAGTTCAGAGATTTGTTAAGTAGACACGGCATCAGGCAGGAAACTTCGGCGCCATATTCGCCTCATCAAAATGGAACAGCAGAGAGGAACTGGCGTACACTTTTTGACATGGCGAGATGCATGTTAGTTGAGAGCGAATTGCCAAAGTCTTTATGGCCATATGCAGTACAAACCGCGGGAGTGATTCGGAACTGGTGTTTTAACAAACGCACAGGTCAGACAGCGTATAAGATGTTAACTGGAAAAAGACCTGATCTTTCTAGAATGAAGAAATTTGGATCATTCTGCTATGCTTATAAACAAAATAGGGGAAAGCTGGATCCAAGATGCGACAAAGGTGTTTTCTTGGGATATGACAAAAACAGTCCAGCATATTTGATCTATTTCCCAAAAACCGGGAAAGTTGAAAAGCACAGATTGATAAAAATACTAAATCCCGTGACAATGGATCAACAAACACAGAGTGATCAGATGTGTGAAGATGAGGTTTATGAATCCAGAAAAGATGGTGGGTCCAAACAGACGAAGGATGAGGATGTTCAGGATGGTAGTGAAAGCAGTCAAACTGAGTCTGAGGTTAAAATTGATGATAAAGTAGATGCTGGAGCTACACGTTATCCATCCAGAATTAGAAAGAGACCTGATTATTTGAGTGACTATATCACGGATGTGAAAGAGTGTGAAAATGAACAGATGCAAACTAGTGTCGATTATTGCTACAGATTGTTGTGTGAAATACCCACATCATTTAGCGAAGCTATTGTGTCAAGCAAGTCAAAAGAATGGGAAAGAGCGATGAATGAAGAAATTCAATCCCTTAAGGAGAATGACACATTTACTTTAACCACCTTACCAGAGGGAAAGAAAGCAGTGGGGGGTAAATGGGTTTATGCCGTTAAAAAGAACTCAGACGGATCAGACAGATATAAAGCTCGATTTGTGGCTAAAGGTTTTAGTCAAACGAAAGGAGTTGATTATGAGGAGACTTTTTCACCGACTGCTAATTTATCGAGTGTGAGAGTTTTGATGCAGAAAGTGGTTCAGGATGATATGTTGGTTCACCAGATGGATGTAAAAACCGCCTATCTACATGCACCAATAAATGAAGAAATATATATACAACAACCAGAAGGTTTTGAGATAGAATCAAGTGAGACTAATAAACTGGTGTACAGACTAAAGAAATCACTTTATGGGCTGAAGCAATCGGGTCGTAACTGGAATCAAACCTTACATGACTATTTAAGCAGTTGTGGATTTAGACAAAATATTGCTGATCATTGTGTGTATTCAAAAGTCACTGAAAGTGAAAAAGTAATCATCATAGTGTGGGTGGATGATTTACTTATTGCAGCTAATAATGAAAATGTGCTTTCAGGTGTGAAAGAAATGCTCTCTTCTAAATTCCAAATGAAAGATCTGGGGAAGCTTAACCATTTTCTAGGAATAGATTTTCTTGAAGAAAAAGAATGTGTCACAATGTCACAGAAAGTATATATTGAGAACATTTTAAAGAGATTTAACATGCAAAACTGTAAGCCACGGTTAACACCCTGTGAACAGAAATGGACTCATTCTGATAAATTCGAGACATTACCAGATGTGAGGAGATATCGTGAAGCGGTAGGATGTCTTATCTATCTGAGCCATTGTACGCGACCTGATTTAAGCTATGTTGTCAGCAAACTGTCACAATATTTCAATGCGCCAACTGTTGATGATTGGACAGCAGTGAAACATGTTTTGAGGTATTTAAAAGGTAGTCGAGGGAGAGAACTGTGTTTTAGGAAATGTTCAAGTGGAAAACTGGGTCTACAAGCATACAGTGATGCAGATTGGGCATCCGATGTTTCTGATAGACGCAGTATGACAGGTTATTGTGTAAGCCTAAATGAAAATGGTCCTTTGATATCATGGAAAACCAAAAAGCAGACAACTACAGCATTATCAACTTGTGAAGCCGAATACATGGCATTAGCAGCAACAATTCAGGAATGTATGTATTTGACTTATTTGATTCAAGATCTTGATGAGTTTGAGTATGAAATACCTATGATTTTGGAGGACAATCAAGGAACAATCGCTTTGTCAAAAAATCCAGTGAACAGACAAAGACGTAAACACATTGATGTGAAATATCATTTTATAAGGTCAGCTGTACATGAAAGAAAAGTGCTCATTGATTACTGTCCAACTGAGTCTCAAAGTCTAAGTTAGACAAATTCTCTGGATTCGTGTTTGGAATATAAGATGTTTTTTCCCCCAACCTGTGTACAAGTGGGGGTGTTGGATTATGTGTCCACAGGTGTTTGTACTTTGTGTCTCAATAAAATGACGGTAAAAGGCCCCGCCCACATCCTATACGTGTCTTACCATGCAATGACTCTGTGAATGGACTGGAGAGGGGTTGTGGTAGAGTCCTCCGTCAGGAATGAGATGTATGTGTCGACTTTTTATTCTCCCTCAAAAGTATTATGCCATAAATGCTGCACAGGGCAGCTCTGCTAACAACTTGATATCAGCTCGTCTCACGGCTGCTATCCAGGCTAGACGCCTTCGTTTGGTAATATCCGATACATGAGCTCCTTCATGTTGCTTCCAGGTTGGGAAAGCATAAAAAGACAATCCAAACGTATTCCCGTGCCGGTCGTAAGATCGAACATTGCAGCCGACCACACAGCAAGTACGACCCATGGCTATGCTTTCGCTCCTTACTTAGACCCCCAAAATGGCGGATCGGGCCAAAATCCTTTCCACGCCCACCTCCGTGACATCACGCTCCAAAGCCCTATAGCGGAGGTCGGGTCTTTTACTCAGCCCCTTCTTTAATTCCATACAATACCACCGTACCACCTACTGGTGGGAGGTAGTAATAGCTGCTGCTTATTACAATATACCACATCCCTCTTTTCCGAGATAAAGATACTACCTCTTAACTACAATATTTTGTAACATAAATGCACCTTTTAAATCGTAGGAACATCAACAATAGTATATTCTTGAGACATTAAGTAGAGCACACCTTAGATTGCCTATCACTTGAACAATGCAAATACATATCAGTGCAGTGTTTTGAAAACAGACCAGTCACCTTGTGGAGCATTGGACTGCCATTACCTCATAAGACTTTGTTGTTACACTATCTCTTACCGTACATTACTAAATCTCCATTTGCACTATTTGCCTATTTGCACTACTCTGCCTGGTTTACACTCAATGTCATTTACCCTTACTTGAATATTGTATATTGTATATTGTATAGCTTTCTTGGTATAATCGCATTGTATTTATTTAAATTTTTACTTTTTAATTATTTTACTTGCATTTCTTAATCACTCTCTTATATTTAAATGTTCTTTTGCTATTTCATCTAGGGTTTGAGAGTAACGAAATTTCTATTCTCTGTATGTCCTGTACATGTGGTAGAATTGACAAATAAAGTTGACTTTGACTTTGACTTTGACTTTGAGATGAACACATGACAAATTGGATGAGACATGTCAAAATGAACATATGAAACATGACATATTTTCTCTCTTTTCCAACAAGACAGTTATCTAACTCGTACAGAACAACTCAGGTACAGGGTAGAGTGATTCTAAGTTTCCCAATCCCTTAGTCTCTATACCTGGCAGGGCGTATTATTGCTCGGCCACTGCGTGTGTAGCATGTGGGTGCATTGTCCATACTTGCAGGACGAGAGTGTTGTGGGGTGTCACTTGCTGGTGGCATAACTGGCTCTTGAGCGTGAACAGACAGTTCATCTGGGTCCATGGATGTGTCCTTAAACAGACTTGGGTGTATTTTCCTCAGATGTCTCCTGTTCCTCCTGAGCACCTCACCCTCTGGTGTTTGCACAGTGTAGGAGCGTGGTTCCTCTCGCCGGTGAGCTACAACAGCTGGCTCCCAACCGCGCCGTGTTTGCATGTGCACAGTATCGCCCGAGGTCAAAACAGGCAGTGGTCTTGCATGCTGATCAAAGTGGTATTTCCACTTCGACTGCAGTCCACGCACTTTATCGTGAATGTTCTGTGGGGTTGACTGTCTCAACACAGCACTGGCGCATGGCAGCATGCTGCGGAGAACCCTTCCCATCAGCATTTGTGCAGGTGACACATTCAGTCCTGTGACTGGAGTGTTCCTCAGAGATAACAGCACTAGATGTGGATCTGTTCCAGATCGTATTGCTTTTTTAAGTGCATGTTTAACAGTCTTTATGGCTCGCTCCGCCATTCCATTTGAAGAAGGAAAACCAGGACTGGAAAAAGTTAGCTTTATCTCTCAAGATGCTGCAAACGATCTCATCTCGTAGCTGGCAAATGGAACATGATCGCTCACTATCTCTTTGGGAATTCCGTGTCTTGCAAAGACTGATTTCATCTTCTGAATCACAGAGTGTGCCGTTTTGTCAGGTAAGTTAAGAACTTCTGGGTATTTGGATAAATAGTCAACTAACAAAAGATATGGCTGACCGTTCAGTTCGAAGATGTCTGCTCCGATTTTCATCCATGGCAGCTCTGGAATCTGATGTGGAATAAGCGGCTCAGCCTGGTTCTTTGGCTGCATTTGCTGGCATTGTTCACACTTTTCAAGCATAGCCTCTATATCGTGTGACATGCCAGGCCAGTACAGTACTCTTCTTGCTCTGGCTTTCGTGCGCTGTACACCTTGGTGTGCGAAGTGCAACTTCTCCAGGATCACTTGTCTGAAGCTTTGGGGTATTACAATCTTGTCCCCTATCATAATAATGTCATCGTGGATACTGATGTTGTGTCTCATAGGCCAGTAGCTGTGGAGTGTTCTGTCTAAACTCTTCCTTTTAGCTGGCCATCCGTTGAAGTGTTTCTCACGCACAGCTTGTAGCACGCTGTCTGCTGCAACTGCCGTTCTCAGGTCACTCAGTGTTTTCTCACTCAATGCTGCTGTGGCCTCCAGAGCATACACAACTCTTTCATCGTTTGTGTTTTCACTCACATTTTCATTGTCACTGGTGGTTGTGGCACGTGAAAGTGCATCGGCTATGAACATGTCTTTGCCGGGGGTGTATGTGACGGTGAGATCATATCTCTGTAGTTGCAGCAGCATTCCTTGTAACCTTGCTGGTGCCTTGGATAGCAGCTTACGCATTATCGCCTCCAGGGGTTTATGATCAGACTGCACGGTCACTGGTCTTCCATAGACGTACTGGTGGAATCGTTTAGTGGCAAACACAATGGCTAGCAACTCTTTTTCTATTTGGGCATACCTTTTTTCTGTGTCTGTGAGTGTTCGTGACGCATAGCACACAGGTTGCCCTTCTTGTAATAGGCACGCTCCCAGCCCATCTTTTGAAGAATCGGCCTGCAACGTTAGTGGTTTCTTGTGGTCATAAAACCTCAACACTGGTGCTTGTGTGAGCGTCGCCTTGAGCATCTGTAACGCTGCTGTGTGGTGTGGCTGCCACTGCCACGCTGTGTCCTTTTTGAGTAGCTGTCTTAAAGGTGCTGTGAGTGATGCTTCATTTTGAATGTACTGTGCCAAAAACTTCGTCATTCCCAGCAGACGCTGAAGGCTTTGTTTGTCTTCTGGAGTCGGCATGTTGACAATAGCTTTGATCTTTGAGACATCTGCTTTCTGCCCTGCTGCTGCGATAATATGGCCCATATATTTTACTGTGTCCACTTTGAACTGAATTTTGTCCTTGTTAAACTTCACGTTAGCTGCTCTTGCTTTCTCCATGACCTTCTGCAGGATTTCATTGTGTTCGTGCTCTGATGTAGCTGCGATTATCATATCATCTGCAATGATAAATACACCAGGAATGTTGCCAAACGTCTCACAATTCTTTTGTTGAAAAACCTCGCTGGCGGATTTGATCCCGAATGGGAGCCGGAGGAAGCGATATCGGCCCCAAGGTGTGTTAAAGGTACAAAGCTTTGATGACGGCTCGTCCAGCTTGATCTGCCAATATCCATCTTTTTCATCCAATATGGTTAAGATGGATTTTCCTGCTAGCTTGCTGCGAACGTCCTCGTGTGTGGGGATGGAGTAGTGCTGGCGTTTAACTGCTTGGTTCAGATCACAAGGGTCCAAACACACCCTTAGTGTTCCGTTCTTCTTCTGTGTGGCGACAAGACTGTTGACCCAATCTGTAAGCTCATTGACAGGTGTTATGACATCTCTGTTTTGTAAGTCCTGTAGCGTCTTCTTCAGCGGGTCCATTATGGAGAGAGGCACGTTCCTGCATGCATGAATCACAGGTGTTGCGTTCGGGCCAGTGTGTATGTGGTGAATTCCAGGGAACTCACCTAAGCCTGTGAACACATCAGCATACATCTCCACAAGCTCTTCCTTGGTAGAAGGTGGTTTGGCTAGTTTCGTTATAGTGGATGTTGTGGCAAGGGTCTCAACTCGTTTCACCAGATGCAGCTCCTCACAAGCTTGCCCACCTAGGATCAGTTTATCTGCATGGCTTGATACAAGAAAGTCAAACACAGCCTTGTGCTTCCGTGCTTCACACTCAAGAGACACCACACCATCTGCACGTATGCGGGCTCCACCAAAAGCTATGAGTACAGTCTTTGTGGGCTGTAACCGAGGCATCCCTGGTAACTTGTTGTAAACTGATCTGGGGAGCACATTAGCGTCCGCACCTGTGTCTAGTTTGAAGGTGACTGACACGTCTCCGATTGTTACACTTTCATGCCAACTGTCAGTTTTGTGCTTGTCACTGCACACCACGCCAATGTACAGTGAATCCCCATCAGTCTCAATGTTATTAATAGTTTTTGTTTTCTTGTAGTTTCTACTTTTCTCTGCGCCTGCTCTGCATACTTTTGAGAAGTGGTTATTTTTCCCACACTTGTGGCATGTTTCCCCATAGGCTGGACACTGTCGGAGCGCGTGTTTGTTGCCACATTTGTAACAAACCATTTGCTTGTCGTTGCTCGTCTTGTTTTTACTGTGTCCTGATTTAATGTGTCCTGGTATTTTTCTTAATGTGTCCACTGACGTATCTTGGGCTGCAGTTGCTGACTGCATAGCCTGAATCTGTGACTTGGCCACTTCTGCTGATCTGCATATTTCTGTCGTTTTGCGCAGTGTGAGGTCGTTGTCACGAAGTAATCTCTCTTTTAGTCTTGTGTCATTTATGCTGAACACCAATTTGTCCCTGATCATGTCGTCCTCATTGACCCCAAACTCACAACTTTTACTTTTCTGACGGAGTTCTGTGATATATCTGTCCACTGTTACACCTGTTGACATTGGGTATGACCAGAACTTATGGCGCTCAAAAACAACGTTCTTTTGTGGACTACAGTAATCCTTAAACGCTTTCAGAATGTCCTCCATTGTTAGCGCATCTCCGGCCGGGGTTACAGTGAGTGTGTTGTACACTTCAAGCGCCTCCTCGCCGATAGTGTGGAGAAGAATGGCTGTTTTAACCTTTTCATCTTTCTCCAGCGCACCCGTAGCGGTCATATATAGTCTGAATCTTTGTTCCCACCTGCGCCAGGTCTCAGATAAATTGCCGGTGAGCAGTAGCGGCGATGGTGGCCTGAATTGCTCCATGCAACGTCTACCGTTAGCTAATCCACAGCTAGCTTACTCACGTCGCGGTCCCCGTTCACACGGCCTTGCCAACTTCTGACACCATGTTGTAACTTTATGCAGCGTTGTTCCAACTGCTGGTTTAACGTGGGTTGCGGTCAATGTCAACCTTAGATCCAGCACAGAGGAGAGAGATGAGACTATAGCGGAGGTCGGGTCTTTTACTCAGCCCCTTCTTTAATTCCATACAATACCACCGTACCACCTACTGGTGGGAGGTAGTAATAGCTGCTGCTTATTACAATATACCACAGAATGTTATGTTATGTGGGGGGAGAGCAAGAACAAGAAAATAAAGTGTGGTTATAAATCGTACAGTGGACCCGCGTATAATTGAATAACACGACATGGTGTCAGAAGTCCTGTACTGATCCATATAACCTCGACTGAATGAACCTGTGTCTGGCGGAGCTCGCGGAAAAACGAGGGGAGAATATGGCGGATGAGACTGCACAGAGAGAACACCGGCGGGGCCGAGCGCGACATTCAGCATCCAGCCACCGGAATCCTTCGACTTTTCAAAACCGCAGGAGTGGTCCAAATGGATACGGAGGTTCGAGAGATTCCGTCTCGGCAGTAATTTGAACGTCAGCTCGGAGGAAAACCAAGTCAACACGTTGATTTACTGCATGGGAGACGAGGTGGACGATGTGCTTCGCGGTCTGAGTTTAACAGTGGAGCAAAAGACAACGTATGAGGGGGTACGTGATGGTTTCCAGGCTTTTTTCATTGTGAAGAAAAATGTGATCTATGAGCGCGCCAAATTCAATATGCGCCAACAGGGAGAAAATGAGACAGTGGATGCTTTTGTGACAGCACTGTATGCGCTAGCAGAACATTGCAACTATGGAGTGCTACATGATGAGCTGATACGTGATAGGCTCGTTGTCGGTCTCACTGACAAACGGCTGTCAGAACGCATGCAGCTTGACCCAGATTTGACTTTGCAGAGGGCTATCAACATGGCGAGTCAAAGTGAAGAGGTAAAGCGACAACAATCCTCCTTGCGAGGTGACTCTAGAGCTGAGGCTAGCGATGCTAAGTCAGTAGATAGAGTGCATAAAATCAGCCGAAGCCTGGTAGAACCAAACTGCTCCAGACTGATAGTCGTCAAACTAAAACACGTGGATTCCGAGAAGACGGCAAAAAAGGGCCAACCTGTCAGAAATGTGGTGGCGCTCCATCCCATTCAAAGCAGGATTGTCCAGCGAATGAAGTGAAATGCCATGCATGTGAGGGAAAAAGGACATTACAGGCGTGTATGCAGGGCACCAAAAACAGTGCATGAGGTTGAAGAGGATGAACATGGTTTGTTCCTGGGCAGTGTTAAGTGTGAGGGTGAGCCGTGGACTGTCGACTTAAGCATAAACAACAAAAACGTGTCATTTAAAATTGATACAGGTGCCGATGTGACAGTCCTACCCCTTAAGGTGTTTAAGGAGCTCTACAGACACAACCACCCCCCCATTCTCCACAAACCAACCAAGGCTCTGCTGGATCCCGGGAGGAGTCGTTTGGATGTCGTTGGTGTCAGTGAGCTTGCACTGAGGAAGGGAGACAAAGAAATACTTGAGGATGTCTTTGTCATCAGACACCTGCACACTGCTTTGCTGGGGAGACCTGCTATTAGCAAGCTGGAGCTTGTGGCTCGTCTGGAGAGCATAACTATAGAGACCCTTAAAAAGTGCTACCCAAAGCTGTGCAGTGGTCTCGGTGAAGTACGTCAGCCGTACGACATCAAACTGAAACCTGGAGCTCAACCTTTTTCCTTGAAGACGCCACGGAGAATCCCGTTGCCTCTGATGGACAAAGTTAAGCAGGATGGAAGAACTACGGGTGATCAGCAGGATTGAGGAGCCAACTGATTGGTGCTCAGGCATGGTGGTGGTACCGAAGAAGACAGAAGATGTACGTATATTTGTCGACCTTACACACCTCAATGAGTCTGTGTGTCGAGAGAAGTACATACTGCCATCGCTGGAGGAAACATTGGGCAGATTGGCTGGTGCCAGCATATTCAGCAAGCTGGACGCTAATATGGGGTTTTGGCAGATACCTCTGACGGAAAGCTCAGCCAAATACACCACTTTCATCACTTCTTGACGTAAGGGAAAGGGAAAATGCTTATGAACTTGCAAATTAAAAACATGATGCATTTAAAGTAGCCCTTTTTCATTTTTATTTAAGTAGAGAATTTGTTCTAGTGTGTGATGGCCGAACCTGTTCCTTTTCATGGAGATCATTTCTCCTGCATTAAGGAAATTCCCTTCACATGGCACAGAAGAGGCTGGAGTGCAGAGAAACTGGTAGAGATGCAGTTATACAGTCTACCTGGGCCCCACAAACTATCAGCTAAAGAGAATAAATAGATTAAATTGCTGCACATTTGGCAGACTAACATTTTCAGATTAATTAAACAATAAAATATATATTTTTATAACATTACATGTAAAGAGTCAAGTGGAAGTTTTTCAAATTCAATTTCAAATTCAAATTTTTATTTGTCACGTACACAGTCATACACAGTACGATATGCAGTGAAATGCTTAGACAACTGCTCGTGACCTAAAAAAAAAAAAAAAAAAAAGGGCTATGAATAAGATAGGAAATAAATATGAAAAATTAAAGTGTAAATTTAACTAGGAAGGAATAAAATATAAAAAATTAAGGTTAAAAATGAAATAGCTGTACAACACAAATTAGAATGAAGGGTAAATTTAACTGGGAAAGAATAAGATAAAATATATAAATTAAAGTTGAAAATAAAATAACTGTACAACAAAATACACAATACACAGTATAGAACTATATAAGAATGTATGAAGAAATATAAATAAATAAATATATATATGCACACACACACACACACACACACACACACACACACACACACACACACACACACACACACACACACACACACACACACACACAATAACAGCAGCTGTACAAGTATTAACTGGAAATGAAGAATATAGTGACCAGTGTTGTGCAATCCACATTATGTCTTGTGCAGTGCAAATATGCTTAAAGTGATTTAAGTGATAACAATGTCCAGAATGTCCAGTGTGTGTGTAAGAACTATATGTGTGAGTCAGTACTGTGTGGTGGTGTGATTGAGAGACCGTATCGCCTGCGGGAAGAAGCTCCTCCTCAGTCTCTCTGTGTTGGTCTTCAGGGAGCGGAATCGCTTTCCTGACCTCAACAGAGAGAACAGTCTGTTGTTGGGATGGCTGAGGTCCTTCACAATCTTCCTGGCCTTGGTCCAGCACCGCCTGCTGTAGATTGAGTGCAGGTCAGGGAGCTCGGAGCGGATGGTGCGCTCAGCTGACCGCACAACCCTCTGTAGAGCTCGTCTGTCCTGCATGGTGCTGTTCCCGAACCAGGTTAAGATGTTTCCCGTCAGGATGCTCTCTATGGTGCGCCATTTTTCTAAAGTTATTTAATGATATATTATATTATTATGGAAGCAGATTTTTTGACATTTTACGTTTTTTCCCATTATAAGATAAAATAAACACGCACAAAACAAAAGCAAACGGCCAGAACACAGAGCTGGAAAACCCACCCGACTGACCAAAATCAACTCAAAATACTCCCACACAACAGAACCTCCTCTATTCCTCGCTGGCTTCAAATCTCTCAGTGGAATGATCAGTGGTCACCATCAAAACACCACAAATCCCGCGAATGATTCACTTACTTATAATCCATTGAATCAGACACCGAAGCAGTTAGGCTCTAAATGACGCTTCGGACGTCACTGATCACGTGACTCTGGCCAAACGAATCAAGCTTCGATACAGTGCTTCTGAAGCAGTGTGTTGATTTTTTTGACACACGCACCGGAGCTTCAGCTTCAAGCGGACCATCACTAGTGTCTAATATAAAGAGAGCATAAACAGCGTACTGTCAGTGTAGAGGATGAAATCAGCCAGGACAACTCATGAAACATCTGCTCACATCTGGATGATTCCAGGTGTGTACATCCACAGAGAGCAGCAGGTCAGCTGATCACAGCCTGTACACTAAGAAAATCACTGGAGCTTTTAATTATTGTGAGCTTGATTCTTTTCCCCACACTGAGACATTATAACCACTTTTAGTGTTCCCCCACCTCCTGAATCCACTTCAACCCCTGACTGCACACATTTCCTGTTTAGAGGCAAAGTCCCCTCTACAATGGAGGCAACAGGAAATAGAAACATATTTTTACTTTCCTTCTTTTTCTCTGCTCATGTTCAACTGAACTGATTCAAGATGAGTAGAATTATTAGACTGAAAATTTAGACTGAAATAAAGTTTGTATTCCTTTCAAATAATATTATTTTACCATTACATTAATATAGCACATGGTTCAGGCAGCTTTAGACACAAATAGCTGGAGCCACAGCTGTGGTTGTGATTTGACATTGTATAAATAATTGTATTGAATTGAATAGAAATGTCCTCCAAAGAGGTGCTTTTTACTTTCAGTACATTTCTGAGCCTGTACTTTTTTACTTTTACTTGAGTAAAAGTTGAATCAGTACTTCGACTTTACTGGAGTATTTTTCAACACTAGTATCTGTACTTCTACTTAAGTACAGAATGTCTGTACTGTTGGCACATCTGAACTTGGCAGAATAAACCTGTTTTCATCTACAAACAATGTCACCAAAACCTGTCACAGCCACCATACTGTCCTTCTACTGCTGCCACCACTGGTGCAAGCTACATTTTCAGAAGAGTAGTTTTAGTTTTAGAAAGGTGAGAAATAAAATGTGCATGTTACTCTACTCTGAACTGTGTTTTCAGCTTTATTTTTATTATGTGGCTCACACAGACCAAAATGCTATAATATAAATAAGGACAGTGGAAGGACAGCGAGTGAAAGAAAGCATTGAGTTTCCAGCTAATCTAAGCTTCATGCTAGCTCCATAGTCAGCATAGTAATGACCTGCAGTGGCGTGTCCAGCGGGGTGGCCTGGGGGGGCACAGGCCACCCCCCCCAACCAGACTGGCCACCCCAGGTGCCACCCCAAAGGCAAAACAATAAAATTCAATCAAATATCAAATGTCCGATTATGTTTTCACAGTGAAGCTCAGATATCCGAGTGTAAGTGAATGCAGCATCGGCTTCTGCGCTATGCTCATCACGTTAGCAAAGGTAGGAGAGCCAAGCGCGAAAGACGGCACTGCAGGAAACAATTTTTCGGTGAAAGAAAATGAGGACAGAATAAATGTCCCGGTAAGTAATATTAAGTTTGTTGAGTTTAGTAAACTTCGGTGAAATTAGAATACCAAGGAAAAAAATAACACTTAAAGAATTATTGCAGCCGTGGAATATTTCAGACAGTATGCTACTGAGGGGAGCTAACATAAGAGTTATGAGTTATAAGATATAATCTAAGTCGTAACATTGCTGTATGGAGCTGCAGATTTGGTTGCAGGTTAACATAGCTGGACTGGCCATCGGGCATACCGGGCATATCCCCAGTGACTTATTTTTTATTTTTTTTGTAATGGCATGAACAATGAGAGGTGGTGGATTGGCCAGATGCAGGTCGATGTGTAAAAATAACTCAGTTGTTTGGTGGTGGCTATGGCGGGGCTTCCACAGAGGCCAGCAGGTGGATGAGGGAAGGGGAGGGGAGGCAGGAGGAGAGCCCCGAGGCAGCCACCGGTCCAAGTGTCAGGTGAACTGAACTTCAGGTAAGAAGTTATGACCTGCAGTCTATCTGGGTCAGATATAAACCAAGTTTAGGTGGAGTTTATTTTCATTGTGCTGACTTTTTACCCTCAGTTGCAATAACTCGTACTGCGTTCTAGCCAGCTTGACTGAGTTTTTATACAGCTGGGTGGGTGCTATGATGTTACTGATAGTGAACTTTATTTTATTCATAAGGTTAGTTAGAGTTGCCAAGGGCTCCTTAAAAAAAATGGAATGGTCCCTCATTCAGAGAAAATATTACGCCTTTCGTATTGAGCTGAGAAGAGACGCAGTTTGTCCCGGACTTTAGCTAGAATGGAAAAAAGACACAAAGCTGGAGTTATTCTGTCGTTACGCTGCACAGCTGCCTCTTCTCTCATTCTCTCCCCCTCCCTCTCCTGTTGCTACTTCAATCATGAAACTGATCAATGATCAGCTGATCGGCTTTTCTCTCTTGTTTATTTATTGCCCACTTTGCGCCAGAAAGAGGAAACCAGCGGATGTCGCGCTAAACAACAGCAGCACGTTTAAGCTTGATCAGCTGTTGTTAGAATTTATTTAATATTAATTTCTACTATCAGCTGATGTTTGCTGGAGCCACAGCTGTAAAGCTGCTGGTCATGATGTCGGTTTGGATATGTGGTGAGAGGGAAACATGAAGATGAAACCAGGAGATGTCCTTACTGAATCATCAGAGCTGTGATGGAGAAACAGGTTTACCTTTTAGGTGACATGAATGGATGAGTTGAAGGGAAGTTATGAACTGTTTCTGAGAGACAAATAACACCAGGATCCTTTTCTAAGTAGCTGACAGCTGGTAACTGTGCAGGGGCGGGTCTAGCAAAGTGTTGCCAGGGGGCCAGGTAGGGCATTAACAGGGAGAGGGGGGCACAAAGAAATACTTTTCTTTTTTATTCTCATTTAAAATATCTAGCTTTTATTAAATAATTATCTGAATCTAGCGAACAAAGTTTTTATCTGACGTAAAATGTATAGAAATCATACATATACCAACAAGACTGTACATCACTGTCACAACAGCATCTGTTTTCATTCAAAGGCTTTATGGCTTTAATACCTGGTGGGCCGGTCTGTAGTGAAAATGCCCAATTTTTTGTCCCAGTTCAGCCCTGCAGGTTAATACTGGCAGTGTCACCATGCCAGCTGACTGTATTTCATCATCAGCCAGTGTTGTTCTTTATACATCAATATTACCAAAGTTTACCATAAGGCAGCATATAAAGTATTTATAATAATAATGGATTGGATTTATAAAGCGCTTTTCAAGGCACCCAAAGCGCTTTACAATGCCACTATTCATTCACACACTGGTGGAGGCAAGCTACACTTGTAGCCACAGCTGCCCTGGGGCAGACTGACAGAAGCGAGGCTGCCATATCGCGCCATCGGCCCCTCTAGCCAACACCAGTAGGCAAGTAGGGTAAAGTGTCTTGCCCAGGGACACAACGACCAGGACAGAGAGCCCAGGGATTGAACCGGCGACCTTCCGGTTACAGATGCGATTCCCAACCCCCTGAACCACGGTCGCCCTTGCTTTCAGGTGTTATTCAAATATTAGTCTTTTCATTTGTTTCCCCACTTTTTTCCTGTTTCAAAATCAAACACCAGTTTGTGAGAAGATTATCTTCTTTTTTTTTAACAGGCATTGGTTTTGCATTGGCTAATTTGCCAATTGTACACTCAACAAAAATATAAATGCAACACCTTTGTTACTGCTCCCATTCCCCATGGGATGGACGTAGAGACCTAAAATTCATTCCAGATACACAATATAACCATCCCTCCCAAACAGTGGTCACAAATCAGTCCAAATGTGTGGTAGTGGGCACATCTGCTATATTGAGATAATCCATCCCACCTCACAGGTGTGCCACATCAGGATGCTGATCTGACATCATGAGTAGTGCACAGGTGTACCTCAGACTGCCCACAACAAAAGGCCACCCTGGAATGGGCAATTGGGTATTCCTCTGCAAACCTGAAACTTGGTCCGAGTTGGGCAAGTTGGTGTTTCTTAACTATGAAAGTCTGATACAGGTCTTCCCCTAAACTTCTGTTAGAACGGTAGGTTACACAAAAATGTACCACTTGAGCTCTGGCTGTTGGCAGAGGTTGTTGCGACATCGATCAACTTCAGACCAGACAACAAACGACGGAGGCTCCGGAAAAGTGCAATCAAACGATGAGTTTTATTATCACAGGAGAACAACCAACCATCAACATAGGGATTGTGTTGCTCTGACAAGAATACATTGGGTTCTGGTTTTATAGGACAAAATATCACACCTATGTCAATACAGTTCAAAAATACATGGTGACAGACGGGCAAAAGTTCAACCCGTGCAGACAAGGGTACATCACGTACACTTCTAATAACCCTTCACCGACATATAACTTCTCTTTTCTACATTGCTTGCCTTTTAGGGTAATAGCTTCAGGTCTCACCATCTCCGAGAGCTAATAATGGACCCTCGTCATTAATCACTAAGTAGAGTACTTTTGCAGCCAGTCTCAAACTGAAGCAGAAGACGCTTAGGCCTTTGCTCAGACCTGCTACTAGATTAATATGTGTATCGTAAGTGTGCATGCAATTAACCTGCTATGTTCTCATCTCCCCTCAGCATGTATCATCTGGACACACTCGCCAGTGAAGCTTAAAACCTTCTAGAATGGAACATCAACTCTAACCAAGCACATTCATGCATTGTGTATAAAATGAACTCAACCTGTAAAATAGAAAGGTCAATGTGATGACAGACATATTCAATGCAATTTTATAAACCCTGCAGGAAATATTACCGATAAATGATACTGTAAAACATGTTATTAATACATTCTTCATAAGGCAGATTATATGGTAGCAATAAAAGAATCTCTGAATCCCAACAAGGTTTACAGTTATTTGCACCCTTGTAGGTGGGAAACATTGCTCCCGTGAGAACGGTATAGTGGACTTCATCGCCACTGACCCACATTTATTAGGGTGTGACACGAACTTGTGGACAGGTAACTAAACCAATTCAGTTGAGGAATATTCCTGTGTTTTACTGTCCAGCTAAGTGATCTCCTGCCTTTTATTTATAGAGTACCGAGCTGCTGCTTTGCCAGGTGGATTTCTGGCTGCGGGCAAAGGACCTGACACTTCAGTGTGTTTTAATTTGTTTTAAACTGGTGTAAGTCGACAGACTGACTGTTGCGGCTGTCGATGGTTTTGTTTTTTGTTTTAATTTTTTCTGTATCAGTAGGCACCACAGATATTGATCCTTTTAGTATTTTAACCCCTTTTTTATATATATATATTGTCGCAGACGGTGAAGGCGCTGCAGGGAAAACAAATCCTTTTTTTTTGTCTCCCCGCTTTTTGCATGAACAGCGGTGGGCCTGAGTGAAGACGGCACCGAAGATTTGCCTTTTTCTATAGTGTTTTACCCATTTGGGGTCATGTGTGAGTTGCCGTCCACTTTTAACCTGTGTGCTATGTCGATTTGTTTTTAAACGGTTCCCCGCAGCGCTTGTCCTGGCTCATGGGCAATCGTACAGTTTTATAGTTTCTAATAAGGTAAAGTTTTTAATTGTTTTTAGGTGCCGCTGTTACACTGTTTCTTTTATTTTGTATTAAAAATTAAACTCTTTTAAACTGACTGTGCGCCTACGGCTCTGTCCTATTTTAAATAGGTACCTACCACGGGTCACATTATGAATGTTGTCGTCAACCAGCTCACTGAAATTGCTGAGAAGGTGTTTGAAAAAGCTCTGGGTCTGTAAAAATAAAAGACATTGAAACTGATCAGTGTGTCCGAGGCCTCAGCAGGTCTCATTTCCTCTGATCACAGCAGAAACAACAGTAACTTCTCCCAGCTTCACATCAACACAGGAACAAATGTGATCTCAGATATGAACTGTGGCAACATTATAAACTTTGTAAAATGTAGAAGAGCTGCTGAATAGTGTTGTTTTTTCTATTTTTTGTGTAATGAGTTTAAACAGTTTTTGATGTGGCGTCTCTCATCGAAAATTACATTTTCTCTGATTTAATAAAATGATGAATCTGAGTGTTTGATGTCATGTGATAAGAAGACGTGTGTAGAAAAGAAACTGCTCTGTGGCGTTTGTTCGCTGTTGACTGTAGAGTGTGATCAGAGTTCACTGCCCTCCAGTGGTCACAGTGAGGAACTACAACACAAACGATCCCTATGAACAGTAATGTTCATCTTCATCATTCCTGTCTGGTATTAATAAAATGTATTTTAGCATATTTCATAATATCCTCCTAAACTGGGGGGTGGGATAAGTAAACCTGGTGAATCACTGAACTCTCAGCTTCATTGGAATGTATCATTACAGGTAAATGTAATATAGGTCCCTGTTTACTCCATAACGCAATAATTTATTTGGTACATGTATACAAATCTATAATTATAATCTGAAACTAAACTGAGCGACTTTCAGTGAGTTGTTCTAAAAAATGAACCTACAGTCATTTTACAGTCATTGGAAATATGAGTCTTGGTTTTCCTGCAGAACATTTCAGACTGAGCAGCCAATCCCAGTCAGAGAGAAGTGGCTGTGACAGAAACACAGCAGAGAGGACAGAAGGTCAAAGCTCTGAATTCAAGGAGCAAACACACAAAACAAGACAGGAAGAAATTTTAGAGGCTGGAAATACAAAAAGAAAATGAAGGACAAGCTGGTAAAAGGTGGATGAGGGTCAGTAGAATAAAATGGATAAAATAAAATAAAAATAAAATGCAGTTGGTGGCCTGGTCTGAAATGATGAGAAACTGTGACTGCAGTTTTTAAATTTAACAATTGGTTGTGATGCTGTGTGTATTAATAATAGCAAACTATATAAGGATAATAAATAGAGGAAAGATTTACAGGAAAATTAAACATTCCTCGTGTTTTCATCTAGTTTCAAAAATCTGATCTTAAACATCAAGAACCCTGAACAGTTTTTATTCTCCTGCTGCAGGTTTGGAGGATGTTGTTTTATTCTTGTCACACAGTGGTGACAATTATTGAATAGATTATATTAATGGACCAACAGGTTTGATTACAGGAGCACAGCCGTGTGTTTAAATGAGACGCAGAGGCAGGGATGCAAATTTAAAGAACAAACCAGCTTTAGTGAACCGAACCACAGATTTGACAACCACAGGTTTATGCCACAATGATGAAAAAGAAAATGACAAAAACATTTTAATACATAAAACTACCAGCATAAAGACTTGGCCACGTGTTAGTCCTCAGGTCTCAATGTCGGGCGCACCCTGGTAACCTGACTTTGAAACGCTTCTAGAAAAATCAGATTACACAAGTTGAATTTCCATGAAAATCCCAAACATCACTCACACAAAGAGAACATCCCTCACAGCAGCTTATTGTACACAGACCCAAATAAAAACTTATCTGAAGGGTAGAGTCCAAAAATCTCTGGGTTCAAAAGAAAATAAGAATCCAAAAATGTGAGTCAGTGGTCTTAAGCATCACCAGCTGTGTGTGAAAGTGTGGTTGAGACAGTGGAAAAGAAGGGAATCAGTCTCTCTGTCTCTGTAAGTAAGTGGGCTAAATCACAGGAGGAGTCCACCTCAGCACCAGAGGACCTGTCAGCAGAAAGGGTCTGAGGAATAATACAGATATTAATTATGCTGTTCTAGCTAAAATCCACAACTTAGGTCTTTGCAGACATCATATTTCACATCAATTTGTAGGTAAAATATCAACATTTGCAAAAAAAACCCAACATTTGTCTTGTACAAACTTTGCATTGCTGCAATATATCTTTGAAAATCTTTTTTTGTTAAAATTTAGAAAAACAAACACTTTCCAAACACAGTGTTGGAGCCATATGGACTTTGTGGTGATAAAGTGTTGTGTGTATGGTGTTGCTTGTCTATTCCAGGGATTACGGTTAGCTTCTTTGTCACGTGGGAGGTGTTTAACCCTCATGCCTCACTGTGTTCAGTGGAATATAACCAAACTTGTCAAAAGATTTTTTTTTTTTTAATTTTAAAATTTCAGTGTGAATTTCTTAATGAACGAGTGGGAAATACATTCACCTGGTTACCGGTCGGGCGGCCTGGAGAATGGGTGAGTAGGGACAGTGTGGTTTTTGTTGACCGTGTTCGCTTGTGCGTGTCAGTCGTCTTGTCTTGTCTCGAGCCTTCAAGTAGTTTGTACGTGCTCGGGTTTGACTGCGATGTGGATGGATTGCTGAAATATTCGATAAATGCTCAGTGGAAAATGTTTGGAGACTGATTAAAAACAGCAAAGCAGCATTCCCTACTTCATCCTTGAAAGGACACTTTGTGTTGGTCTTTCATGTGGAATTCCAATAAAATTGATTCATGTTTGTGGCTGTCATGTGACAAAATGTGGGAAAGTTCAAGGGGGCCGAATACTTTTGCAAGCCACTGTATATATATGAAAGCATCAAACATAAATAGCTACGGGCAAGGCATCTCAAAATTGGCGTACTGCTGGCAGAACAAAGTCGACAACCTCAGAGATGATCCCTGTAATCCATGAAACATAAGGGGACATCAGTATGTACTGCTTTTCACAGTTTTTAAGAATGTGTCATGACTCCAATCAGTACATTCATACTGATATTAGATAGCATGAAAGCAGTTTTGGGGGATTAGTGCAACTGTTATTGTCTTCTGTCATTGTTCGGTTCTAGCCTTATTAGTTTGTGTTAAACTACACTATTAACACGTGTGTGTATACATAATACAGTCCCTTGTCTGTTGTCACTTGTCGTGTTCAAATTTTTTAGGAGGAATTTCAGGAGAAAGTTGTCATTTAAAAAGATTTAATTTGTGTTGGTAGTTGAAATTACAAGTTTACACAGCGCTGTGGACCTCTGTGTGAAATCAAGCATCTGGTTCACAAAAAGGATAACCCTCAAACGGGCTGTACAACTTTATATAGTGAGACAAAAACAAAGATTATCATGGCAGTCTTGCTGTCTCCCTGCAAATCCTCCCCGTCCATGTCCAACCTCGTCTGGTACCTGCTCCCTCCTCTGTAAGAGGCACACAGGGAAACACCTCTCTGCCTAGCCTTGCTAATCTAATGTTATTATCCATTGTTCTTCCACTGATTCTGAGTTCTGGTTCAGGATATCTTATTCGGACTCTCTGATGCAGAGACTCAAAAAGATGTTTAAGATCACTGCCCTGAATGAACAAAAAGAGGGCTCAAACAGATCCAGGGAATCTGCACACAGAAGCGAGTATTAATATTATGCTAAACAATCACTAAAGCACTTTTAGATTTAGCTGGGGCTTTACGAACTCAAGGCATTCAACATTCCAGTCATGAGCTGTTCTGAGCCGCAACCTTAAATAGCGGCCAGGAGGAAGCAGGAACTAATCAGTGGCAGGTGCAGATCATCAGGACAGGTGGGCGGGCCCAAAAGCAGGAGCCCAAAGATGAGCTCCGCCCAGGTAGACAGGGGACAGCGAGGGAGAGAGGGAGTGACAGAAAAAAACAAAAAACAATACTGTAGCCCAACGTGAGCCAGCCAGAGAGACACGGAGACCATGACATTTTCGGCCCTTAAACATTTCTCCTACGAAGACATGACTCTAATGCCCTTATATCTGCATCCTTCCTAATAAAAACATTTAAGTCATCTGCATAAGCAAGCAGAACAGCTGGTTTAAACAGCTGTAGATGCAAATAATCTTAATACAGTTAATGAATAATATTAATCTAAAAGTGTACAAAACCAGATAACGTAAATCTCCATGATCCTTTCAAATAAAAAGCCTTTTCCTGGTTCATGGAGATCACTCTAAACCAGAGTATTCCAACTTGCTGAATTCCAAAACATGACGCATTAGAAACAGATTGTTACAACACAAATCTCGAGTGTTTGACTTCTGGGATGCACTGTGGTGCTGTCCTGGTCCTGGGAACGTTTACCCAGCATTTGTGAGGCTTTTTTGACTCCTTAAATTTGTTTATTTAAACATTATATGTGATTTGGGGTTTGTTTAGACGGTACAGTATTGACTGTTCCCCATAATACCAGTTCTTTTGGTAATTGTCACGGTTCTGGGTCCGTTGGACCCAGTATTTTGAGTTTATTATGTTTTGGTTTTTGCATTATGGATTGTTTTCTGATGTTCTGGTGCTTTGTTTATCATTATACATCTGTTTCTATTCTTGGTGAGGGATCAGTTCTTAGGTTTTGGGTTCTCATGTGTATTACAGTTTCTGTTCAGTGTCTAGTCTGTCTCTCAGTGTCATGTCTGCATCCGGTTTAGTAATTCTTGTTTCCTGTTTTATTGTGAAAGTCTTTGTCTTAGGTTAGTGTGTGCAGCTTAGCTCCCCCGTCTCGTTAACCCTGATCTCTCCCAGCTGTGTCTCCCTCCTGTTGCCCATTCGCTGATTACCACCCTGTGTATATTAGCCCTGTGTTTTCCTGTGCTCGGTGTCACGTCGTACCCTCAGATTATGCCTGTGTGTTTCTTTGGTTTTTGTAGTCACGTCACGTCACTTCACGTTTGGTTTTCATGTCAGCAATAAAGCTGAGATTCTGATTTACAATTCTGTGTTCGAGTCCTTCGTTTGGATCCTCCTCTCCGCCTGCCCGCACACAGAGCCCTGACAGTAATAAAAGTTATTGTTTCAGGTGATGTTATTCTTTGCCGTTGGTTATGATTAATCATTCTATGATAGAATGTCTTTATAGTTCCAGTCAATCAGCAATGGATTTCCTAACTGAAACATTGCATCACTGCCAAGGAAAAAATGACTTCTGCGAAATCCAGTCAAAAGGAAATAACACACAGTTTATTTGACTGGTTTTACTGCTTAAATGTCCATGAACCCAGAAACAGATTATGTTTTTCATAAACAGATCATTGTGCTCCAAGTAAATTTGATGTTTGAGTATCATGTCTAAAGTTTAGAGTTAGCACTAAGACCAGGTTTAGCTTCAGATTTAGACCACTGGTTTTGCAACTGTTCCACTAATGTTATTTGGTAACTAGTCCTCTTCATATGTCATAGCTTGTGTATATTTTGAAGAACCATAATTCATTGTTGTTCTCTGTTTGTTTGTTTTTGTTTTGACAGATCTATCTGATCTTAGTGTGAAAAAGTCCTGTGGTATATTGTAATAACATGAACGTGTCTTTAATGTCATTGTTTAGTAAGACTGATATGACTGATATGATATGAACTTATTATTATGTGTGTGTGTGTGTGTGTGTGTGTGTGTGTGTATATATATATATATATATATATATATATATATATATACACACCCCCCCCAATTTTTGCACATGTCGAGGAGCGTGTCAGGCTACATTTCACTGTGTGTTATACTTGTATAACTATGCATGTGACAAATAAAGAACCTTGAACCTTGAACCTTAAGTCTAATCTGACTTTGTGTCGATCTTGCTTAATGACCCACGTTGATCAGAACAGTGTTGGAAGTTATTCTTTTCTGCCCCAAGACTTGTTTTTGTCCTGAAAGCTGACACTAAATTAGGAACAAGGGTGTTCCGATGCAAAATGAACTAAATCTAAAGGAAGTGCTTTCACTAAAAGGATTTCAGGTAGTTTTTATATGTATGCAGTTATACCCAGCTGCAAATGTTTTGCCTGACTATTACTGCCCCTGTGGTTTTTTTTTGTTGTTGTTTTTTTGCCTGAGATAATGACCTTTTTTAGCTTCATTAGTGTGGAAGTTCATACATCATAGTTGTTTTTGTGTTTTGCTCTTTGTTTCAGACACATTGGTAGACTTATTTTGTTTACTTTTGCTGTCTGTGTATTTGGTGTGTTGGAAGTCTATGCAAATAATGATTAATAAATAAAATACACATAATCTAAAAGCTTACTGTGATGTAGGCTCAAAATATATCAACCTGGTAGATATCTAAGAGCTAACACGATGAAATGGCTTTCTGAATTTTACAATCTGGAAGCATTTTTACCCTTTCATGCATGAATTATGACAACCTCAGTCAGGATTTTTATTCATCTTTAGGCATGAAAACATGAATAAAAATACTTCTATCCTGACTGAGGTCGTCATAATTCATGCATGACAGGGTAACAATAATTACAATGAAACACGTCATACATCTGTGGTAACATTAAACGACCAGTGGGTGGCAGGGTATGGAGTTACACATCAGTGTCCAATGTAGTGGTTTATGTTAAGTATACCATCAATACTGACACAAATACAAGCAAACAGCCTTCGAGTAGCCGTCCACTGTAGTGACCATTATGCGCGAAAGGGTTAAGACGTTTCTTTTCCCAATTGCTTAAATAAAATCAAATTCTGTGACACTTTAGACATGTTTAAATGAAAATCAATGTAATAGACTTTAGAAAAATGCTCAGTCTGTGCTTTTGTTTCTGATTTGGACCTTTTACTCTGCTCTGATCATTTCATACCTTGTGATCTTCCTTTTCTTTAGTCAGAAAGGGCAGTATGGTGCACTGCATTTCCACACACACTCCAAACCGTTTGAGTTCAAATTAACCCTAAATCAGATCCAGAAAGCAATACTGAATGTTTTATTAATGTCACTATCTCTGGTACATGCTGTTAACAGTTAAAACTTTACTTTTAATACACAAACACCCTGTTTAAATTCCTGATTTACTGCAGAGGTGAGCAGCATCAGGAATTACGATACTCAAATAATGCTAGCCCTCAAGGACACGTATTTCTTTTTTAACTGTAATAGTGATAGGAAAGAATAACATCCAAGTCAGAATATGAGGAAATGGTGTGGTTTGTCTTGGTAACTATGTTGAGTAACAGAACAGCTGTAGTATTTAAGATGTAGTAGTGGTTCATGTACAGTTTTATGTTTTAATACAGTTTTAATACAGTTTTATGGCAGTACCAGAATAACGTAGAAGCAACCGTTCTGGATGCCTTTTCTACTACAATATCTACAAATGTCTGCTCTTTACACTCCATTAAATGGTACTTTTGTTGAATATGAGATTCATGTCATTAATTAATGTCATCATGCTTACTGAGAGTAAATTGATAAGTAAAAATACATTTTCGAGACAATGAAGTTTGCAAAAAGGTTTAGGGTGTCATTAACTGGCGACCACTATTAATGTTCAGTTCATCTCAGTTCAATTTTGTTTACTTCAAGCACAATTTTTGCTACTGCACCAGAAAGAAGACGGCAGAGTCATTTCATGACTTATTTGTCATTAAATTAGTGGTGCAGATTTAAAAATTTACCTGAAATATAGCACAAGTGTAAACTGTTCCTATAGTGTGGAGACTGTGTCTGTTTTTATATATTTACTATCTCAACAGTGTCAAAAATGTTAACTAATTTAGGCTAGATCACTACAAATTGGTAGCTACTTTTAACTTTCTGAGCCACTTTTCTGCTGCCATTTTGCTTGTTGCCAGTCAAGGAGCTGAATTCTTAGTTTCTTAATGATTTCTATTCCTGTTCTGCTGGATTTGGTTTCATTATTTGAAACCAAATCCCAGCAGAACAGTTAACATGATATTAATTGTTAATCTCATATTAACAGTTAAACAGTTAATATGAGATTATATTTTCATGTTATTGTCTAGTTGAATTTGTGTAAATCAGCTTGCCAAAAATTGTCCTTTAACCTCCTAGGACCTGGCGTCCACATATGTGGAGACCACATTTTGGGTTGTCTAGACCACATTACTAAATTTTGCTCTGTGAGGGCCTGATATCCACTTACAAGGACATTATACTGCCACTGTTCTATCAAAATTTGAAACGAATGTCCTCATATGTGTATATCAGGCCCTCACAGAGCAAGATCAGGTAAAACAATAGTTCTTTGTTTTTACATTCATCAGGTCTCTTTATGGTTCCAATAAATCATTAACGGATTTCCTAACTGAAGTATTGCATCAGCAAGGACTTCAGTTAAATACAGTCATAAGGAAATAAGACGGTTTATTTATCTGGTTTTACTGCTTAAATGTCCGTTAACAGTGTTTCATAAATGAATCATTGTGCTTCAAGAAAACATGATGTTTGAGTATCATGTCTAAACTTTAGCATTAACACTCAGACAAGTTTTAAAACTTTAAAGACAACTTTTAAATTTATACCACTTGCCTTGTGATTGTTCTGCTAATATTATTTGGCTAATGTTATTTTTTTATTTGGTAGTCAGTCCTGTTCATATGTCATAGCTTGTGTATATTTTGAATATATCACAAGAACCGTCATTCATTGTTTTGTCCTTGTTTTCATTTACTTGCTTGTTTGAATCAAGTATTGTTACATGCCTATCATGTACAAACTAACAGGTGGAAATACATTTTCAAGACCATGAAGTGTGTCATTTTTTTGACGACCACTGTTAATGTTCAATAGATTTCAGTTCACTGCTTTTGTATTGCACCAAGTCAAAACAACATGAGGTCATGTATCACAATACATGTGCCAGATACAATTTACACATCAATAACTTCCTGTTTACCAAACAGATCAGAGTTCAAGTACATACCTTTATGTGCACTCTGCAAATATCTTCCTGGCCTGCATACGCCCACAGGAACGTGACCTGATGTGACTCAGTTTACGTATATAAAGACCAGAGAAGTTCCCCGTCATTACTGCATCACTCAGCTGATACTTGAACAACATCTTTACCTGACAGGTAAGAATCCTACTTTTCATTCACTGACTTCATGCCTGTGCTCTTTCTGGATATTCATTGGCTGTTTTTGTTTATTTCATAACAGAGGATCAACATGAAGACTGTCCTGCTCCTCTCCGCTCTCCTCTATGCTGCACTGGCAGGTAATATTCAGCACACACAGACTCAAACAAACCTGCTCATCAGTAAATCAGCCAACCCTGAAGAAGTGATGGGAGACTCACTAATGCACCATTTTTACTGACTGTGTCATTTTTCTCTGCAGTTCCAGCTGAAGACAATCAGCAGACTTCAGGTGAGTGTTGAAAGTGTTTCTTTTAAGACGTACAAAGACAGTGAGAACAGAATCTAACACCAACACACGTGTGGTCAGTGTCCCCTTCGCTGTTGGCTTTTGTGTCATACTTAGCCTGCACTGTGACAGACAAGAGAACACACAATAAATAATCAAAACAGTCTGTCTACAGTTCAACCAGCGTTTCAGCACCACAACCTTAGACTTCAATATGATCTCAAATTTCAAGTGTAGTATCTTCAGTGCAGTTACAACTTGAATGTTGCTTTGAATTTCACTGTTACACAGTTTGAAGGTTAGCAATGTGCATCCTTAACCAACTCACACATATTTAACTTGGCCTCATTACAAGGCACATAAATGACCTGTATGCAATTTCAGTTTCTCATGAAGGCAGCTGAAAACATTCACAATAAATAAGGTGATGGTGCCTGACGTAGTCTTTGAAGTCACACGTGCTCACAGTCAGCTAACATATCTAGTTTAGAGTCAGTCACATTGTAAAGTGCTTCACATGTTGTGTGTAGGAACCAATGAGAACATTCTTAAAATGATATATATCTTCCTTTTTATCACTGATTGTGTTAATTTCTTTTTGTGCAGCCCAGGAGTTTGAAGGAGCAGCCAAACCTCAAGGTAAGACTCTTTCACTTCCCTTTTTGACCTTGTTTAGTTCACTGGTAAATAAGCTTTTAATTAACAGCAACAAATAGTCAAATCAAATTCAAACACCTCTCTCTGCAGGCCACAGTAGAGAAGTTTGGATATGTATGAATGTGTAAGCTTATTAAATATAGTGCCCATATTTTTGGCACCCCAACTAAGGATTGATTGGAAAGAATGCTGTGGTGAAACTGATGAGCAATAGGAATTTTACCTTTTGTCAAATGTCTTTACTTACTTTACTTTACTTTAAATACATTTTCTCACCCATTAAAATGTCATTTTAATATGGTTTTTGAGGCTGTTAAACATGCTATAAAAGCATGATCAAAAGTAAAGAAACAAAAGTAGACACAATAATGAAGTATTCATCACTGTCTGCCTGCAGCTCGTTTTAGCTTCTGTCCAGATGGCTGGTTCAGCTATGGTCCTCGCTGCTTCAAGTTCATCAATAGTCCCAGGTCCTGGTTCTCTGCTGAGGTACTGTCATTGAGCTCAACTATACATTTACACCTGAACAATGAGATGTTCCATGGTTTTTGAATTAGCTGAGCAAATTTTTAGAAACACCCTTTCATGGAAATCATAGAAATGGCGGTCTCTGCTTCACCTGAACTAAAGCTTTGGTGATTGTATATATTTGTAGGACAGTCAGTCTCCCACATGACTCACAGAGCTTTAAGTTCACACTGCAGCTTAATGATACATCTCTTTATGTTCATCTATCCAATAGGAGTACTGCAATAGTCTGGGTGGCAATCTGGCCTCAGTTACCAACCTCAGAGAGTACAGCTTCCTCCAACAGATGACACAGACAGCGGGTCAGACTACTGCTTGGCTGGGAGGTTTCAGACTGCAGGTAGAGTTTTAGAAAAAAAGAAACACCACCTCAGTCAGTCCAGATCAAACTTTGGTCCTGGTCGGAAGTGGGTCTAGACTTACACAGAATGGATATGAGAATAAATGAAGAGACTAAGTCAACACTCCCTCACACATATGTTCTTTGCATCTCAGAACCAGTGGCTTTGGATTGACCGTGAGGGTTTCTATTACACCAACTGGTACAGCCAGTCCTCTTCCAGCAGCTACCCTTGCCTCTTCCTACGATCCACCTGTGAGTAATATCAGCATCTGAAAATGTTATATTATTTTATTTTCTTACATAGAGCATTGCCTGTAGAGTTAACCTTGATATGTCAGTTCAGATCAAATTTGATACATGGCTTCTTTCAAGCTATGAGACTGACACACCCTGTGTTTAAATGTATGCCATTTTGTTAAATCTGATATACAGTGTGTCAGTAAAGTGTATTATTGTGCCCAAACACATAAGGGTTTGTTTACTGGGAATAACGGTGCAGAATTTGTCAGTCTGCTGCAGAGAATGCCAAACTGCTGGGGCACAGGGTAACTGCAGGTGGGGTGTTAATCTAGGTGAAATATTTCAACTTGGATGAAATGAATATATTTTTAAATAAGAATCAATAGGTGCTGACCTCTATTTAAATGCTGTTAATTGCTGATAAAAACCACTGCCTTGATTAATTTAGTGTTAATTTTGATTTGTCTCTTTCTAATTCCAGATGGTTGGGGTAACACTCTGTGTACTTCCAGTTATTCTTTCATCTGCTCTAAGAATCCATTTGGTTGTTAACATTTATGCTAAACATCTGAGGCCTGTGGGTGGACCACATTGTATTTTTTTCTGTTTAAAAGCATAAACTCTGTTGTATGTGTTATTGAATGGGAGATTTTTTTTTAATTTCTAAAAATGTATTCTTCAAAGACTTAAATAATGAAGTGCTAGTAAATTTTAAACTTTGTTGGTCAGTGTAACAATTTCTTTTCTATAATAAAGACAATGTGTAATTTCCTTTCTTGTACCTCTTGTAAGTCTCCTTAAAATTCTTTCAAACCCAAATAACAATAAACAATACCAATACCAGAAATTAAAGGGGCAGTAAAGCCATACATCCCAAAATTAGATTTATGTGATTTGCCTCTGGTCTGTAATGCTCCTTATGAATCTAGGTTGTTTTGTGTGAGAGATTTGGTTAAATTAATAGATGAACACATGCATGCAAGTGCAGAAACACCATCAGGGATGTTCACTGATAACAGGAAAGAGGATCTGGGTTGAAATACCCAGGCAGGCAGGAACTGTTTAGGAGGTTTATTTAAAGTCTAAAATACAGAGGAAACACAAATGACCATGAACCAGAGCAGAAATCCAGAACAACAGCTAGGCAGCATGACATTGGTGTGCATAAAAGACAATCAGATTATAAGATGGTAATTCATTTCAGTTTTCAAGTTTATTTACTTTGTGCAAAATCACATTAACAAAAACAAAATGAAACCTTTGGAGTGGTCTAGTCAAAGTCCTGACCTGAATTCGTTTAAGATGCTGTGGTATGAACTTATGAAAGCGATTCATGCTCAAAAACCCCCCAAAGACACGTGGGCCAAAATTACTCCAAATGTTTTTCCAATGTGATATCTGTCCTATCAGCATTTTGATTACAGCACATTTTTTGGCCTGTGAAAATTGAATCATTGCGTAATAAAATAATTGTTAAAAAAAACCAAACAAATAACAACAACAAAAAAGAGAACAAACCCCCCAAAAAACAGAAATGTGCAGTCACTCTAAGAACATCTTTTAGCACCCCTACTAGGTCAAGAATTGTTTATGGTAAAATGGTAAATGGCCTGCATTTGTATAGCGCTTTTCTAGTCCTTAAGGACCCCAAAGCGCTTTACACTACATTCAGTCATTCACCCATTCACACACACATTCACACACTGGCGATAGCAAGCTACATTGTACCCACAGCTGCCCTGGGGCGCACTGACAGAGGCGAGGCTGCCGGACACTGGCGCCACCGGGCCCTCTGACCCGGTGGCGCCTGAGTAAATGTCATAATCCTGGGTCTCTGACCCAGTTTTTTTGAGTTCTGTAAAATTTATGGTTGTTTGAGTATTGTATTTTCCATGAACTTTTGAGTTTTCATCATAGGCTATATTTAGGTCCTTGAATTTTCTGTTTATTTTATCTCCCCTGTGTTCCTTAATGTGTTCCTTAAAGTTTTTCTAGTAGAGATCACAGTCAGACACTAGTAGGGGTGAGGTACCATGCAAAGCAATCCCAACTCTCTAGTACCACAGGCCCTTTGCCCCTCAATCCAGTCAGAATAGCCTGATATGACAGTCTCACATATTAGAACTTTCCACTCTTGGAATGTTGGGTTTGTGGGCAATGTCTGAGTATAATTCTGGCTGCAGAGACAAACCTAACTGTGCACCATTTTTGCAGTGGTGGAATTACTGTTTTATCTCGTAGAAGACCTAAACATAGGGACAGTGGCTTAGTCTTACTCATTTCTCTTGGAGCTTTATATTCTATGCCAAAATAGCTTAACATTGGCACATTCCAATATGAAATGTGTTACACCCCTGAAAACAGGGGGAAAAGACTCACGAGAGTGATTATGACTTGCGTCTCTCATGCAGTCGTTTATTGCAGTGAGGAGAACGCGCGAAAGCCCCCTAGTGGAGAATAGAGACACTACTAATCAATCCCAAAAAAGGCTCACTAGCCGATCAGAGATGTATAGATTGTAGTTCTCTTAAGTAACATGAAAGCCATTAATATAACATGAAAAATAATAAACTCTTAACCATTTTCTTACCATATTTACATTATTTTCGTCCTTATATCAACAGATATGAATTAGTATTAACTGAACAGTTTTATATGCAGTAGTCCTTCAACCTGTCACAAATACAGAAAGGTGGCAGTTTCCTTTTCACATTTACAACAGACATTTTTATTTATAAATCCTGTTCTAAAAAGCCTGCATGATGTCCATGATGTTATGTCTAATATGTCTGTTACTTTTACCATTATCAGCCAAGATATATTCCCAGGTATCTATTTCACAATTCTATTTCTCTCTACTAGATAATTCTTAGATTGTCACATGTGTTGGTGGTCATGTGAATTGAGTTACTGTGGAATAGTAATGCCTTGTGATTAGATGGGGTCGGGTTAACTACTGAATTATCTGCTTTGTTTGGCTGAAATTTTTCTATGCAATGTCTAATCTGCAAATACTTCCAGAAGTCACCCCTATCTCATAGGTTGTACTCTTGAACTAACTCAACAAAAGATTTAAGAATACCATCTTTATAGAAGTCACTAATTGTATGAATTCCATTACCAAGAGTTCTTTTTCAAAATAATATTTGTTTCTCTATTTTTAATTCTGGGCTATACCAAAGTGACGCATATTGCTGTTTGTAATCGGAGAGTTTGTACATTTTGTAGCCTTTGCCCAAACCTCCTGAGAGTGTTCAGTAATTGTGTCTCTTTACCACTGGATTGTTGTGATGACATCTGTATAGGGTGAAAGGGTGTGACAAGAATCTTTTCTATGGTGGCCCACTTTAGGCTTCCTCCCTGCCCAGAGAAATTCTTTAATGAGATTGTGGTATTGTTTTAGTATACAATCAGGTATGCTGTGTAATGGATACATAGTTAATCTTTAGGGATATCATTATTTTTTTTTAGATTTACTTTGCCACGGATCAGATTTTACTTCCCTCGCTTGAGGGGTCCCGAAAAGCGCTATATAAATGCAATCCATTATTATTATTATTTAGATCTCTGTCCAGAAGAGCGCAGTCTTGGGACTCTCGTAGAGGACCTGAGCTTGGAGGACTGACCGCCCGAAGGGGCGAGCGGTCCTAGGTATGTAATACCTGGCAGGTAATGTCCCAGGTATTTAAGCCCTAGTGGGAGTTGTCCCTTAAGAGGGTTGCTGACCCACTGTTGATTATGTGCCTTATCACAAGGTGTGAAAAAAGGAGTAGTTCATTTTCGATAGAAGTTTGGGGTTAAACCATTGTGAAACCTTGCCTCACCCTATCATATGATCCATTGAGATCATTTGACACAAAATGTGTGTGGGGGTTTTGGGACCTGGGAAGGATCTCAAAACTGCATTGAAGGTGGCAGAAAGCTGTTGTCACAGCCTCTGTTTGAGGATGGTCGTTCAGAGCGTAAGGGACAACCCCGCTAACATTTCAATCCCCGGGACTCTCCACCATTTGGTTTTCGAACTGAAGAAGCTTCTCAGCTGAGAAGTGAAATGTCTTCAAGCATCTTAAAGAAGTCCAGTTGTTTTCTTTCCAAGCTTCTCTTATCTAACCAGAATATTGATGCTTGTCTCCACAGTGTTAAATTTGTGTTACGTTCAGTGTGTGGAATAAGGAGAGAAAGGACCCAAACGCAGGACTCGCCAGCTGGTTTAGAATATGCACAGTGTTTAATGACTGAACTAAGAGGACTGCACATGACTGAATGAACAGGAAACACACAATGAAACAAGGAACTGGGAGAAACTGAGGGCTTAAATAGACAGGCTAATGAGGATATACACCTGGGGTAAATATAACTAATGAAATAGAGGAAGTAGATGTCACGAAGTACAAGGTGGACTCACGCGCTGGACTCCGGGGATGATGCACACAAGAGAATTTATTAAAGAACAATGTCCAACGAGTGTATATACACAGATGCGGGGCAGTGCTATGTACAAAAGGTGAGGGGGGCAGGGCTCCGGGGAAAATCCAGGGGAACACGCTCGTCTCTCTCCACACAATCCAAACACGAATCCACTCGCACACCAGGGAAACAGTCCAGGGAATCTGTACACAAAGAAACGCTTGTTAGATTCTAAACACACACTGCACGGGAAAATACTTGCTGGGACGCTCGACTTTCACTGATGCGATTCTCACAACGATCCAGCGAAGAACAGCCGTTGCTTCCTGTCTTAAATACCATCCACACTGATGAGGCACAGGTGTTTCTTCCTCCGAGGGCGTGGGCCAAGGGCGTGAACCCATAATGAGTTCAGCCCTGGCGAGAGAGAGAGAGAGAGAGAGAGAGGGAGAGAGAGAGAGAGAGAGAGAGAGAGGACTAGAGAGAAAGAGGGAGAGACGGCTGATCAGCGACCAGCTGAACCTCCAGGCCGTGACAGTAGAACTAAACATGATGAACACAGACAAAATGCTATCACAATAAAACACGATTTTGCTCTGTTAGAGAAGAAAATGTAATTTAAACTTATTTTAAAGTTTAAGGTTTAAATTCTGTTTAAATCACATATGTGGAAGAAGTCAGATAGAAAGACAGAGAGAGATAAGGTGTGGGTGGACATTGTGTGCTTACAAACAACTCGATTGGATGGCCAAAATATGTAGATGCAGCGTTCAGTAGATAAAGCCGGGGTGATTGTGGCTCAAGAGTTCGGAAGGTTGCCGGTTCGAACCCCGGCTCGGACAGTCTCGGTCGTTGTGTCCTTGGGCAAGACACTTCACCCGTTGCCTACTGGTGGTGGTCAGAGGGCCCGGCGGCGCCAGTGTCCAGCAGCCTCGCCTCTGTCAGTGCGCCCCAGGGTGGCTGTGGCTACAATGTAGCTTCATCACCAATGTGTGGATGACTGGATGTGTAAAGCGCTTTGGGGTCCTTAGTAAAGCGCTATACAAATACTCATTTAACCCTTGTGTGGTGTTCGTATTTTTGTTACTCAGCCAGTGTTCATGGGTCTGGTGGACCCGCTAGAGTTTTGGCTTTCCAAATTAACACTATCAAACAATTTTATGTTAAATTACTCAACAGATGTTTACTTCATCCCAATTACAAGCCATATGAACAGCAAACATGGTTAATTTTACCTTTACCTTTGTTAGATCACATTTATGAATTAATGTGCTTCTCGTTTTTCTTTTATATAAAATGTTATAAAAAAAATCAGTTATAATTCAAGTGGAGTGAGTGGAAAGACACAACACATTTACACGTGAAGCAATATGTTTCACAACTAAATGGGATCAGCTGCTCATCAATGCTGACATTAGGCCCAGGGTTGTAAAACAGGTGGAGGCGGTGCACACACTTATCCCACACTGTCCTGATGGCAGGTAGCTTGTCTCTCTGCCATCGAGCTGGTCTGTCGTCTCGGTTATCAAAACGGATAATCCTGGAAATTTTGTTGAAGTTTTCCAGAAACATTGATGCATGGAAAGGTTCTTGCCGGTTTCTGCATCTCACAGGGATTCTGTGGATTCCCCTTTGGACCTGAAAACTCCTGCAAGGATAAGAAGCCCAAAGTAGGCCTTTGGGGTTCTTAGATGAATTTGGTCCATCTCCTTCCACCTCTCTCCAAAAACACACCTTCCTTCTAGATTACTTCAATCCAGAACAATTTTCTGGATGGAATCTGGGATGAAAAGCTCAAATGAAGACTTGATGTCCTGCATATGAGTAACTGTCAGCCGTGTTGGCCCTGGCTTATCACAGTAGCAGCTCTGCAGGGTGGCTCATTTCTTGGGCAAGAAGACCATTCAATTTCACCAGTTATTGACATCCATATTTCTTCACTTGCTGTCTGGTGGGCTTGTTCTGGTCCTGGAGCTGGCTGCAGATGGGGTACTCGTCTTTGTTTGTTTTTTTACTAAATGGTGCTCAACCTCATCTTCTTCTTCAAAGTCACTGTCAGACTCTGAATTTTCAGAAATCAGAATCAGAATCAGAATACTTTATTGATCCCTGGGGGAAATTATTTTTTGTTACAGTGCTCCATTTTAAACCAACATTAAGACAAGACAGACAATACGCTAACTAAGAATAGTACAATATATACATATATATACATACATACATACATAAGTCACTTATAAATAAATATTTGGAAAAGAAACATATGTAGTTGTAGCAGCAAACAGTGTGTTAAGTGGATGCGTTGTACAGGGAGATGGCCACAGGCAGGAATGATTTCCTGTGTCGTTCAGTGGTGCTTTTCGGTAATCTCAGTCTCTCACTGAACGAGCTCCTGTGACTGACCAACATGTCATGGAGTGGGTGGGAGGTGTTATCCAACATTGTCTTTATCTTGGACAGCATCCGCCTCTCCGACACCACCTTGAGGGAGTCCAGCTCCATCCCCACAACATTGCTGGCCTTACGGATCAGTTTATTAAGTCTGTTGGCATCTGCGACCCTCAGCCTGCTCCCCCAGCATGCAACAGCATAGAGGATCGCACTGGCCACCACAGACTCATAGAAAATCCTCAGCATTTTCTGGCAGATGTTGAAGGACCTCAGTCGCCTCAAAAAATAGAGACGACTCTGGCCCTTCCTGTAAAGTGCTGTGGTGTTTTTAGCCCAGTCCAGTTTATTGTCAATGTGTACTCCAAGGTATTTATAGTCCTCCACAATGTCAACACTGACCCCCTGGATTGAAACAGGGGTCAAGTGTTTCCTGGTCTTCCTGAAGTCCACGATCAGTTCCTTGGTCTTTGCCACGTTGAGCTGCAGATGATTCTGCTCACACCACGTGACAAAGGAGTCGACCACAGCCCGGTACTCTGTCTCATCATCCCTGCTGATGCATCCAACCACCGCAGAGTCATCAGAAAACTTCTGAAGATGGCAGGTCTCTGTGCAGTGGCTGAAGTCTGTGGTGTAGAGGGTGAAGAGGAAGGGGGAGAGGACAGTCCCCTGTGGTGCCCCTGTGTTGCTAATCACCTTGTCAGACACACACTGTGGGAGACGTACATATTGTGGTCTTCCTGTCAGGTAATCAACAATCCAGGACACCAGAGAAGCATCCACCTGCATCGCTGCTAACTTATCACCCAGGAGGGTCGGCCTGATGGTGTTGAAAGCACTGGAAAAGTCAAAAAACATGACCCTCACAGTGCTCGCCGGCTGGTCCAGATGGGTGTAGACACGATTGAGCAGGTAGATGATGGCGTCCTCTGTTCCGAGACGAGGCTGATAAGCGAACTGAAGGGGATCCAGATGTGGTCTTACTATGGGTCGCAGCTGGTCCAGGATGAGCCTTTCCAGGGTCTTCATGATGTGGGAGGTCAGTGCCACGGGCCTGTAATCCTGGGGGCCACTGGGACGAGGCGTCTTTGGTACAGGGACGAGGCATGATGTCTTCCACATCACCGGGACCCTCTGCAGACTCAGACTCAGCATAAACAGTTTATGAAAGACTCCACACAGCTGGGGGGCACAGGCCTTGAGGACAAGGGGACTCACTCCGTCTGGTCCAGCAGACTTGCCTGAGTGAAGTCTCCTCATTTGCATCTCAACCTGGTATTGAGTGAAGGTGATGGGTGGGGGAGGGGTGTCAGGAATCTCACAGGAGGCAACATGTGAAGAGAGAGGCTGGCACAGTGGTGTGGCTCTGGATTCCAGGCTGACTGCAGGTGAGGTTGTGGGGGTCGGAGCAGACACTGTGGTGTCGAATCTATTGAAAAACAGATTCAACTCGTCGGCTCTATTCTCACCTCCCTCAGCTCCCCTGCTGTTGGTTGGCCTGAATCCAGTGATGGTCTTCATGCCCCTCCACACCTCTCTCATGCTGTTCTGCTGGAGTTTCCACTCCAGCTTCCTCCTGTAATTGTCCTTAGCCTCTCTGATCTTGTCCTTTAGTAACACCTGGACCTTCCTCACCTCCTCTTTGTTGCCCCCTCTGAAAGCCCTCTTCTTGTTGTTGAGGAGGGCTTTGATGTCCTTAGTCACCCACGGCTTGTTATTTGGGTAACAATGAACAGTCTGAGCTGGAACAATGGAGTCGGTGCAGAAAGTTATGTAGTCTGTGATACACTCAGTAAGCCCATTGATGTCCTCGGCGTGAGGCTCACAGAGTGTTTCCCAGTCGGTCACCTCGAAACAGCCCTGTAGTTCCGCTATTGCCTCCTCTGACCACCTCCTGACAGTCCTGGTGGTCACAGGTTCCCTCCTCACAATTGGCACATAGCGGGGGGTGAGGTGAATCAGGTTATGATCTGACCTACCAAGTGGGGGGAGGGAGGAGGAGCTGTATGCATCCTTGACGTTAGCATACAGTAAGTCTAAAGTTTTCTCTCCCCTGGTGGGACAGTCCACATATTGTTTGAATGTTGGTAGTGTATTGTCCAGTGATACATGGTTGAAGTCACCCGAGATCACAATAAAGGCACTCGGGTGCTGAGTCTGTAGCCGAGCTATGGCAGAGTGGATAGTGTCACATGCAGCTGTGGGGTTAGCAGAGGGAGGAACATAAACAGCCACCAAGATGACGTGAGAGAATTCCCTGGGTAAATAATACGGCCTGAGTCCAACAGCACACAGTTCAGTGTCCGGGCAACAAATCCTTTCTTTGATTGTTATGTTGGCAGGGTTACACCACCGGTTGTTAACTAAAACAGCAAGCCCACCTCCTTTACGCTTACCGCTAGCGATGCTGTCCCTGTCCGCCCGAACAGTGTGGAAGCCTTCCACGGAAGCATTCTCATCGGGAATGACCTGGTGCAGCCATGATTCGGTGAAACACATCAGGCTACACTCTCGGTATTCCCTCTGACTCCGTACCAGTGCTGAGAGCTCGTCGATTTTACTTGCCAACGATCGCACATTTCCCATCACGATAGACGGCAGACACGGTTTAAACCTCCTCCTCGCTTCGAGCCTGTGAAAAATGTGAAATATTCTGAAACCTCTTTGTCAGCATCATCATCAGAAGCTCCTCTCTCTTCCAAAATCAATTGGATGGCCCTCGCAGCAGATAATCTTTTGCCATCTTGATCAGTTGTGATAAAGAACCACACTGGCAAAGTCTTATTTATAGTATTATGCCCCTAATTTGCAGGTGGGACAGGGTATGAGAAAATAAAATTTGGATCCCTCAAGAAAGAGGGTAAAATGTGCAGGAATGTAAGAGCAGACGGTGTTGATAGTTGAATTTTCAACAATGTTGCAACTTTGTGCGGGAGCAGGAGGGGAAGAAAACACTATCAGCAGCACCAGAAAGGAGGAAGACAGAGTGTGGGAACACAGGACCTACACTTTCAACACTTTTATTAGACCTGGGTCCAGTGGACCCGAACACCTTGTATGTAATGTAAATGCGTGGGGGGAGGTACAGTATGAGGTCATTGAAAATTTGTTCAGATTCATGTTCTTCACAGAAAATAAGCCAAAGCCAATGAATTTCAGGTTGAAAAAATAATTAATTGTTTAAGTTTTCTTTTGAAAAAAACTGAAAACGGGTCTCACAGACCCGAACACCATACAAGGGTTAAGTATAATTCAAGTTATTATAATCATTTTGCTTTATTATTATTTTTTATTCTGGTTTGCTAAACTGCTTTAATAAAATATCCTGCTATTAAGGTCTAAATTGTGAACATTCAGTCTTTAACTTAATAGTATTAGTTGTAGTGTAAATAGCTCTTCGATGTTACTCCAGCATTTTAAAATATAAGTCTCTTGGGGCCGACTGTCCAGGCCACTAAAATGAACCCTGTAATTAACAGCTAAACAGGAAAACGATCTAGAAGGGAACAGGTGTGGCAGACATAAACTGCACCTGCTCTCAGGACCACCATTTCCATATCAGAGGCAGGAAAGACACCTGGATGGCCTTGCAGCAGTTTGAGCTGGTCCTCTCACCCACATTGGTTCCTGTATAGGGGTGCTGGCCCTGCAGGTTGACAAATTTCTAACAGTGAAAAATGACTTAAATCATTTTCTGAACAAGCTCTTAAAGTCATTCAGTTTAGTTTTCAGTTGTTATAGATTTGTATTATCCACATGCATTCTGACAAATTGAGAAATTGGTGTGGGGACTTGTGTTTTACTTTTAACCCAATCATGATGAAGCTCAGTGTTTAGGTGCTCACCAGTGTTTCTAATATTTTGTCTACTACACATATACAGAGACTAGAATAACTTACCCGGTGTTATAATGTGTTGTTTAGTACATTGGAATCTGTTTTTTAAGGGTCATAAATAATGCTAATGCTGCACTTTATTAATAATAAGAGAATGATTGTATTGTATCTTTATTTCAGACATATACAGAAAAAAACAATATATACACAAGTACACATACTTGCATTTACAAATACACACACGTATGTGCTCAGATAAAACAAAAAAAGGAAATAAATAAAATAAATCAGAGTCTAAATGACATGAAATGACAATTATTAGGTCTGAAATGGAGTAGGAAGAAGTATAACATACTTATTAATCCCTACCCCATGCTCAACTTTCTATTGAATCCCACTATTCACCTAATTCCCATCATCACTTACCCCACACAATAAACAAGGAGAACATGTATAAACATAGCTACAGTGATAGATATAATTTAGATACAAATTAGCATAGTTATATATACAATGGGTGATCAACTTTATCAGTTTCATATTCTTCCAAAAGCAGTTTCGAAACATCTTTATAAACTGACTAATGCTTGAACATTGCTGTAGGTCCACAGTAAAACTGTTCCACAGTTTTACCCCATAAATAGTAACACAAAAGGTTTTAACCTTTGTCCGTGCTTTAAGAGTCTTCAGATTTAATTTTCCCCTCAATTCATAGTCCCCTTCTCTATCAAAAAACATCCTCTGTTCATTTCCTGGTAACACATTGTATCTGGCTTTGTACATAATTTTTGCAGTTTTATATTTTATAAGATCCATAAACTTCAGAATTTTTAATTTCAAGAACATGATGTTAGTATGGTCTCTAAATCCAGCTTTAGTAATCATCCTGATTGCTTTTTTCTGAATTTTACATAGTGGTTGAAGTGAAGTTTTGTATGTATTTCCCTAGATTTCCACACAGTATTCCAAATATGGCAATATAAGTGAACAGTAAAGTAAAGTGATTTGGAAGGCAAAAAATGTTTAACTTTACTCAGTACAGAGATGCCTCTTGACAGTTTAGCTTGTATATGCTTTATGTGAGGTTTCCAGCAGATTTTGTTATCTATTATCACACCCAGAAATTTTGTATCAGAAACTTGCTCTACTTCAACATTGTTTATTAACAATTTTGCTCCGGCATCTTTTTTACAATTTCCAAATAACATAAATGTAGTTTTTTTCAAATTTAGTGATAACTTGTTTCTGTCAAACCATGTTTTCAGTTTAATCATTTCTTGTGTGACAATTTCCAAAAGCTGCTGTGAATTCTCTCCAGCACAAAAAATATTTGTATCATCTGCAAATAAAATAAACTGTAATATATCAGATGTTTTACATATATCATTGATGTAGAGGATAAACAGCTTTGGTCCCAATACTGACCCCTGTGGAACTCTGCAAACAATGTCCAGGCACTCTGATTGATATTCACCAATCTTCACAAATTGTTGCCTGTCTCTCAAATAACTCCTGACCCACTCTAGCACCACTCCTCTAATGCCATAGTACTCCAGTTTATCAAGTAATATTTCATGATTAATTGTGTCAAAAGCTTTTTTTAGGTCAATGAAAACACTAACTATGCTTTGTCTTTGATCTATATTGTTGGTGATATTTTCAATTAGTTCCATTAATGCCATAGATGTTGATCTGTTTGGTCTGAAACCATACTGACTGTCCATTATTATTTTGTGTTTATCTATAAATTTGTCAAGTCTATTTATGAAAACTTTTTCCAGTATTTTTGAAAATTGTGAAAGTAGAGAAACAGGCCTATAATTTGTGAATTGGTGTCTATCTCCATTTTTAAACAGTGGTATTACTTTAGCTGTTTTGATTTGTATTGGGAATGCACCAGTTTGTAGAGACAAATTGCAAATGTGTGTTAAGGGTTTGGAGATGCCATCTATCACTTTCTTAACGATTTCCATATCAATGTCATCAGAGTCTGTAGAATTTTTTATTTGTGATTTCCCAACAATATCAATGATTTCCTTTTCTTCTACTACTGTTAAAAACATTGAATGAGGATTACAGTCAATGAGTTTAGTTTCTTTCTCTGCAGAATCTGTTATATCAGGAATTGTATCAGCCAAGTCTGGCCCAACACTTACAAAGAATTTATTGAACTCATTAACCACATCACTCATGTTACTAATATTTCTATCATTATTAGCGAAATACGAAGGATAATTAGACTGCCTAGAACCATTTTTAATGATGGTATTTAATGTTTTCCAAATCCATTTAACATTATTTTTATTCATATTTAATAATTTCTCATAATATTCCTTTTTACATGACCTCAAAATACTAGTTAATTAATTTTTATATTTCTTGTATTTGTTTTCAGCTTCTGTACTTCTGTTCGTTATAAATTCTCTATATAAGGTATTTTTCTTTTTACATGCATTTTGTAATCCTTTTGTAATCCATGGGCACTCTGCATATTTTTGTTTTTTGCTATATTTCTTTACTGGGCAACGGCTATCATTTAACAGTTTAAATTTTCCTAAAAAAATCTCATAAGCTTTATCAATATTTTTTTCCTTATACAGCATCTCCCATTCTTGCTTAAGTAAATCACTTTTAAATGCATTTATGGACTCCTCTGTTCTCACTCGTTTGTATTTTGTTGTATTTTCCTGTTTGACCTTCCTGTAATTGCTGTTAAACACTACAAAAACAGGTAGATGATCACTGATGTCATTAATTAGGAGACCACCTATAGATCAGTTTTCTATTTCATTAGTAAATATATTGTCTATTAAGGTTGCCGACTGTGCTGTAATCCTGCTAGAGTCCCATGCTATACATTGTATTAATAAACTCATTTGTCATACTATGTTTGTTTGGATTTAATAGGTCTATGTTGAAATCCCCATAAATGAACATAACTTTTTGATTTGTCCTAATAAATGTTTTATCTACCCACTCCTTAAATATTTCAATATTAGAACCTGGTGTTCTATATATACAACTTACAATGACATTTTTATTTTTTTCCATACCAATTTCTATTGTTACACACTCTAATATGTTGTCCACCACCACCGTCATTTTTCCTGTATTTTAAATTTTTGTCCACAAACAAAGCCACACCCCCACCATTCTTATTCTTTCTGTTCAGAAAATTTAATTCATATACGTCTATTTCAAAGTCCACTCCTTTCCCCATATTAATCCACATCTCAGATACTGCAATCACACTGAATGGATGTGCAAATTTGCTTAAATATTCTCTTATTTTGTGAAAATTGGCATATAAACTTCTACTATTAAAGTGGATTATGGGCATTTTGCAGTCAGCCTTGACAGTTTAATTGAATTGTTCTTCAGTATAATAGCAGCAGGTGTTTCTGATGTTAAAAAAGTTTGATTCTGGATCAATGTCCTGCTCTGTGAAGTGTGTATTGTATTCCGTGTTTTGTGGTGAATTTAACTCCAGATTCTCATGATTAGCAATCCTCTGTGATAGCAGTGTATAATTCCCAGATGTTAAATTAGCTGATTGTTTCATGATTTAATATGTTGTGCTTTAGCTTCCGTTGTTATCTTCTGTTACCTGCTTTGATGAATGTAGATTGTTTGTTCAGCTCCTTGCATTTGTAGTCATGTGACTTGTTAATATTTTTCCAGATCCTGGATGCGTTTGATGACCAGCACTTTGGCTTCCTCTGGTGTGCCGTTGAGTTTAATAAATATTTTACAGTTTGCAGTCCAGGTATTTTGAATTTTACCCAGTTTCTTTAGGTGTCGTGCTTTCTTAGCCATGTCAGCGTTGTATTTGGTTAGATGGTCATTAATGTAGACGTTCGATCCCTTTAGTTTTCTCCCTTCAGTGCTTCAGCAGTGCATTCTTGTGTTTCCTGTTTACAAATCTTATGATGACAGCTGGTTTATCACTAGCGTTTCTCCTGGGCAAAGGGTGGCATGCCTCGATGTTATTACAGTCCAGGTCGATCCCTTTTGACTGCAAGAAACCAGCTACCTGTTGCTCTGCAGAGCTAACTACCAGTTCTCCATGCTCCTCTTTGCTGTCAGCAGTCACAGCCCGAGCATATGACCAGGGTTTTATGATGGTGATAAACAGAGTTCATAACTGTATTATTATTGTTGTAGCTCCTCACTGCGACCACTGGAGGGCAGTGAACACAATATACAGTCAACACAAACACCACAGAGCAGTTTCTGTTCCACACACCTCTGCTTATCACATGACATCATACATTCTGCATAACTCAGTATTTATTATGGTGGAAGCTACGGCATGGTAATATAATATAGCAAAACCAATTTCATTATTTGATCTGAAACCTGAAGAAAGTCTCACCCAAACTCCACCAACACATCCATTTTAACACCCGTGGAGACCGGCTACTCGACCACTGCTACACCTCTTTCCGGGATGCGTACAAAGCCCTCCCCCGCGCCCCATTCGGCCAATCAGATCACCGCTCCATCCTGCTCCTGCCCGCCTACAGGCAGAAGCTGAAACAGGAAGCTCCAACCCGGAGGGCGGTGCACTGTTGGACGGACCAATCGGAGTCTGCGCTGCGGGACTGTTTTGATCACGCAGACTGGGAAATGTTTCACGTGGCTGCTAGGGACATTGACGAGTACACAGACTCAGTCTGCGGATTTATCAGGAAATGCGTGGAAGATGTCGTCCCATCCAGAACAGTTAAATCCTTCCCAAATCAAAAACCCTGGATTAACGGAGGAGATGTTCGCGCGGCACGGAGCACCACCTTTGCCTCCGCGAACACATCGGACTACAAACACGCACATTACCAACTCCAGAAGACGATCAAAGCAGCCAAACGTGAGTACAGGGACAGGGTGGAGCAACAGTTTGACAACCCTCGGAGTATGTGGCAGGGACTAAACACGATCACAGACTTTAGAGGGAAAACCAGCACACCGCAGACCACGGCCTCTCTGTGTGAGGATCTAAACGTATTCTACGCTAGATTCGACACAGGGAACACCATGAGACCGGACAGTGTGCGCACCGCGGATGACGTCAGTGCGCACACTGTGTCTGAGGAGGATGTGCGGAGGTGCTTCAGGAAGGTGAACGCACGCAAAGCTACTGGTCCGGACGGGATTCCCGGCCGCGTCCTTAAGTCATGCGCGGCTCAGCTGGCTGGAGTGTTCACGCACATCTTCAACCTTTCCCTCTCTCTGTCTGTAGTCCCAGCCTGCTTCAAAATGGCCACCGTCGTCCCTGTACCCAAATCCTCCACCATCTCCTCATTGAACGACTGGCGACCTGTAGCCCTGACCCCCATCGTAAGCAAATGCTTCGAGAAGCTGGTCAGGGACTACCCGACTCACTGGACCCTCTACAGTTCGCATACCGCCACAACAGGTCCACTGATGATGCCATAGCCCTGACACTACACACTGCCCTGTCACACCTGGAGAAGAGAGACACGTATGTGAGAATGCTGTTTGTAGATTACAGCTCAGCATTCAATACCATCGTTCCCTCGAAGCTGGACAGGAAACTGCAGGATCTAGGACTGAGCAGCTCCCTCTGCAGCTGGATCCTTAGCTTCCTGTCTGACAGACGCCAAGTGGTCAAACTGGGCAGCATCACCTCATCCCCCATCACACTGAACACTGGCGCTCCACAGGGGTGTGTACTGAGCCCTCTCCTGTACTCACTCTACACCTACGACTGCACAGCCACTAACAGCTCCAACATCATTGTGAAGTTTGCGGACGACACTACAGTGGTGGGTCTTATCACCAATGGTGATGAGACGGCTTACAGGGAGGAGGTCAGCGCCCTGACCCACTGGTGTCAAGACAACCATCTCACCCTCAACGTCGCAAAGACAAAGGAGTTGATAGTGGACTTCCGGAGGTGCAGAGAAGTACACACCCCCATCACCATCAACGGCGCTGCTGTGGAGAGAGTGAGCAGCTTCCAGTTCCTTGGTGTACATCTGGCTGAGGATCTTACGTGGTCAGTACACACAAACAAAACAGTGAAGAAGGCGCAGCAGCGCCTCTTCTTTCTCAGGAGACTGAAAAGCTTCGGCATGAGCCCCCGCATCCTCAGGACCTTCTATCACTGTGCCATTGAGAGCATCCTCACTGGATGCATCACCACCTGGTATGGCAACAGCACCGCCTACAACTACAAAGCTCTCCAGCGAGTAGTGCGGTGCTCTGAACGGATAATTGGAGGTGAGTTTCCCTCCCTCCAAGACATCTACAGGAAGCGCTGCCTGAGGAAAGCGGGGAGGATCATCAAGGACTCCAGTCACCCCAGCCATAAACTGTTCAGACTACTTCCATCAGGAAGGAGGTTCTGCAGCATCCGGTCCCGTACCAGCAGACTGAGAGACAGCTTCTTCCACCAGGCCATCAGACTGCTGAACACTTCATAGACACCTCACCTCCACTACTGGAACTTCAACATTATGCACTCCATACTGTACAGTAATGCCACTGTTTTGCACATGTCTCAACTCTGTATATTTTTATATATTTTATTTATTGTTTACTCTATTTAATTTGTAAAATATGTGTACACACACACACACACACACACGTAGAAAAATATTTAGTATACACATCCAGAAATGCATATACTATTATATATTGTACATATATTTATTAGTTTCAGATGTAGCCATTCTTGTATTTTGCTTGTTTACATTATTGTATTTTGCACAACTCTGTTGCTTGTGAAGCTCGCACACAAGAATTTCACTCACATGTGCTGTACCAGTGTACCTGCACATGTGATGTGACAATAAAAGTGATTTGATTTGATTTGATTTGCACAAAATGTTGACATTAAAAATTAACCAAATAATTAAAAAGCATCACAGCATCAATCCAGTAGCTCTTCTCCACGGTACACAGTTTATTAAAAATAAGATCACACTTGTTTCTGTATTAATGTGATGAGGGGAAAACAGTTACTATGTTGTTTCTGCTCTGATGAGAGGAAATGAATCTTGCTGAGGCATCTGATACACAGATCAGCTGTACAAAGATGCTTACTGTTCACTGAAGTCAGTCAAATTGAAATCAGTGAATGATTCTGTATTTGTTTAAAAAAAAATATCAAAGCTTGTTTGAACACTGCAGCTTAAAATGTAACTAGTAGCTACTTTACTTTATAGTATCACACTGATATGTTCACACCCAGAGCTCTGTTAAACACCCTCTGAGCATCATCAGCAAGCTGGTTAAGGAAATAACTCAGAGTGAAGTAGGTTGTTGTAAAGGAGATGCCCATTGATGCTGCAGTTACAATTATGAAAATCTTTCTGGATACTTTCTCTGCTGCCATTAATGCAGCTGTACCTGCAACTGAGATAAAAATTTTCATGAAGAACTCTTTGGTTATTTTTTCTTTAGCCAGTTCTGACTTAATGACAGCACACAAATCATTGTATGACACACCTGAGCTGGCAGCAAGTTTCTCCAGAGACTGCTTATCAAGACCAAACCCAGTTACATAATCTGTGACAACTGAAAGCATCATGCTGAGATCAACATTAACAGAAAGCCCAGGAACTGGAACAGCTGCTACAGCTGCAGACAGAGTAGAGTAGTATTTTATTCTGGACTGAAAATCTTTCTTCTTGTTGATGATCTCCTCGTTGATGTTGGACATGGCACGCAGCAGAGCATCACTCTGGTGTGCAGGAAGTTCTCTCTCTAAGGTCTGTTGTAATTCAGAGAATTCATAAATGTGAGGCTCAAAGCTGGACACCAGGAAGACCTGTGGAGACTCAAAACCTTCTTTCTGAAGACCTGTGTTATAAAAGATAAAAAACAAAAAAGGCTCAGAGTTTAACTTTACTAACTTAATAAACAAAGAATGATGTTCACACTTGTTTGCACTGAGGTATAAAGAAGAGAGAATGAAAATAAAAATTTATTTAAACAAATACAAGGTAAGACAGAGTTCTGTGAAGGTTCTCAGTCATCCAGGTCATGGTACTCTTAGGAGCTTGGTAAGAAAAGGGTATGGACTTCTTTAGGTTTCTTGAAGATGTTTCATCTGAGAAGCTTTTTCAGGGCAAATTGATGGAGAGTCCCAGATTTTTATGCCTTATTGGAACATAAGTTGGAACATAAGTGTGAGTGCACGCGCGCGCGCACTCACACATGCACGCCCTCGCATACTACGCCAGCAGAGTGAAGCTGACCCCCACCCACTTGAAACATAAAGGCAAATAGGCGGAGCGGTTAGTGCTACGTTTGTGATGATTTGTGCAGGTAAAATGAGCGTTTGTGCTGCTACAGTAGGCCTATCTGAGATATAATGATTTTAATTATTACGGCCTACGCTGTATAACACCAGTGTCTGTGGCAGTGAGTTTCAGCAGCTGTGGAGTTTTGCACTTTTATAGAAGACTGTCCACTTTTTCTAGGCTTGCTGCATATTAACTTTTATTAGTTTACACTTTATGTGACAAACCTCAGCATGCCCATAATTGTGTGTGTATGTCTAATGATGTATGCTGGTGTTTCGTTTAGACAGGTGGAGAGAGTGTGGAAACATCACTTGTTTGTAAATAGAAAGAGAGAGAAAAAAAAGTGTGGTGAGAGGCTCCATAAGTCTGACTATGTGTGTGAATATTCACTAATATGAACAAGCGTGGCTTGTGTTATGTGTCCTGCAAGTCTGTGCGTGCTGTGAGGCTGTTGTGAATGTGCTGCCGTTGAGCTGATGTGTTTGCGTGATCGTGGTGTGAAAATATGGAGAAATAGAGGGTGTTGTTTGTAGGTGAGTGGGGAAGTAGGTGATCACAGCAGTGAAAGACAAGAGAAAGAAAGAAACCACATGAACTGTGAGCAACAACAAAAAAAACGAAACGAAACGGAAACATTCCAATTAAAGCAATGACGGAGGGTGACGGTGTTATATCTGCTATGACATCATATTGATATTACTAGGTTAAACCCATGTTAAAGGAGAAAGTGTGAATGAATAAGAAAAGAGTGTAGCGGGTTCTTATCTGGAGTGCAGTCAATATAACCACGGTGTGGTGCCGAGGTCGCGGTAAAGCTGTCCGTCCACGTAGAGCCGGTCCACGGCGATGACAGCACGGGAGCCTTTCTGGATAAAGCTACGTCGAACTGGGAACAGGACCTTGCGTCGTTCCAGGATCTCTTTGGGGAACTGATCGTTCACGCTGAAGTCCGTTCCTTTCAGCTCTCTGCCGCGACTCTTCACCTGTTCCTTCTGTTTGAATTGACCGAATTTGGCCACAATAGGCCGTGGTCTCCCGGTCCGCGACCGCACGCCCCCCAAGCGATGCACTCTATCGAAGTCGATGTTCTTTACGGTGTCCTCCGGCAGCTTCAGGTGGATTTTAATGAAGCTTTTCACCGTTGCCTCCGTGTCCTCTCCGGCAGATTCTGGAATACCAGAGAACACAAGATTATCTCTCATGCTACGGGCTTGTAGATCGATAACGGACTCTTTTATTTTTTTATTTTCAATGTTTAGCTGGGTCACGTTATCGGTGAGAGATTTGACCGACTCCCGTAGCGTGGCATTTTCAGCGGCAAGCGTTTCCACCTGCTGCTGGCTGAATTCCAGGGATTCTCTCAGAGATTTAAATTTCCGGTGTAAAATCTCCACCAGGGACAGCCTCGCATCAAAACTGGACAATCGCTTATCGATTGACTCCAGGATGTCTGCGATGTCTTTGCCGGCAGGCGATGTTGTACCGGGGGAGTCTGCCGGGCGACATCTCTTCGATGACGGCGTCTCAATTTTGGCCGGGGAGGATGCACTCTGGGCCTTATTCATTACTAAATCTTGAAAACAGCGGTCGATGTAATCTTGGAGAGCATCTAAACTCTCCCCGTTGTCCTCCAGGGTGTTAGAGATGATAGGACAGATGTTGTTAGTTATATGACAATTGATTAGTATATTTGGTAATACTGAAGCTTGAAAAACCTTTGTTAAACTCTATGCTACCATTTGCTTTTTTTCCCCGCCAAATCTCCGGCGTCTGACATCACCTACAACATGGGTCGCTTACCTTACTCGTCACTTCCGTCACTAAAGTTTACACTTTAGTAACACAATTTATTCAGCGGAAAGGTCGATATTTCTTTTGTTACCAGTGCAGAAACGTACACAAGGTAGGCTGAAGTTTTTATTTTTTCTGTGGCAAAACTGAGTTTCATGTGAAGTGATTCATGTATACCTAAATTATTATTATTTTTTACATACCCAGTTGGCCTCTGATTTTGTTTTGAATTATATATGTTCATTATTATTAATGTAGCTGTCTCAGAAAAAATGAAGTGTTTGCTTTGATAGGTTGTTATCTGCGTGTAGAAAACTGAATATTCAACAGCACCTAGGCGAGGGATCTTCAACCTGCGGCTCTAAAGCAACATGTGGCTCTCTGGCCCCTCCACTGTGGCTCTTATAAGACCAAGTAAGTCATTTTTTTTTTATGTTAACAGTTTGTTTTTTTTATGAAATATCTGCATTGACTATTCACTGAATGTACAAGGGTTTTAAAAGTGATTTAATGTTTCTTAGCTTCAAATCTGTTGGTTGCCCATCTTTCCTAATTTTCAATTATTATGGAAAGGACTCACGTAGCTGGCTTCATTTTAACAAATACTTTTTTCCGTTATAAAGCTTTGATGATTCATTTTCTTATCAAATCTAAAAATAAACATTTTTATTTACATTTCCATAGCTTACACGATACAACAACTCATTTTCTAGATATTTATAGGCTCTTTCTTTTTTTAGGCTCTAGACAGGTTTTGTAGCAGCAGGGGGGAAAGGGGCCCTTTGAAGTGAAAAGGATGCTGACCCCTGACTTAAGCCACCAGGTCAACACAAAACAAATACAGAAAAATTATTGACAGAAAAATGGAACGGTTACTTTCAAGGCTACAGGTGAAGGTGACTGGGTGTGTAAAAGCAAATATGCATCAGACTGACAAAGAAAAGTGTTAAAAGATTTTTAATTTAGAACTTTAACTTTATGTGCAAAACTGAACTTACTGATAACACACACTAGCCATTTGAACACATGTAACTGTAATGAACCAAATAAAACAGAAAATGCAGGCAGCATTCATTATACTGTGTATAACACAGCATGGGGTTGTATTTTTTTCTTTTCAGATGCTCCTGTCACTCCATTTCCCAGGTCATCATAGCACTCCCACACACATGGAGCTCTCCTGCAGTATGCAGTGTAATGCCCCAAACCATCAGTGGTCACCTTTCCATGGAAAGCAATTAATGCCCTCAAAGTGAACGACTTTCCTTGGAGAACCAGGTTGGAGGGAAATTCATTCAGTGGAAATTCTGTTTGGTTTGCAAGGTCAGTATCAATCCACACGATATCTCCAATGTTGTAGCTGTGAGTAACTGTCCCTGCACAGAGCTCATTGCCTGTGGTGCTGTCTTCTGTTTTGAATTCTGATGGACACAGAGATGGATTGGAGAGTGGCCTGAGGCAGGTAGACTCAGGTAGGCCAAGTCCTGCTTCCACAGCCGTGCCAAGATGAGCCATACCAGACTCTTTGAGGACAGAGATGGCAGGAGAAATAAATGGCACTTCCCTTGTCATCCCTTTGCTGAGGTAGCAGTGCTTTGAAGAGCAGTGTTTGGTAAAATAAACACTTGAGATGTTCCTCATTGTCTTAGCAATTACAGCGGAGATATTGCACTGAGCATCGATTTGGATTGCAGCAGACCTCAACGAGACAGCTTCAAACATTACACTAAGCAGCTCTGCTCTCCTTCTGTAGGTTTGTTGGGTCACACCATCTGTGGCAATGGCTTTCACCAGCTGCAGGACTGGGTTTTCACTGTCTTTCAGAACAGCATTTTGAAATGTGGAGCTGTCACAGAAGGCACAACATAAGCACTGAAAAAATGCATCAAATGCACAGGTATTGAGCACAGAGATTGTCGATTCCCCTAATCTAATAGGCTGATGGAGGTTTCCATTTTTTAATAATCCCACTTTCACTCTTTTGGCCCCAAAAGTTTCATCTGCATGGAGCCATTCGGTACATGAAGAGAGGTAGGAAGTCCTCTTCCTTTTTTTGGGTGGAACAGCTAGGCCCCTCCAGTTCTCAACTGCATCCCCATCAGCCGGAAGAATGTTTGTGGCAGCATCAAATCCCACAAATGGGTGAGCATCCATTTTTATTTTGTCTTCTGCACTGTGAGTCGTCATGGATCCAGAATTGGCATCTGTGACTTTCAGTGATCCCACTGTTGCCTCATCTTTGACCTTTTCTTTTGCAGAACAAATCCGCATATTTCCCTCGATGAAGGAAAGATGACGAGCAATGAAACGATCGACTCGAACAGGCAAGTTTTCATGTTTGAAAAGGCCATGTTTTATGTTTTTGAACTCAGCTTCAACAGTGGCTGAACTTGCTGTGATGCTGGTGCTTTGGAAGAGAGGGACCATTATTCCTTTCCAGAGTGGCAAGTAACTTGCCAGTCTTATTATATGAGGAATAATCTCAGGGAGAAAGTGAATATTATCTCTATCTATCTATGCTGCAGCAAGTGACCTGCTCTCCTCACATATTTCTGTTACCCACTGTCATAGGTCAGTCTGGATCTCATCCACTGAATCCACTCTCTCACTTTTCTCCGTCTGTTCATCTGGAATGATGATGGAGTCTTGAGCAATTTGGGCTTTCAAGTATTTCTTGCACCTTTCTGAAGGAAGAGGGGCTCCAGAACTGTCATCACCTTCTGCCTCACTGAGGGCCACAACAGTGATAGCATGTAGGAGCTGTTTTGCATGGTCCAAACATTGAGACTGAAGAAGTTTTGCTAATGACCTGACAATGAAATCTTTAACACGATGTGTTTTCTTCTTCAGGCAGTCCCACTGGCATATCATCTTGATGCAGTGCGCAACATCAACCCTGATAAAACAAGGGGGGAGTTTGGCAGACTGGGTTCTGTGGGATTATAATATTATTTTATGCCATGTTAGACCCTGTCCGTGGTTAACTTTATTTATTAACAAGACATTATTCAGGTGAAATAATGACACTCAGACAAGTTCTGTTAAAATAGCAACGTGCACGGGTGAGCGGCTCTCAGGAGACACTCACACCGAGTGCAGGCGATAGCTCTTTATTTATAAGACACATCGCGTATGCAAATACCTTCATATTCCTTTAATACATGTTCTTGCGAATAACTTCCTGTGACTGAGTGTGTGCACGTGTGTGTGGGGTCATATGAGTGTAGTCTAATTTCGGGAACTGCTGTTAGAGATTTAATCTCTTGTGGTTAGGTCTCTGTCTCTGGCCTTCATCAACATACAGAGTTAAAATGTCAGTGTGCACAAAAATGAAAAGTACAGCATATTCCTTTCCAGAGTGGCAAGTAACTGATCACTCATTTATCCAGCAGACTCGTGCCAACAACAGAACAACCTGGAGAGCGAGTCGTTCTATTGCCGTCCAGTTTTTTTCCCTTCCTTCTTATATGAACACATCAATATGAGCTTATAATAAACAGTAGTAAATAAACTTATATATGTTAAAAATCTTATGACATTCCCTCCTGTTGTTAATATGTTTCACTCAGCACGTATATATCAGTAGACAATCACTTGCTTTCACATTTTCAATTGTCTCTTCATTTTGCTGAGTACTATTCATTTTTACAACATGTCTTCTTGTTCAAAGGACTCTTCAATAACAACAGGGTTATACATGTGTGTCAGAAAAATGCCAGTGGCTGTTCGCGAAGCCACCCTCTCAATTAATGCTTTAAAACATGGAATAATACAGCAAACAATAATAGCCAACATTAACACAACGCTACAGAGGATAGCTATTAATGTCTGAACTAATTTTGACCATCCTCCAAACATATTGTCAAACCATGTATCAATTTCAGACCAGGAATTACCAATTGGGGGACCTAAACGTGACTTTTCAGCGCGTGTGGATCGCTTTGAATGGTGTACATTCTTGCTTTGGGTTCTCCATTGGTTGCACATATCGGTACCGTTTACGTCAGGTGAGTAGCCTTTTGGGCAATAGGGGTTGCATGGGTTATCATTATATGCTGCATTTAAACACACTAGTGCGATCGATAAAAACACTGTGAAAACAAAAAGAAAGCATAAGGTTACACATGTCATTAGTTTACATTCTTCTGAGCAGGCACATTTTGGTCTGTGCCGGCGACTCCTTGTCCTTTCGCGGACAGTGTAGGTGTTGTCTGCAATGTCTAGATACTCGTCTGGTATCTTAAGTTCAGGCATTGTTTGTGTTGTGGTTGATACTTTACGTGAGTGATTTGGTTATGACTTGCTCTTCTGGTTTTCCAGGTTGGACTGATCTCCTGTTTCTCTACCGGGCAGGTGGGGCTAGGTCACTGTTTCTGGCCACTGTCAGGAGTTCTTCAGGTCGACCAGGTCCACCCGGGGCCGTGGAGAGTAGACTGAAGGCGAAGAAAGGGAGGGCGAGCAGTGTTTGCTACCCGATCAGCCCTCACTCTCCACCTCCAGATCACCACTTCCTCAGGGGAACCGGCGTCTTATTGTTCCGCCTCCTTTACTTTCTTGGTGTGGCTTTGATGTATCCAGGAAGGTCTCTCAGCAATTTTGCATGCGGTTGGAGTGCTCAACAGGACCTGGTATAGGCCCTCCCACCTCGGAGAGGTCCAATTCTTTCGTTGGAGTACTTTGATCAGGATCCAGTCGCCTGGTTTTAACCTGGAAGAGACTGGAGAAGAATCACTCGGCAGTTGGTTGTTCAACACAATTTCCTTATTTTCCAACAGTTTCGTCATCCATTCAGCTAAAGTGGTCTCTCTAGCTGACTTGTCTAAAGGTTCACTTGTGATTGGAAGAGGGAATGCCCTGCCATGAATTATTTCAAATGGTGTTAGTTTTTGCGAGCCTTGAGTTAAACGCATCCACATTTTAACTAGGCTTAAACATTCGGGCCATGCTCTTCCTGTTTCTTCCATACATTTTCTAAGTCTCTGTTTTATTGTGCCATTAGTTCTTTCTACTAATCCTGCGCTTTGAGGGTGATAGGCACAATGGTGTTTAATGCTGAATCCTAAAGCTTCAGAGACTTTTGATATTACTTCATTTACAAAGTGTGTGCCATTATCTGATCTTATTAGGCTTGGAATTCCATAAGTTGGAATGAAATGGTTACATAGACATTTGGCTACTGAAATTGCATCTGCCTTTTTCACTGGGTATATTTCTGGCCATTTTGAGAAAACATCTATGATTACTAAAGCATATTTTGAACCTTGGCATTCGTTCAGTTCAATGAAATCCATGTGGATTGTATGAAATGGGTGTGGTGGCGTAGGGAAGTGGCCCCTTTTGGGTCTTACATTCCCCTGTGAGTTGTGCCTCTGGCATGTCATGCATGTTCTTATGAATTCTTTTGCTGATGTTTCGAAATTTTGTGTGTAAAAGTGTTTAGAGAGTATAGTGATCATCCCCCCTGATGTCACATGGGTTGTTCCGTGTGTCACTAAAGCTGCGGTCTTGTGTAGGGATTTATGACCTTCTCACAGGGAGGGAGGTCTAAAGTCCAATAATAGTGTGGCTCTCCCTCACCGTGGCAGACGTATGCATCTGCTCTGGATAACATTATCTCAGCCCTCATGCCATCACATTCTGGAACCACGCCAATTTTTAGCTTTGTTAGACCATCGCGTCCCAATAAATTAACTGGGCAGCTTGGGTCAACAATACATTGCATTTTACAGGATCGATTGCTTTCAACGTGAAGAAACTCTAATTTGTTTGTCAGTGGTTTTGCAGTCGTGTGGCCTGATGCTGAGGTAACACTGCGTGCGTCTCTTGAGTAGGAGACGTTTAGGGGTGCATCGCATAGCACTGTCATGCACGCTCCAGTATCACATAACATGGTCAGTGGTTGCCCATTCACATGTAATGTAATTTCTGGTTTGTGTTCTGAGCCTAGAAGTAATTGTTGGATATTGAAAATTTCTACATTATTTTCTGTTTTCTCTTTGTCTGGTCCTAGTCACATGATACTGCCCTCGTATCTTTCCTCATGTTGCTCATTTCTCTCTCGTCTGTCATTCTGCCTATCATGTCTGTCCCTGTCATCCCGTCGCTCACGCCTTTCCCTTCTATCATCTTGCCTGTCGCGTTGCTTATGTCGACAGTCTCGTGCAAAATGTCCTTCTTTACCACAGTTATAACACTTGTTATGTCTGTCTTCTCTGTCATTTCTCCTGTCACCTGCTTTGTGTCTCTGTCTACCTCTCCCTCTCTGTCCACTTTGATTTCGGAACGCACCGGAGAATGCTATTAGTCCGGTTTCACCATCTACAACAAACGTCCCTGTCTGTGTGCTTTCTTTCTTCTTTATGTGTTTGTGAGCGTGTTCTGCATGGGTGCATGCTTCGGGCAGAGTGCCTGTGTGTTGCATGATCCATTGTTTGTCTACCATCTGGCGGACTTTTGGCAACAGACCGTTAAGGAATGCGTTTTTTAGCTGTTGCTGATATGGGCTTTGTGGGTCAGTTTGGTAATCTAGACCTGAATTTTGTCTGAAAACTGGACGTAGTCGGTCCAAATAGTCGCGTGGTGTTTCATTTTCCTTTTGTTTTGTTTCTCCAATTTTTCCATAATCGGCTCGCGGACTTAGATGTGTTTTTACTCGTGCGCAGACTGCCTGTACTGCAGTTTTTACGTCGCCACCTCCTCCTTGAAGCAGTTCTCCATTCTGGTTATAACCAGTAAAATCACCTTGGACCTCGGCCCATTTGAGGCCTAGGAGGTCTTGGAAAACTTGCACCATTTCGCGACCATTTAGCTTCCAACTTCGTCTAATGCAATGGACGGCGTCCTCCCAGACCTGGTAACCGTCAGCCAGAGGAGGAACGTCCTTTAACACATTTTTTCTGTCCTCTGCTGTCCATGGGCGGAAAGTATAAACAACCCTCTCCTGGTCCCGTTCATTACCCGCACCAGTGGTAGCTCCATATCTAGGATTTGGATTTGCTATGAGGGGGAACAGGCCATAAGGGCCAGGTGGGTCTGGAACTCCTCCCATGTCCCTATTGTAAGGATCTGTCCCTATTTCTTCTTGCTCTTTGTGTGTGGGGACGTCGCGAGACATTAAATTCAATTTGTGTCTGGCTGAGGCGTATGGGCCTTGTGGTGGTAGGAACGGATTCGTTGGGGTTTTTTTTGTGGTTGTGGGTGCCTCTGGGGCTGAGGGTTCTGGCTGATATGGTGGTGGTTGTGAACAGGCCACCTGTGGAACTGGTGGTTTATTACTGGCCTGAGATGTAAGTTGCTGTCTAGACTGTTACTGCTTTCTATTTTCAGCACGCCTTTGTTCTTCCTGTTTCCATGGCTGAAAAAGGTTCATGTACTCAGTCATGAGTTTTGTTTTTGTCTTGCCTGGCTTATGTTTATTGACCTCTTCCTTTAAACATTTTTCTAAATGTTTTATTGGTTCTAAACTACATTTCCCTTTCCAGGCTGGACAATTTAGCTTTTTAGGATTTCTCCAACGATTTGCGCTTATTAATCCTGCGCCTGGACATCTTTTCTCTAACCACTGTTCATCAGCTGTTAGGTCAGGCTTTGTTTGTTTATTACCCATTTTAATTTATTAAATTATTCACAGAACTGTGAAACTGTCTCTGGCACGAGAGTCGAGAGAGGTTACTAAGACGCCCTTCGACCCCTGTCCTATTGTCAGGGGCGGTCTCAGTTTTATGTGATGAAACACAACCTTTTTTCTCTCTCCTCACCAGTACGTAAGTTATCACAGGAAAAACAGTGAGAATGGTGTAGGGTCCTAAAGTCCCTTTTAAAAATCACTCATTCTCTCAATACATTTATTCAAACAGTTCGCGCAATTTCTATCCTATGTTAGTTGACACTTTCCGTACACTTATTTACCTTCTAGTAAATTTAGACTTCCAGCTTTTTTTAACTGCGAAACGAGTGTCTATTACACTGCCAGTTTCGTCTTACAAGCGAGTCTTAAAACTGCCAGTCCCCGTAGGACGAGTTTTCTTGGAACAGTGTCACCCTAAACACCGATAATTTTATGCAAAAGTGTTTTTGAGTGCTAATATTCACCTGTATTTTCGTAGACAAATCGCCGGTCAGAATGTCCTTCTCGTTCCCCAGGACCGTGGACCTCTTACTAAGAACGTTGGCCAACCTCGAATTTACGTTGTTGGTCTTTACTCCTCCGTAGGGAGGAGGCTGTCGACAGACTTCAACGCGGGCCCTCCACGATCTCAGGAAACGACAAGGTCACTCTGTTGGAGCATGAAAATCGGTTAAAATCACTCAAATATTCAGTCTCTCCGGCTCGGAGGACCAATTAAATGTCCGTGGTTAACTTTATTTATTAACAAGACATTATTCAGGTGAAATAATGACACTCAGACAAGTTCTGTTAAAATAGCAACGTGCACGGGTGAGCGGCTCTCAGGAGACACTCACACCGAGTGCAGGCAATAGCTCTTTATTTATAAGACACATCGCGTATGCAAATACCTTCATATTCCTTTAATACATGTTCTTGCGAATAACTTCCTGTGACTGAGTGTGTGCACGTGTGTGTGGGGTCATATGAGTGTAGTCTAATTTCGGGAACTGCTGTTAGAGATTTAATCTCTTGTGGTTAGGTCTCTGTCTCTGGCCTTCATCAACATACAGAGTTAAAATGTCAGTGTGCACAAAAATGAAAAGTACAGCATATTTGTGAAATATATGAACACATCAATATGAGCTTATAATAAACAGTAGTAAATAAACTTATATATGTTAAAAATCTTATGACAGACCCCTAATTAAAGATTGTGAATTATTATGTAGTTTTAGTTTGCATTATTCTCCTGAATTAGAAGAAGGTGATAACTATTGCATTTGTTAAACTGATTTGCATTACATTAGACTGCTGATTTATTGTGAATGAATGATATTGTTTTATGATGCATTATACTGCTGAGTTATAAGAAATACTGTTCGCAGAAAGTCATCGCCTTATTTGTCTGATTAGAAGAGAACAGAACATACTGGAGAGGTTTTCTGCCCCATCTCAGCAGGAGCAGATAAACAAGGTCGTAGCTTAGGCGCTGTGTGAGAGAAAGAATGTGAATGTTTAGGCTTTTATGATTAGGTGGGGGCCACTAGAGGCTATAAGAGTTTGATCAATGCTCCACCATTTTGAGATCTGAGATTTGAGATTTTTTTGACAATGTCTTATAAACATGCATCTGTCATGGTCCTGGGTCGGTGACCCAGCGCTTTTAGTTATCATTTTCTAGATGATGATTGTTTAAGTTCTGTGTTATTTTCGATCTGCCTCTGAGTCTGCGTCTGTATCTGTCTGTCTATGGTGTCTCCCCATCTGTTTGTGAATCTGTCTGTTTAGTTCAATGTCTTGTCTGGTTCCATGTATCTGAGTTTCCTGTTTTATTGTGAAGGTCCGTGTCATATGTGAGTGTGATCAGTTTACGTTTCCCCTGTCCCGTCAGCCCAGATTCCTCCCGGCTGTGTTGCCCTCCTGTCTCTCATCCCCGATTACTGGTGTGTGTATTTAAGCCCTGTGTGTTCTCCTGCCTGTTGCCGGTTCGTCTGTGTTCCTCCATGTCAGTCTGTGTAACTCTGTGTCAGTCTGTTACCCTGTGTTCCACGGTGTCCTGTTCCTCGTCTGCGTCTCTCTGCTATTCATCATCCGTTGTCATATGCTCCCAGGTCTGTTATTTTAGTTCTCCCAGTTTAGGTGTCTTTAGTTGTTTATTATGCCCCACTGTTTGTTTGCCACTACACCTCTGTAAATAAAACCACCGGTATCTCATCCACTGCCTGCATCTTGGGTCCTCCTTCTATATCCACACGGCTCGCCTCGGCAGCCGTGACAGCATCTGTGTTTGACTCCAGTAGTGACAGAAAAACCTGTCCAGTCCAATATCTCGGATGCTACCACTGTGAGGAACACTATATTTTAACAATTGCAGAGATGCAATGGGGTCCTTATCTCCTAATTCCAAGTCTTTTCTCTCTTGTTTGGCTTTTCGCAGAGTGGCCAAATTTGGAAGGTGGCTTGGCTCAGGATCTCCAACATCCATCAGATCTGCTGCCCTCGCTGACCTCCATACAGCTGGTTCCATTCTGCCCTCACACAGCTCTTTAGCGATCTGTTCATGCAGGTTTCCAGACATGAACCGCTTGGAGTGGCCAGTGTGCAGGGAGAGATCTGTATTTCTCATGAAACACTGGAGCACCATTGGACTATTAATTGCTGGCTGTCTGTCACATGACATTTCTAACTGGCCATGACACTCTTTACAGTCGCCTCTGATGTCCAGATAATTATTGTTGACAGTTGGATGGACCTTTGCTCTACGGAACACAAGTGTACATGTATTTTTGATCTTCTTCCATATAAGATCGTTGATGATATGAGTCCAAGTGCCAGGTTTCAAAATTGTGTATTCCCTTTTTTGGGTAGGAGAAACTTGTCATTGTATTCAACCTTTTCAGGAATAAATTTAACCCAGTCCTCAAAAGGGACTTCTAGTTCAAAAGCTTGACAGTTTTCTTGTCCAGGAGAAATGCAATGTGAATCTAACTCTCCTTCACTATTACTTTCCTGATCACTGATTTCCAAAGCTGACCAGATGTTGTGTCTATTTAGCTTCACAAAAGTGTACAGGGCCATTGCTGACATCTTGTCTTCTAGCTGCTGACTCAGCTCTTTCCAGACTGATGCAGCTGGAGTGGCTATTTTGCCATTTTGGACTATGGCCTCTTTTGAATTGCAAAGAACTGCAAAAATGGAAACCTTGTCTACAGATGGCTTTCGAGGCATCTAAATTAAAAAAAAAAACACACACTATGATTATGATGGAGCAAAACGTGATTTCTGACCTATATATACAGCCAGGAGCAACACCCCCCCCCAAGTTCTCCACCAATCTACACTTTCATATTTTGTGTAATTATTGTTTTTAAGATGGCGCTATTGAATTTGTGAGTTTATTAAATTGAGTCTGAGTATTTAACACATGTACTGTACAGCACTTTAGTCTAGTGTGCTACATGTTTTTAAAGTGCTTTAGAAACTTTTTTCTTGGACATTTTTGAAAATGTTTAACATTGAAAAAAAATCCTTTTGATCCAGACAGTTAGCTATATTAACTCAGTAACTAAAGCCTCAGTATTTTAAATGTAAGCTTATCTTGTTCAGAAATCAGATGTAACACACTGTTCTAAGAATCCTTCAGACACAGTAATGCCAAATAATCGTTTTTTCTGCCAGAAAATCTGTATTTGATGCAAAAGACTGCTAGCTTGTTCGTTTCTCAAAAAGTGTTCATGGGAGTGTAAAGTGTTCAAATGTAGTTTTCAATAAAGTTTTTTTAATCCACTCTAAAAAAATAAATACTCAAGCACTTGCATCGTGGTTTTATGAACAAAAAGTGATTGAAGTAAAGAAATTGAAGTTAAAAAAAAATACACTCATTACAAATTTAGCTGATTAAATAAAACAAGAGGGTTTTTTTAACAGAACTTTATTGAACAAGTGAACACAAAGTGAAAGGTCATTTGAAAAAGACATTTTTCAGCAGTAACACCATAACAGAATATCTCATATCATAGCAGCACAAACGCTCATTTTACCTGCACAAATCTGCACAAACGTAGCACTAACCGCTCCACCTATTTGCCTTTACGTTTCAAGTGGGTGGGGGGTCAGCTTCACTCTGCTCTTTGGGACAGCCCAATACAGCCATCGGGAAAGTCTGGTTGCATATTCAAAAATTCATTAAAACTCATTCTTGATAGTTGATGTCCAACTTTCAACACAATTCTCCTCCTGGACACCTACTGTACCTCTGTGCCAAGTTTCATCTCAATCCGCTGCATCAATAATTGTTTACTATTAATGGATCAAAAATGCTGCTGAGAGAGTCATGACAGGGACTATAAAGAGACAGCATATTTCAACCATATTTTCTTGTCTTCACCAGGGTGCTTTGATTCATTTTGGGGGTGCTGAAGCAAAAAACCTGTGTTTTCCTGGTTAAGAGTTTGTTCTTAGGTTTAGTTCAGTGTCTAGTCTGTGGTGGTTATGCTTCCTGTTTTACTTTGAAGGTCCGTGTCTCATGTTATTGTGTCCAGTGTTACTCTCCCCTGTGTTGTCATTATGTTTCATTCGAGTCAGCTGTGTCCTCATGTGTCGCCACTTCTCCTGATCACCTCGTGTGTATTTAAGTCCTCAGTCTTCCTGTGTTCATCGTTGTGTCGTCTGTGTTTCCTCCTTTCATGCATTTATAGTTCTCATAGTTCCTCTGTATCATCTCTGTTGGCTCACTTTTTCCCCAGTGTAGTTTTTCAGTTAGCTCTCTCCCATGTTTGCCTTCGTTTGAGTTGTATTGATGTTTCAGCCACAATAAAGGCTCGCTTTTGGTTTGCAACTCAAGTTCCGTCTCCTCGCCTCTGTCTGCTTCTGGGTCCACCTCCACTCGTTCTGCCCCACAGACCGTGACAGGGACAAGATAACACGCAACATGTTTTTAAAACTTTAAGCACTTATCTCCAAAAGTTGGTTCTGGACGTAGCGTTTTGTGGGAGAAACGTTTCATCATCATCCAGGTGACGTCTTCAGTCTCAGCTGACTGCAGGTTTCAATCTTATAAACAGTACATTTGCATAATGACTGAAAACAGCCCACTAAAGGAACAATGGGCTGGGAGGTCAGTTCCTTAATCTTAATTATGCAAATTCTCGTGACCATTGATCAACAACCACTGAAAACCTGTGTTTTCCAAAACACACATTGGTCTCTTTTCTCTCTTAACATAACATCTCATGTTACTTTTATCTCAGTACTGTCTTTTTCTCACAGTTTCATCATCCTTACTTCAAAGCTTCACTTTATTCTCAAGAATTTAGTTTTACCACTACTGAGCCAATTTGATAGTTAAGCTCATCCACTCAGCGAACAGATACAGTGGGGCAAAAAAGTATTTAGTCAGCCACCGATTGTGCAAGTTCCCCCACCTAAAATGATGACAGAGGTCAGTAATTTGCACCAGAGGTACACTTCAACTGTGAGAGACAGAATGTGAAAAAAAAAATCCATGAATCCACATGGTAGGATTTGTAAAGAATTTATTCGTAAATCAGGGTGGAAAATAAGTATTTGGTCAATAACAAAAATACAACTCAGTACTTTGTAACATAACCTTTGTTGGCAATAACAGAGGTCAAACGTTTACTATAGGTCTTTACCAGGTTTGCACACACAGTAGCTGGTATTTTGGCCCATTCCTCCATGCAGATCTTCTCGAGGGCAGTGATGTTTTGGGGCTGTCGCCGAGCAACACGGACTTTCAACTCCCGCCACAGATTTTCTATGGGGTTGAGGTCTGGAGACTGGCTAGGCCACTCCAGGACTTTCAAATGCTTCTTACGGAGCCACTCCTTTGTTGCCCGGGCGGTGTGTTTTGGATCATTGTCATGTTGGAAGACCCAGCCTCGTTTCATCTTCAAAGTTCTCACTGATGGAAGGAGGTTTTGGCTCAAAATCTCACGATACATGGCCCCATTCATTCTGTCCTTAACACGGATCAGTCGTCCTGTCCCCTTGGCAGAAAAACAGCCCCATAGCATGATGTTTCCACCCCCATGCTTCACAGTAGGTATGGTGTTCTTGGGATGCAACTCAGTATTCTTCTTCCTCCAAACACGACGAGTTGAGTTTACACCAAAAAGTTCTGACCACATGACATTCTCCCAATCCTCTGCTGTATCATCCATGTGCTCTCTGGCAAACTTCAGACGGGCCTGGACATGCACTGGCTTCAGCAGCGGAACACGTCTGGCACTGTGGGATTTGATTCCCTGCCGTTGTAGTGTGTTACTGATGGTGACCTTTGTTACTTTGGTCCCAGCTCTCTGCAGGTCATTCACCAGGTCCCCCCGTGTGGTTCTGGGATCTTTGCTCACCGTTCTCATGATCATTTTGACCCCACGGGATGAGATCTTGCGTGGAGCCCCAGATCGAGGGAGATTATCAGTGGTCTTGTATGTCTTCCATTTTCTGATGATTGCTCCCACAGTTGATTTTTTCACACCGAGCTGCTTGCCTATTGTAGATTCACTCTTCCCAGTCTGGTGCAGGTCTACAATACTTTTCCTGGTGTCCTTCGAAAGCTCTTTGGTCTTGGCCATGGCGGAGTTTGGAGTCTGACTGTTTGAGGCTGCGGACAGGTGTCTTTTATACAGATGATGAGTTCAAACAGGTGCCATTCATACAGGTAACGAGTGGGGGACAGAAAAGCTTCTTACAGAAGACGTTACAGGTCTGTGAGAGCCAGAGATTTTCCTTGTTTGAGGTGACCAAATACTTATTTTCCACCCTGATTTACGAATAAATTCTTTACAAATCCTACCATGTGGATTCATGGATTTTTTTTTCACATTCTGTCTCTCACAGTTGAAGTGTACCTCTGGTGCAAATTACTGACCTCTGTCATCATTTTAAGTGGGGGAACTTGCACAATCGGTGGCTGACTAAATACTTTTTTGCCCCACTGTAATTTAAAATTCAGCCAATCTGCACAAATTTGCTTTTTGAACAGGTTTGTGCCTACCTTTAAATCTCTTTAGACCGGTCTTCTGTTCGCTTCATATCAGATCCAGCCTTCGGCCGCATTTGTTCTTTCTGTCACACCAAATATTAACCCCGATTCTTTTGTCCCCATGACGGTCGTAGTTCTGCTTTTTCTGTCTGGTTTCCTGTTCTTAATATATTGCCTCTGCAGCTCTGCACTTCCTGTATATTAGTCTGGCTGAGCACTTTGTTTATGAGTCAAAGCTGGCCTTTCTTTATACAGGCCTTTATTATTAAAGTACATAAAACAATATAATCAGAAAATAAGCACTAAGAATATATATTTATTCTTTAACAGCTCCCCCTTTTTAACTCGTATGATTTTATGAGTTAACCTAATTAACTGACTCCCTCATTAACCTTAACTTAGAGCTACTGCTCCTAAAATGCCTCAGTCCACTGAAGACAGATGGTGATAAGGAACTGCAGGAGGAACTATCATGGAAGAACAGGCTCCAAAAAGGATGGAAAATAAAAGAAGTGGCTAACCTCAAGTAAAACGACAGCACAGATTTTCTGATCCACAGAGGCAGGAGTCTACCAAGGCACCAGGACCAAAGATGCAAAGGTGCCCTGGAGACTATCCAGGACAAATAAACAGGATGTAAAATGCAAGCTAGGACAGCATACACTGAGAGGCACCACCAAGTGGCTGGGATAGTGTAGAAGAACATCTGTGTCACATATGGACTGGAAGCACCCAAGTCCTGATGGGAGACTCTACCAAAGATGGATGAGGACAACAGGGCTGAGCACCTCTGGGGCTTCTAGTTCCATACAGACAAGCAGGTGCTGCAGAACCAACCAGATAAAAGGCAAATGCTAACAAACGGCAGTGGCTGTGAGTCCCAGAAACACAAGCAGGGAAATCAAAGCAGGCATGAAGCTCAAAAGGGCTGAAACTCATTATATCCTAATAGTAAATACAAACAGAACTGTAGAGGCCTGCTGGGAAATCAGGAAGTTCTATCAGAAATAACAAAGTCCTTAAAATGAGGATGCAGTAATTATTTTCACTTGCTGGAACAGATTTTCTAATTGTGTTTTCTTCGGGTATCTGCTAGTGTCCAATAATACTGTAATATAGTGTCTGAGAAGATGTGCCTGATACAGCAAACACTCACGTATTCATTCATTATATCAGTGAGATAAGCCATGGAAATGTGAGCCTGAAGCTCTCTTAACACTCAGACTTACAACTCTAATGTTAAAGGTTATTTAACTGCTGTTTCAGTCGAATCATTTCATTTGTCATATCATCTAATGACTACGATCATTTCAAATCCAGCTGATAAAAGTAATAAATCTGTGAGAGGAATTAAAGAATCAATGGACAGAAGTCATATGGAAGAAGACGTTCATGGTTATTGAATAATATTCTATTAAATACTGATGTCATCAGAGAGTGTAGCTCTCACACGTATTAATGTCCTGAGAGGCATTAATATATGTGAGCAGATATGAAAGAGTGACGGATCAGAGCACATATGCAGTAATAGATCCGTCCAAATATATTTTGCCTTAATGAAATATTATTGTCATGGGATACAAACATTATACGATACGTGCACTTATTTAAAAGTTCCTTTACAGTTCTCTCCTGCAGAAGGAGCAGTGTGTAAAGACTTTGTGCTCTGCTGTGAATACAAGTGTGATCTATACTTAAATCAGCTGGTTTACAGTCAGTGCTGTGACCCACACAAAGACACATTGCCTGGTTTGATCACTGGTTGAGGTCATAATCTAAAATATGAAAAACATAAACATTTCTTTACTCAGCAGCGTGTAGAGAAACACAAACAAATGACCACAGCTCTGTGGTCAAACCAGTTTCACCGCTGTTTTCAGAGGGCGTGGTTAGAGATATTTACCCTCCACCAGCTCATCTATCATCAGACTGACTGCTTCATGCAGAACTTTTCATCACTCCAACAGCTCAGCACGCAGGTAAACCTTTGATTAAATGAGTTCTGTCTATAAAGTTAAATTCACTCAAATTCCAACCAGTGAACCTCTCCAGTCACCTGTTCTTTACCTTTTGCATGCTGGTGTTAAGTTGATGGTGTTTCATAGTTTTGCCCTTTCTGTCTTTCGAGCAGCAGCTCTCCAGTCATACTTCTCTCTGTAAAGACTTGTTTATGTTCTGTGAGTGAGCCAAGTGGAAATGTATGTGTGTTTTCAAGACTTTAATTTTTGCAAGCAGCAGGTGAATCAGAGCACAGAGCCAAAGACTCAAAAATTGTTTCTTCTTTTTAGATAATTTTCTAAGCACAGTCATTATTGAATCCTTATTCATAGCTAATTTAAACACTTACTGATTCTCAGACTGACTCTAATGCCAAAGAAATCAAAGATTAGCTGCTTAAATTCTGAGTTTTATGTTTGATCGGTTTGATAATTTCTTTGTCTTGAGTCTGACAATGTGAAAAAACTTTCAAGATTATGTGATGATGCTGGATTTTTATAGTCTGTATTCAGAGATGAGAGTGCAGTGATTATAACAACTTTTCCTTTTATTTAAGAGTCCACATAGAGCCTTTATCTGCTTCAGTTAGAAAGGATCTGATGAACAATGATACTTCTGCAGCAGCAGCGAGAAGAAACATGTGATATTTCACTACATATTGCCATCACAGGAGAATCTGGTTCTGGTAAATCGACATTTGTTAACCCTGTCAGAGGACTACGTAATGGAGATGAAGGGGCCGCTCCTACTGGTGCTGTAGAACGCTCAAAGGAACCTATGCCATACTTCCATCCAGGCTATCCCAATGTCACTTTATGGGATCTTCCTGGTGTTGGCACCATGAAGTATCCGGCTCATAAGCACTTGGAACTTGTTAAATTTGACAGGTTTGACTTCTTCATCATCGTCTCAGACACTGGTTGCAGAGAAAATGATGTGAAACTTGCTCAGGAGATTCAGAAGATAAACAAAAAGTGCTACTTTGTTCGCTCAAAGATTGACCACTTTATGCGTGATGAGAGAAGAAATGAAGACTTCAGTGCAGAGAGGAGTCTTAGAGAAATGAGGGAAAACTGTGTTCAAGGTGAGTTTCTGTTTTGTTAAGTAAACACTTTATTATCCCAAAGTTGGGACTTATTTACTTTAACTGTGAAAGATATGGTTTCTTTATATTTCTTTATCACACAGGTCTTCGAGACCAAGGCATCGTGTCTCCACAGGTCTTCCTGGTGTCCAGCTTTGAGCCAAACCTTTACGACTTCTCTCTCTTACAGCAGACCTTAGAGACCTTCCTAAAAACAAGAGGGACACTCTGCTGTTCATCATGCCCAACATCAACCCAGAGATCATCATCAAGAAGAAAAAAGCTTTTCAGTCCAGAATAAAATACTGGGCTGGTTTGTCTGGAACTGTAGCAGCTGTTCCAGTTCCTGGCCTTTCTGTTGCTGTTGATATTGGGTTGATGGTTAGAGTTGTCAAAGGTTATGTAACTGATTTCAGTCTTGATAAGTCATCACTGGAAAAACTTGCTGAGAGAACAAATGTGCAGCATGCTGATCTTTGCGCTGTTGTCAGGTCACCACTGGCTGGAGTAGAAATAACTCCAGAGCTCCTCACGAGGGTGTCGACCCAACTAGCATGCATAGCTGCATTTATGACAGCAGAAGAAAGTGTTAGATGGATTCCAGTAGTCGGACTTGTAGCATCAGCCTGTCTCTCTTTTGCTGTAACCTACAAAGCTCTGAATTCTTTCCTCGACACACTTGCTGATGATGCTCAGAGGGTTTTTGAAAAGGCTCACTCAAAAAAATCTGTTGTTGGATGAACACAATTTAATCATGGCACCCTTTTTGCACACAATTTAACCAAGTACAATAAACCCTTTTCGATCATGTCAAACCAACACATTTAGCATTTGGTGGTTTAATGTAATCAGATTACGTTGGATCAACATACTATACTTACATTGATTTGAAGTGATTTATTTAAGTATGTAGAGTGAAATTAGTTTTAATTCATTCTACACAATTTAAAAAGTTTAGGAAAACAGAATTAAATCTTGTTGTTTCAACAACTACTTTGTTAATCAAGGCAATGATTTCACTCATTTCAACCAAATTATTTCAATTAGATTTGTTTACATTTGTTACACATTTAGAAACCCACTACTTTACAAAAAAAAGTCACAATCAGATTATGATAACATTATCTTTATTAACTGGATTTAGTGGACAATATAAAAGCTTACCATTTTTGTACACCTGCAAGCATTATGCCACTTCAAAAGGTAAAACGTTAGAATGCTTATTTACATAGGTAATATGTTGGAACCAAAGCTTCCACAACTAAAAACAGATGCAAAATTTGCTCAATAGATCGACTGCATTTTAAAAAATTAAACTAAAAGATAAAAATACATCTCCCACTTGGCAAGTTAAAACATGTGACAAAATAGAATTGTGTGAATTTGGAAAAATAAAATAATTAGTAATAATTAGAAATAATTTGGGGGCAATAAAACAACAACAAAAAAATCCATAGGTGATGAAAATCTATATTTGTTTGGTGTATCTCATTGAAATAATTATTAGTTTGACCAATTTTTATATTTCTGTATTTATTTTTTTAATTTTGGTTGCAGTCCTCCACAGCTAGCAATATAGTTTTGCTGTGTTTTAAAACATGCTAGCAAGCAAAATGGACACAATAATACAGTGAACTTAACAGGTGGCAGTGGTCTTAAACTTTACAGGCCCTTGACACATAAACACAACATAGTACTTCTGCCAGTACAGATCCATTTTGAGCCATCTATATAAGGACAATCAAAAATCATCTGCAGTGCTGTATAAAATTGCCCAACAGAGAGAATCCAAAAACTTAAAAAGAAAATTTTAAATGAAAGAAAAAAATATAAACAACTCAAATATTAACATTATATATTGGAAATCACCATTGCACCAATGAACCATTCAAGACCTATTAGTCATTTTCAAGTGCTCTCACCCCATAAGCTTGTTTTTCAGAAACTGTAGCTTTGAAGAGAGATTTTGTCCATCAAGATTTAAAAGTATCTTCTGGAGGACTTCAAAGGTGCATTTAAGTACTGGTGGGTAGCTCAGGTTCAAACAGTATATGAGTCCAAACAACAGAGCACATGCTTGTGCAATGTTACCCAAATCAGTGTTAGCCTCCACACCCTCAATCAGGACACCAACGTCCTCTGGGTCATCTTCAGGTTCAGCACCCTCCTTCTGGATGACGTACACCCCCATCACAGTTTGCTCCATGCAGCTTTTTGCCTCGCTGTCCGTATCCTACATGAAAAAATATAAGACAACAAAGTAAAATTTAAGAGATTGTTTAAACAACTGTTTCTATGCTGTTCATAAAATCAAAGTAATAAACAGAAAATTACACACCACTAAAGTAGTTGTTAGTAATTACTCCAATACATAAATTATAAAATACACCTCTCATGTCAAAAGAGGTGGCATAATTGACCTCTCACCAGCCCCTCCCCCGAAAGGGCCATTGTCCAATTACACATTATAGCAACCGTTACTGTGTCTGACAAACATTAACCTCAAGCAAGATGGAGAAGCGGTGTGCCCACCGATACGCCGAGAGATTGTGTCTGGAGGAGTTGTGTTCTTTCCATTCACAAAGTCAAAAACAACGTGAATGGATTAAACAGTGTGTATGGCCCCACTCCCAGGTAAATGTACCGAACATTATGAAGCATGTCTGCTCGCACATTCGGGTACCCATTGGCGCGCAGAGGGAACCATTTGTTTGTCGGACGTAGCAAGAGTAACTTAGGGGGACAGGACTCGAGAAAAGGCTAACTCAGCTGCTAAAATAAAACCGGTATAGAAGTGTTAGTACTAAACAGCTCAAAGTTCATAGAGCTTTGAGCTCTATGAACTTTGGTTCATATGGCACCAACTCCAGCAGGCATACACTTAACAGTACTTGAGACACTGACATGGAGTCTAACTCAACAATCCTGCGCCAGAGGAAGCTCCATCTCTCTGTTAAGTAGCTCCCCCGACGAGCCTGATCAGAAGCAGGTGTGTGGGAACCTAGGCGTGACCAGCAGCTGGCAGGGCCACACCCATCAGGCCTGCAGATGGCTGTCCTTCATCCTCCAGCCACACACACAAGTACACACACCAGCATGGAACACAAGAGCACAGTGCAGCAAACATACATCCAATAATAATAATAATAATAATAATAATAATAATAATAATAATAATAATAATAATAATAATAATAATAATGGTCCACACTGTTCACGGACCCCGAGTCCCCGGAACCGGGTCCATGACAGTTACGTTCATTACACTGGCTTCCAGTACATTTCAGAATTCATTTTAAAATCTTGGTACTGACTTTTAAAGCTTTGAATTGTGATGCCCCTGCTTACATTTCTGATCTTTTAGAACCTCTCGCAGCCTGAGATCTTCTAATCAAAGGCTGTTGGTAGTCCCTTGAACATATTTTAAAACCATAGGAATGCTCTCCCTCCATCATTACGATGCCTTGATCTCATTATTCTTTTAAAAAGCAACTTAAGACTCATTTATTTAGATTGGCTTTTAATTAGATTTGTGCTGTGTGTTTTATTAATGTATTTTATGTATTTCTGTTTTATATTACTGTGAAGCACTTTGTGGTTTTTATCCTGTAAAAAGTGCTATATAAATTGATTTGATTTGATTCACAGCAGATCTCATTTTCTCTGGTCAAAGCAACAAGAACAGAGTAATTCTTCACAGCTTCATGCTCTCAAACTTTCCTCCTCATCTGTGCCACAGAGGGACTGGAAACCCCCAAGTACCCAAAGGGAGACACAGATGGGTGGTTGAGGACAACAGGGTTATATATAAGACCTCTAGTTCCAGCCCACTATATCAGAATTGTATGGAAATCCAAACTAAAGGAATTGTGGACATGTTCCACCCTGTGGATCCTTCCTTTACTTTCTCTTTCTTTCTCCTTAAAATGACGATGCTGTAATTACAAAACCTGCTCCAGTGAGTGAAGCTACTTGTGTGAGAAGTTTTCTTGTGGTTTCTGTTAGTGTCCAAAAATACTGTAATTTAGACTCTAATAAAACTCTAATGTTAAAGGTTATTTAACTGCTGTTTCAGGTTAATCATTAAATTTTTAATGTCATCTACTGACTATGATCATTTCAAATCCAGTAAACTGATAAAGGTAATAAATGTGTGAGAATAATTAAACAACCAATGGTGGTGGAGTGAATTTACAAACCATTCAGGAACAGAAGCAGTAAAACCATGAAAACACCTCCATACACACAAAACTGTATTACTGGAAAACTGGACATAAAGTGTCAAAAGTACAAATAAGTATTCTGTGAAAAAATGTTCCCCATCATTTCTTATGGCTTAATATTAGTTCTGCACATGCACAATTTCTGAATTAAAAGGCTTGTTAGCAGGATGTGGCATGATTTATTTATTTTTTTGTCTGCTTATTTAGTTGGTTTTTGGGGTTTTTTTGCCCTTTATCCCCGTCCCTCTTCTCCACTGTTTTTCCCCCCTCATTCAAGTCTGTCCCGTATCTAGGGTTAGGTTGAACCCAGACAGAAAACCAAACCCAGCTAAACAAACAGCCTCAGAGATGTGGAACCAGTTTCATCTCACTCATCTTATTTGCGTGTTGTGTTTCCTGGTCTTTGGTCTCTGTGTTGTGTGGGAGAGCACACAGTTCCTGCATTGTTTGCAAAGAAGATGTACTGAAGCACAGGTGTTTTCATAGAACAGTGGGCGTTGCTGCCTGAAAAAGCAGAACAGATCATGTTGCATGAACTAACATCCTCTTTAAAATATCAGTTGTCAACCGATGGCTTTGTTAAACACAAAAGAACAAGTACCTACAGTATAGTATTACAGTACATCTCACAGAATGACTGGAACAGTTTTCAGTACTCACAGTGAAGAAAGGTGATTAAAAGTATTTGTGTCTGACCTTTATTCCTTTCCTGATCTTTGAGTTTGCTGGGTTTGAGTTAGTTCTTTAAGTAAGTCACTCACTTGTTTTCACTCTGAGCTCAACACTAAGGTTTCCTGCGATCACTGCACATCCTACTTTATTTTCACTCATGTCTGTCTGTGTGATGCTAAATCCTCCACAGAGACCATTAGATGAAAACAAACATTAGCCAGTCGAGTATCCTCGCAGGTCGGGCCTGGATCAAACAGATTCCAGAGGTGCTGCTATAAATCATGTCGTCAGCAACCTGCTGCTGTGAAAGGAGTGACACTCGTTTCAACACTGTATATATACACACACACACACACACACATTTTCCTCCGTGTAACATCTAACATTTCTCAAAAATACAGTGTGATACCATAACCAACACACAGCCAATAAAAACAGTGTCCTTCAAACACAGAAAAGTGGCAGCTAAAGGGTTAAGTCTGCAGGTCCACACACTCATGTGAACTTAGAATCTTTCTCCTCTTGGATCTGTGTCATTCTCCTGCTCCTGCAAATAAAAGACATCCATCCACCCTTTTTGCACTATTTGGGTGAATTAGGCACTAGAAATAAAGTTTCTAATCCTAAAATAAGTGAAGTTTTAATCTCAATTTGAAGTCAGTCAAACCTTCAGTCCATCACAGTCCAGTCACATGCATTTATACCAATTATTGCTGACAGTGGAAACCCGCGCACTCATTTGAGTATCCAATGACAGCAATCTGATCTAAAAAAGAAATTAAATAAAAACAATTCTGTTGTGGCTGTGTGCAGACAGGAATAGGACCCAAGGTGCAGACTCCGGAGACAGAACTTAAACCAAAACAGCTTTAATGCTGAACTCAAACATAACATAACTGGGGAAAAAGGTCAAAAATAAACTAACACCAGCGGATTGCCAAAACACACAGCAAAATAAATGGTAGATCGCGACACAGACTCTAAGAAACACAGGGCTTAAATACACAGAGGGAGCAATCAGGAAATGAGTAACAGGAGGGAAACACAGCTGGGGCAAATCAGAACTGACGAGACCAAAGAAGCGTAAACTGAACACACTGAGAAAAGACGGAGACCTTCAAAGTAAAACAGGAAACACATAACACAGACTGAACAAAGACACAGACTCACATGCAGGCACTACAGAGGGAACAGAGACGTGGGAACAGGGCAGACACAAACACTGACTGAACACGGGGATATAGGAACTTAAGATACACATAGACGCGAACTAGACAAGGGGATGCAGGTGATAGGGGAGACAGAGCAACTAAAGAAGACAGAGACATAAGCCATAAGACAGAACTCAAAGAAACCAAAAACTAGACAGTATAAATAATATCGTAAACTCAAAAACCCTGGGTCAACGACCCAGGCATCCTAACAAATTCTTTATGATTTTGTTATGGATTGAATCGCTACAATCCTTTTAGACCCATTGGATGTGGTCAGTGTCCCAGATAGGTGTACCTCTGCTAAGCCCATTGTAATCTGAAGAAGCTCACCTTGTACCTGCTCTCAATGAAATATTTCATAGCACTTTTAATTCCAATCTTGGAGGCCTGCCTAAAAGAGAGCTGATTATTAAATCATCAACACAGAAAATATCATCACCGGAGGGATGACACCTGACAGCTTTTCTCAAAGTGCACTGTTACAAAAATATTAGGCCCAGTTCCAAACACTGTCCCTCTCTTAGAAGGAGAAAACAACCCAACCTAATTGTCGAGTCGCAAATTTTAGAGACCAAGCACCGCTCAGGTTAGGAGTTGATTTCTGTGTCCACATTCCAATTAAAAATCAAAAACAAAATGATCACAGGCGAAGAGCAGAGTTCTGTGTTTATTGAAAGATCAAATTCAGCAAAACATCAGAAGAAGCAAAAAGCTCGCCGTTCCCTTTATCAATGGATAAAACAAACGTTTTATCAATGTAAAACGTTTGTCAGTACTTTGCCCTAATCAGTTATCCTACTTGCACTTTGTACCTTTTTTAATCTCCGTCGCTCAGGTTACATAACATTCTGGCACTACTCCAGGACTTTCCGGGTGCTGTTCGGAAAGTCGCTGTTCTCACACGCTGTCGTCCATCATTTTTAATGGTGTCCCTTTGACAGTTTTTGGCCAAAGTGAGTCCAAAAGCCCGCAAAATCGCAGACATCAAGCAGGGTAATAACAATCAATCCTCCTGACAACTTTCCCGGCTTTGGAGCCAGGAGTACTATATCCGCTAAGGAAGGGTTTTCCCTGCCTTTGGGCAATTAAGGTAGCCCAGGAGCGTCCTCAGGTGTACCCAGTCCACCTGCTATATAGGCCAGTGCACTACGTTTGGCAGTGTAGGCTGGCAGCAATGTTCCCTCTAATGTTTCATATGTCTGAGCGAACACACAAACTCCCTGAGCGTCCCTTGGACCACTGTGGTCACACCAGCATCGAATCCATCCAAGTTACATGGTTCAAAAAAATTATCAAACTACACCATTTATGTTAGACTACTTTTAATTAACTGCTTTAGCCCACTTACAATGAAAATTTAAAAATATCTTGTTCATGACCTGTGTAGCATGTTAACACTATTGGAAGTAAAAATAACTTGAACTCCAATTTTGAAAAAACACAACTTTCTTGTTTTTAAAAATAAAGCTCTGACTTGTATTATGAGTCTGTGGTCTGAGAGAGAGCCCTGCAACTCTGCAAAACAGAATTGTTAAGGTATTTATTTTAATTTCAATTCAAGTTAGATTTTTTTTTTTTGTGCGCAACACATTTACTGTGTGCAGAGACCGTGCCAGCAGTGCGCAATTGCACACGCGCGCAGCTTAGAGGCAACGTTGGCTGTCAGAGAGGCTTCCAGGTGCAGCTTGAGCCAGGTTGAGTTCATGTTCTGTCAAAATGTAAAAGAACCCACCCACCACTTTAATCACACTCTAGATCTTGTTTTAACATATGGCATAGAAACTGAACATTTAACAGTGTTTCCTGAAAACCCTCTCCTGTCTGATCATTTCCTGATAACATTTACATTTACAATAATTGATTACATAGCAGTGGAGAGTAGACTTTATCAAAGTAGATGTCTTTCTGAAAGCGCTGTAACTAAGTTTAAGAATATAATCCACCCACTGTTATCATCTTCAATGCCCTGTACCAACACAGAGCAGAGCAGCTATCTGAATGCTGCCCCAACAGAAGTCGATTATCTTGTTAATAATTTCACCTCCTCACTACGTACGACTCTGGATACTGTAGCTCCTGTGAAAACTAAGGCCTCAAATCAGAAGTACCTGACTCCGTGGTATAATTCTCAAACACGTAGCCTAAAGCAGATGACTCGTAAGCTGGAGAGGAAATGGCGTGTCACAAATTTAGAGGATCATCATTTAGCCTGGAGAAATAGTTTGTTGCTTTATAAGAAAGCCCGCCGCAAAGCCAGAACATCTCACTACAACCCCAAGAACAACCCCAGGTTTCTCTTCAGCTCTGTAACCAGGCTGACAAACAGTCAGAGCTCTGTTGAGCCAACCATCCCTTTAACACAGAGGTGGGGCAACTCCAGGCCTCAGGTCCCGAAGGTTTTAGATGTGTCCTTGATCCAACACAGCTGATTTAAATGGCTAAATTACCTCCTCAACATGTCTTAAAGTTCTCCAGAGGCCTGCTAATGAACTAATCATTTGATTCAGGTGTGCTGACCCAGGGCGTGTTATCTAAAACCGCCAGGACACCGGGCCTTGGTACCTGGAGTTCCCCACCCCTGCTTTGACTAGTAATGATTTCATGAACTTCTTTACAAATAAAATGTAACCATTGAAAAAAATCCCAAATTTGATAACTGCTGATATTTTAGACTCTTTTTCTCCAATTGATCTTTCTGAGTTAACTTCAATAATTACTTCCTCCAAACCATCAACCTGTCTTTTAGACCCCATTCCTACAAAACTGCTCAAAGAAGTCCTGCCATTAATTAATTCTTCGATCTTAAATATGATCAACCTATCTCTAATAATCGGCTATGTACCACAGGCCTTCAAGCTGGCTGTAGTTAAACCTTTACTCAAAAAGCATCTCTAGACCCAGCAGTCTTAGCTAATTATAGGCCAATCTCCAACCTTCCTTTCATATCAAACATCCTTGAAAGAGTAGTTGTCAAACAGCTAACAGATCATCTGCAGAGGAATGGCTTATTTGAAGAGTTTCAGTCAGGTTTCAGAGCTCATCACAGCACAGAAACAGCTTTAGTGAAGGTTACAAATGATCTTCTTATGGCCTCTGACAGTGGACTCATCTCTGTGCTTGTCCTGCTAGACCTCAGTGCAGCGTTCGATACTGTCGACCATAATATCCTATTAGAGCGATTAGAACATGCTGTAGGTATTACAGGTACTGCACTGCAGTGGTTTGTATCATATCTATCTATCTAATAGACTCCAGTTTGTTCATGTAAATGGAGAGTCCTCTTCACACACTGAGGTTAATTATGGAGTTCCACAGGGTTCAGTGCTAGGACCAATTCTGTTTACATTATACATGCTTCCCTTAGGCAGGATCATTAGAAGACATAGCATACATTTTCACTGCTATGCAGATGACACCCAGCTCTATCTGTCCATGAAGCCAGATAACACACACCAATGAGTTAAACTGCAGGAATGTCTTAAAGACATAAAGACCTGGATGGCCGCTAACTTTCTGCTTCTTAATTCAGATCAAACTGAGGTTATTGTACTCGGCCCTGAAAATCTTAGAAATATGGTATCTAAGCAGATTCTTACTCTGGATGTCATTACCTTGGCCCCCAGTAACGCTGTGAGGAAACGTGTTTTTGACCACGCTCAGACTTCAGGTCAACATAATGTGACTTTGTTGTTTTGAGCAGTGAGGAGTTTTTCTAAATCTGACTTTTTAATTTAGTTCATATGTATCTATCAATATACTTCTTAGTCAGCAATGTGCTGCTGATGTCCTGATGACAGCCTCATCAGCTGCATGATCGATCCAGTCTGTGCATCAAGTCCTCTCCTGTACGTTCTGCTGAATATTTATTATTCACCATGAATGACATGGAGCATCTGAATGTTTTAAGACAAACTCATAGAAAATAAATGTGTACCAATAAAATGTTATCAACAATGATGGAGATAAAAGTTATAAATCATACATAAATCATTTGTGTTGCAGTTCCTCACTGTGACCACTGGAGGGCAGTGACCACTCATCACAATCTAGTTTCTGTGCTACACACTTCTACATGTTACCTTACCCCATACAGTCTGCATCAAAAGAGGTTATTATGCTGAAAGCTACAAAATGATAACTCCAGTCTCATCATTTCAGCTGATTCAGCCCAAAGTGCTGATGTTAACAAAGAACTACAAAAACAGCATCACATCATTTCTGTAGTTCTTCTAGTAGTTAAACCTAGAAGAACTACAGACCCCTAATTTTTTTTTTTTTTACATTACAGGCCAAATACGGTCCACTTTGACCTTAAGTTGGCCGGACCAGTGAAACGTTCTCTCAGTGTGAAGAAGTCACAGACCGAACTGTTTTTCTACAAGATGAGGAAAAAGCTGCTGTGACAAAGAAATCTGTCAGCACGACTCTCTGGACTGAAACTGTAAGAAATGGAATGACAGAAAATGTTCTGCTAGCTCACTGCCCAGACTATCCAGTTTTTCTTACTTTTCCTTTTTGGAGTCTGTAAAAAAAATAAATAAATAGCAGAAAGAAAAAAAAAAAAACTTTGTCATTTCATTGTTTTTAGCTGAATTACTGTGTGTAGTATGAAGGGCCATAAGGGACGTTTTTATCAGTAGGAAAAGCTGTAAAACTCAAGTCCAAAATATCTGTGTGTGCTTGTTTGTGGTGAGCAGCAGATCAGAGAATTATAATAATTATAATTTATAATTATTATAAATGGCTTCACGCTCACATCCAGTCCTGTGAGACTCATTCAGACACTGACCGTGACTCTGGGCTACATGCAGGCATTTCTGCATCTCTGCCATTCAAACATAAGTTTATTCAGTTTATTTTATTTTAATATTCATCACTTATATTTACTTAATTGTTTACTAAATGTTTGATGTGTGAAATAAACCGCAATGGAGCAAAATATGGGTGCGTGTGGTTGGAGGATGTGTTTGTGCGTGTGCGCGCGGGGGGCATTTTTCTTGTAAAACAAAGGGGGGCCTGCAAAAAAAAAATTGGGAACCATTGATTTAACTAGAGGAACAGGACCAACTTCTTTACTCAAGTAAAAGTAAAAAAGTCTCTGAAATGTACTCAAAGTAAGAAGGATAAAAGATAAGCCTTCTCCCACACACCATCCCTGTGAAGCCTAATCCCTCCACACAGCCTCTGCCCAGGCAGGTGGACCATAATTATTGTACTTTCTAAGTCACTTTTATTTTTGTTTCACTTTTTGTTGTTTATTCAGTTTAGTTTGAGTGAGTTTCTACTGTGGATTTTCTTGGTTCTTTAGTTCTTGTCCTTTAAATTATTAAAGTATGGAGGGCATATATCAGAGGCAATATTTAGGAAAATCGCACAGGTATAAACACATCCATGAAAGCCTCACCCAGCACGTTTGAATAAATTTCTACCAAACAATAAAAACTAAAATACTTTATTTTAGTTTTTAAAAAACATTATTTTTAATTTTAGTTAACTGAATAGTTTTGACATCTAGTCTTAGTTTTCAGTTTAAATTTATAATAACCTATAAACTATAATAACTTTTAAGTGGACACCATCACGGTACCGTAAAAACATCACGCTCTGATTGGTTGGAGCTCCACAGGAAGTTCCTCTTCTGACGACCGTCCTTAGAAACCGAAACTAAATTAAAAACCAGGAAAAGCTCGAGAGACACGCAGGTAAGAGTTTTCTGTGGTGTGTAAATGCTTCATTAAACCGTCCAGTTATGAAACTCTGACTTAAAGATAAAAGTTAATGTGACAGCTCTGACCCGAGGAAGAGGATTTAATGAGGATGTCTGCGCTCACACACACACACACACACACACACACACACACACACACACTTAGATCAGTGTTACACTCTTCAGTTTAAGCTTTGTTTTAGTTATAGGCAAAGAAGGTGCTGAGACGTTACTCATGTTGCGGTATGGTACGGTAAAAAGCAACGGCTGTGATGCATTTAAGTGCGCCTCGTAAACGCAATAATCTGCACAAACATTTACTTTTAGATGTGTAACTTTCAAATGTACCACACAAAAATGAAATAAATTAAATAAGTATTAGAAAAAACACCCTGACTTTGGTTCATCATCACACAGTTACCTGACTGTGTTTAACTGTTATTAACCACTGATGTCTCTTAAACATAAGCCAGTGGTGGGTAATTCTTTTTCTCATGGTGTCACATGAGTAACTGGGACTGCTGTGGAGCGCTGCACCAACAAGATGAACTCAGTTATCCTCAATATGGATTTCATGTCTTTATAAACTGCCGCTGATGACAGCAGATGTTACAGTTAAATAATGAAAATGTGAAACTTTATCCAACGTTTATCCAAAGCCTGAATATTTGCATTACAGTCAGGTTCATATTCAGAGGTGGAAATGTGAAGCACGGTCGTATCAGCAGCAGATATAAGATCTGACGTCCATTCAGCATCTATGAGCTCTGATGTTTTCACCTTTCTGCTCACGAAGATCTCGGATGTCTGCTCTCAGGTCCCAGACTCTTTTTAGCACTTTTAAATATTTCTATTTATTTCTATTTTCTGTTTTGATAGATAACAAAACAAACAGATGATGTGTGGATCCTTTGTAAAGATGAGGAGCAGATGAGATGGAGAACCTTCACAGCACAGCAGCAGCAGGTGGAGGAGAGGCTGAGATCAGATCTGAGGTCTCGTCTTTGAAAGAAATCTCTGACAAAGATCCTGTTTTCTGTTTCTTCCTCCATGAAGGTGAAGAAGATGAGAACGAGGAACGCTCCAACAAAGGTAAAATCTTCTCACCTGATCAGCAGGAAAATGTGTTTCTATGATCATGTTGTTGTACACATGCTGTCTGCAGGAGAATCTCAAGGTTTGATTTCACACCTTCAGTAAAGTCTCAAAGGTTTGAACACATTGACTCGCTCAACTTTATTATTGTTCTTATTATTTTACTGATGATGTGATTGTAAATGTGTTTCTCCTGACTGGGAATCTTCACAGAAGAAAAAAGTTTGATGATTGTTCGCAGCTTCATTTTGCTTTCAAAGCGTTCCACTCTCTTCATTCTCCAACCAGCTCAGTCATGTTTCCTCCGGGAGTTTTTCCAAAGAGCTTGAATATAACCGGAGCTCTTGTTGGATGAATTTTTATCTCCTTGTTGGTCAAACAGCTGTTTTGTGCTGCTGAGACAGAAATGATGATACAGCTGAGAGGGGATGCTGTGTGTCTTCAGGACTCTTTCATTTCAATAATCAGTGAATAATTGTGTTTTTATTGTGACCACTGAGGGTTTATAATGTAAATGAAAAGAATACAGAGTCCTCTGTCTGACTGTCAGTAAACCTTCACGTAGTTTTTCTGTATCTACATCACGTCTGTTACACAAACTTATCAATGTGCGTCAAACTGATTGAAAGTGACTCAGATTCATGTCTGACTTTCACAGTAATGATTCATACAACATACATAAACCTAGTGATGCCCTGTGTGCTCCACACAGTGACTGTGTGTCATGGCACAGCAGTTTGGATTCACTCAGTCTGTATAGGACTGTATCATTCATGTTACCTGTGGGAGTTTGACTGTTTTATTGGTCCGGTCCAGTCACATGATCTGTTCTCCTGGTTTGTTTTTATCTCGCAGGTTCCTCAGGTGAGGACGTGAGTGGAAACATGGTAGGAAAGTCCAAATTTATACCAAAGATCTTAGAAATACAGGGAGTGCAGAATTATTAGGCAAGTTGTATTTTTGAGGAATAATTTTATTATTGAACAACAACCATGTTCTCAATGAACCCAAAAAACTCATTAATATCAAAGCTGAATGTTTTTGGAAGTAGTTTTTAGTTTGTTTTTAGTTTTAGCTATTTTAGGGGGATATCTGTGTGTGCAGGTGACTATTACTGTGCATAATTATTAGGCAACTTAACAAAAAACAAATATATACCCATTTCAATTATTTATTTTTACCAGTGAAACCAATATAACATCTCCACATTCACATATATACATTTCTGACATTCAAAAACAAAACAAAAACAAATCAGCGACCAATATAGCCACCTTTCTTTGCAAGGACACTCAAAAGCCTGCCATCCATGGATTCTGTCGGTGTTTTGATCTGTTCACCATCAACATTGCGTGCAGCAGCAACCACAGCCTCCCAGACACTGTTCAGAGAGGTGTACTGTTTTCCCTCCTTGTAAATCTCACATTTGATGATGGACCACAGGTTCTCAATGGGGTTCAGATCAGGTGAACAAGGTGGCCATGTCATTAGTTTTTCTTCTTTTATACCCTTTCTTGCCAGCCACGCTGTGGAGTACTTGGACGCGTGTGATGGAGCATTGTCCTGCATGAAAATCATGTTTTTCTTGAAGGATGCAGACTTCTTCCTGTACCACTGCTTGAAGAAGGTGTCTTCCAGAAACTGGCAGTAGGACTGGGAGTTGAGCTTGACTCCATCCTCAACCCAAAAAGGCCCCACAAGCTCATCTTTGACGATACCAGCCCAAACCAGTACTCCACCTCCACCTTACTGGCGTCTGAGTCGGACTGGAGCTCTCTGCCCTTTACCAATCCAGCCACGGGCCCATCCATCTGGCCCATCAAGACTCACTCTCATTTCATCAGTCCATAAAACCTTAGAAAAACCAGTCTTGAGATATTTCTTGGCCCAGTCTTGACGTTTCAGCTTGTGTGTCTTGTTCAGTGGTGGTCGTCTTTCAGCCTTTCTTACCTTGGCCATGTCTCTGAGTATTGCACACCTTGTGCTTTTGGGCACTCCAGTGATGTTGCAGCTCTGAAATATGGCCAAACTGGAGGCAAGTGGCATCTTGGCAGCTGCACGCTTGACTTTTCTCAGTTCATGGGCAGTTATTTTGCGCCTTGGTTTTTCCACACGCTTCTTGCGACCCTGTGGACTATTTTGAATGAAACGCTTGATTGTTTGATGATCACGCTTCAGAAGCTTTGCAATTTTGAGACTGCTGCATCCCTCTGCAAGATATCTCACTATTTTTGACTTTTCTGAGCCTGTCAAGTCCTTCTTTTGACCCATTTTGCCAAAGGAAAGGAAGTTGCCTAATAATTATGCACACCTGATATAGGGTGTTGATGTCATTAGACCACACCCCTTCTCATTACAGAGATGCACATCACCTAATATGCTTAATTGGTAGTAGGCTTTCGAGCCTATACAGCTTGGAGTAAGACAACATGCATGAAGAGGATGATGTGGACAAAATACTCATTTGCCTAATAATTCTGTACTCCCTGCAGTTTCTATGACAGTATCAGTCCTTAACAAACTGTTTGCTTGTTTCCTGCAGTCAGTGAAGGTTTCTGATAAACTCACAAAGAATCCATGTCAAAGACAAACTGAGACACTGATTGATAGACTTCAGCTTCAAGACAAACTGCAGCAGAAATTCTCACCAGAGGATTTTCTTCAGATCCGTCCACCTGTGACACGGCACCATGTCACATCTGAGAAACATCTGGCTCACATGTTTGTCCGCAGGCTGATGATGTTAGACTGCAGGGCCAGATATATTCCTGTAAGAGCAGACAGTCCTGAGGGGACAGAGCCAAAGCCCAGGCCGGTGACTGACATCCCTGAGAAGCATTACAGTGATTGGGAGGTTTTTCTGAACACCAGCGTGGACACAGAACAGACTCGTGTGCATCCAATGGATGTTCAGATGGCCGTGTTTCACTGCTCAGACAGCTTCCTTAAACAGATGATGGTCACAAAGCTCTCTCAGTGTCAGTATGCTTTACCTTTGTTGGTCCCTGACCCAGTCACAATGGAGATTGAGTGTCCTCTGTGGACTTTCAGACAGATAACAAAAACCTGGACGGCGACTCAGATCAAAGATGGCTCACCCATCGTCACCATGAAGAGTGTTCCAGTCTGCAAAGCTCAGACACCCTTGGTGTCATTTTTCCGCCTGGGTTCTCTGTCAGTGTCTAAATCTCAGCTGATGAACGCTTTGATCAACGACCGTCACAGCACCTTCTTCCACAGGAACTGCCCAGGAAGCACCAGGTCTCGCCATCTGATGGATGGTGTGGCAGAGATAGCCTGGTACTGCCCTGCTGGGAAACCCACTGATGCCTTCAGGGACTGCATGGCTTTTTGTAATCTTCGCGGTGATGCTCTGCAGATTGAAAAACAGCGCGACATACTGATTGAAAAATCCTCCATCAACGTTTTCCTTGTTGCATCCCTGCAAAAAGATGAGGAAAGCAGATCACTTATAGCCGCCCTCTTTAAGTCTCATAAACCTCTCATTTGTCTCAGTGATGATGACAGCTGTGATGCTGTCAAGACAAAAAAGGGAAAATACAAAATGGGCCTCAAAGGTAGAAACCAGTCAGATGTATCTGAAGAGCTGAAAAAGATCATTAGAGAAGTTTTATCTTCTCTAGAAGAGTCCAGTGTGAAACCATCCTTCCAGCTTGAAGCCCTGGCTGAGCTCTCTGGAGTCAGAGTGAATGAAAGTGACCCAGCCTGTCAGAGAGGCAGATCTGCTGCTCTGGAAATAATGCAGCTAATTACGAAGGATAACATGGATATCTCAAAGATCAAAGAGGAATTCCTCCCTTGTCAAAACCATCTGTGGCATCAGTGGATCAAAATATACAAAGAACTGAAACATCTCAGAGGAAACAGTGAAAAGGAGAAAAGTAAAAAGCAGCAGAAACTGATGGACATGCGTCAGAAACAACATGCTGCTTGCTGCAGTAAACTGATGGAGCTGTTCACTAACAGCCTCTCAGCACTGCCACCAGCAGACAGAGAGTATTTCCTGAAATGGACTCAGATCTTCATGGATGCTCTCTCCACAGAGAACATTTCTTCTGTTCTCCAAGGTTATGATGAAAAGTGGTTGGAGGTCTTAGCTCTGAAGAACAAACATGACAAATCTGGTCTGTTATTAATGAAACAAACTGAGCTCCAAGACTTGTCCCAAAAACTGCAGTCTGCATCCTTCGGCTTGGAGCACATGTTCAGAGAAATGGGACACATCTATGAAGCCCACAGAACAACAGATGGAGAGAGCAGAGACGCTGACTGGTGTAAATACCCTGAGCTGGCTGCACAGCTGATGATATCAGGACACCCAGTGGAGCTGATGGACGGGGATGCAGGTCACCTGCCTTTCACATGGATCTCCAGCCTCTTAGAGGAAGTCATCCAGAAACTGGGGGACCAGAGAGTTTTTGTGTTGTCAGTGTTGGGCCTCCAGAGCAGTGGGAAAACATCACTGCTGAGCTCCATGTTTGGACTGCAGCCTGCAGTGGGTGCTGGCAGGAGTACCAAGGGTGCCTTCATGCAGCTGCTCAGAGTATCAGAGGAGATGAAGACAGACGTTGACTATGTTCTAGTGGTGGACACTGAAGGTCTGCAGGCTTCTGGGCTGGACGGTAACAAGACTTGTTACCGTGACAACGAACTGGCGACATTTGTCATTGCTCTGGGAAACGTGACACTGATCAGCATCTTTGGAGATGATCTGTTGAAGATCCAAGACATTCTGCAGATTGTTGTTCAGGCTTTGATGAGGATGAAAAAAGTTCAACTTTCTCCCAGATGTGTGTTTGTTCAGGATGTTCCAGATGTTGCAGCAGCAGAGAAGAACGTGGACGGAAAAAGACGCCTGCAGGAACATCTGGACCAGATGACCAAACTAGCAGCTGAAGAGGAGCTTTGTGATGCTGAGCGCTTCAGTGATGTCATTGACTTTGATGTTCAGGAAGATGTGAAATACTGTGGGCAGCTGTGGGAGGGCAGTCCACCCATGGCTGCTCCTAATCCAGCTTACAGCGAGAGCCTCCAAGAAGTGAAGAACACCATCCTCTCTAAAGCTTCAAAGTTTGCTGGGATCACTCTCTCACAGCTCAGAACCAAAATTCGGGACCTGTGGAACGCCCTCCTCAGTGAAAACTTTGTTTTCAGTTTCAAGAACACACCTGAAGTTGTATTGTACAGAAAACTGGAGGTCCTGGCCAGAAAGCAGACCTGGATCCTGATAAGAAGCATGAAGACCACTGAAGACCAGCTTTTTAACACAACTGAGAATGGAACGTTCTACGCGGCAGCAGTAAGTTATCTTTATAAAGAAAATAAACTGAAGATATGAAATATTTACAAATTCTTCATCTAACATAAAATTTGAATTTTCCTTATTTTTCTTTTGTTTAGGATCAGCACGGAGGAGCCAGAGGATTCAATGAATCAGAAGAAATTCCTGGACATAAAGAAGACCTTCAGCACAAAGACATTGCTGCAGCAGCTGCATAGATTCAACAACATTTAGAAAAACAAGATAATATTCCACTAAATATCGCCATCACAGGAGAATCTGGTTCTGGTAAATCCAGCTTTGTTAATTCCTTCAGAGGTGTGAGTGATGATGAGGAGGGAGCTGCTCCTACTGGTGTGAAACAAATCACCTCAGAGGTCACACTGTACCCCCATCCCAACTATTCCAATGTTACTTTGTGGGATCTCCCTGGAATCGGCAGCACCAAGTTTCCAGCTAAGAAGTACCTGAAGCTTGTCGGATTTGAGAAGTTTGACTTTTTCATCATCATCTCAGACACTCACTTCAGAGAAAATGACGTGAAACTGGCTCAGGAGATTCAGAAGATGAAGAAAAAGTTCTACTTTGTTCGCTCAAAGATCGACAACGATATAAATGCTGAGAGGAGAAAGAGAGACTTCAGTGCTGAGAGGACTCTTAAAGTAATCAGAGACGACTGCGTTCAAAGTGAGTGTCTCATCACAGCTGAGTGAGATCTGGATTCACTTTTTAAACATATCCTTGTTTTAAATTATTTAGTCTTTGTCTTGGTTCCCGGGTCAGTGACACAGTGTTTTGAGTTTGTATGAGTTCCTCTTGTATTTCTGGATTTATGTGTTCTGCATTGTTTAGTCTGCCTGCTTGGTATTATTTCCTAGTGCTCCCTCGTTCAGTTATCCATGCTTCTAGTTTCCTGTCGTGTTAGTGGGTGTTAGTTCCCTTTGTGATCATGGTCTCCCCAGGTGTGTCCTTGTGTCTCCGTGTTCCCTCTCTTGTCTTGTTAGTACGTCTCTAGTCCTACTCTTTGTTTCTCCCTTTCCTGTTCCCATGTTCTTCTCTCTGTGTTTCATCCTTTGTCTACCCAGTCTGTCATGTGTCTCCATGTCTGTTAATCCCCAGTCCCAGTGTCAAGCTCACGTGTCTTTGTTAGAGTCGGTGTGTTATTTCCTGTTTTATTTTGATAGTCTCATGTGTGTGCTATGTTCAGTTTTACTGCCTGTCTCGTCAGTTAACTATGTTCAGCCGTGTTCCTCTCTGTCCTCTCTGTCCTGATTCCCTCTTGTAAATATTGTCTGTTTCTCCCACTGTTCTTTGTCATGTTGTCATCATATCTGCTCCAGCTGTGAGCTCTGTTTGGAGAGTTCCCTGATTCTTAGGTTTCTGCTGTAGTTTATCTTGTGACCTGTAAATCCAGCATCAAAGCTTCTCTTGAGTCCTGCATATTGGATCCACGACACTTCCTTCCACACAGGATCCTATGATATTATTTTATAAATCTAACCATGTCAACATGTTTCTCTATCACACAGGTCTACAAGGCATCGAGTCTCCACGGGTCTTCCTGGTGTCGAGTTTTAAGCAGCACTGGTGTGATTTCTCTCTTTTACAAGAGACCTTAGAGAGAGAACTTCCTATGAAGAAGAGAGATGCTCTGCAGCTTGTCATGCTCAACAACAACCCAGAGATCATCATCAAGAAGAAAAAAGCTTTTCAGTCCAAAATAAAATACTGGGCTACTCTGTCTGCAGTTGGAGCACCTGTTCCACTTCCTGGTCTCTCTGCTAATGTTGATGCTGCTGTGCTGGTTGGTGCTGTCAAAGATTATGTTCAGGCGTTTGGTCTCGATATCTCGTCTCTGAAGAGACTTTCTGCCAGAACAGGTGTGCCCTACGCTGATCTGCGTGCTGTCATCATTTCACCACTGGCTGCAGCAAACATAACTACAGAGCTCCTCTTGAAGGTGATGACCCAAGTGGGATGCACAGCTTCATTAATGGCAGCAGAGGAAGTATCCAGATTTATTCCATTAATTGGAATCCCAATAGCCATGGGTCTCTCTTTCACTACAACTTATACAATTCTGAATGTTATCCTCAATCAGCTCGCTGATGATGCTCAGAGGGTGTTTGAAAAAGCTCTGGGTCTATAAAAATAAAAGGCAATGAAACTGATCAGTGTGTCAGAGGCTTCAGCAGGTCTCATTTCCTCTGATCAGAGCAGAAACAGATTAACTTCTCCCAGCTTCACACACTGAAAGTTAACTCTTCCTCACATCAACACAGGAACAAATGTGATCTCATTACTCAGATATGAACTGCGTCAACGTTATAAACTTTGTAATATATAGAAGAGCTGCTGAATAGTGTTGTTGTTGTTTTTTTATTTTGTTTGTGTGTAATGAGTTTCAACACTATGAACAGTAATGTTTGTCTTCCTTATTGCTGTCTGTTCTTATTAAAATTAATTTTAGCATATTTCATAATATCCTCCTAAACTTGGGGTGGGGGAGGGATAAGTAAACCTGGTGAATCACTGAACTCTCAGCTTCATTAGAATGTATCATTACAGGTAAATGTAATATAGAGGTCCCCATTTACTCCATAACGCAATGATTTATTTATTTACATGTATACAAATCTATAATTATAATCTAAAACTAAACTGAGCGACTTTCAGTGACTTGTTCTAAAAAATGAACCTACAGTAATTTTAAAGTCATCAGAAATATGAGTCTTGGCTTTCCTGCAGAACATTTCAGGCTGAGCAGCACTGTGATAGCAGTGAAACATCACATCAGCAGTGAGTGAAAGCTGGACTCAGACATGTCAGTATTTCACAGATTTACTGATGAATCCCAGTCAGAGAGAAGTGGCTGTGACAGAAACACAGCAGAGAGAAGGACAGAAGGTCAGAGCTCTGAATTCAAGGAGCAAACACACAAAACAAGATGGGAAGAAATTTTAGAGGCTGGAATTACAAAAAGCAAATGAAGGACAATCTGGTAAAACGTGGATGATGGTGCAGCAGTAGAATGAAATGGATAAAATAAAAATAAAATGCAGTTTGGTGGCCTGGTCTGAAATGATGAGAAACTGTGACTGCGGTTTTTAAATTTAACAATTGGTTGTGATGCTGTGTGTATTAATAATAGCAAACTATATAAGGATAATAAATAGAGGAAAGATTTACAGGAAAATTAAACATTCCTCGTGTTTTCATCTAGTTTCAAAAATCTGATCTTAAACATCAAGAACCCTGAACAGTTTTTATTCTCCTGCTGCAGGTTTGGAGGATGTTGTTTTATTCTTGTCACACAGTGGTGACAATTATTGAATAGATTATATTAATGGACCAACAGGTTTGATTACAGGAGCACAGCCGTGTGTTTAAATGAGACGCAGAGGCAGGGATGCAAATTTAAAGAACAAACCAGCTTTAGTGAACCGAACCACAGATTTGACAACCACAGGTTTATGCCACAATGATGAAAAAGAAAATGACAAAAACATTTTAATACATAAAACTACCAGCATAAAGACTTGGCCACGTGTTAGTCCTCAGGTCTCAATGTCGGGCGCACCCTGGTAACCTGACTTTGAAACACTTCTAGAAAAATCTGATTACACAAGTTGAATTTCCATGAAAATCCCAAACATCACTCACACAAAGAGAACATCCCTCACAGCAGCTTATTGTACACAGACCCAAATAAAAACTTATCTGAAGGGTAGAGTCCAAAAATCTCTGGGTTCAAAAGAAAATAAGAATCCAAAAATGTGAGTCAGTGGTCTTAAGCATCACCAGCTGTGTGTGAAAGTGTGGATGAGACAGTGGAAAAGAAGGGAATCAGTCTCTCTGTCTCTGTAAGTAAGTGGGCTAAATCACAGGAGGAGTCCACCTCAGCACCAGAGGACCTGTCAGCAGAAAGGGTCAGAGGAATAATACAGATATTAATTATGCTGTTCTAGCTAAAATCCACAACTTAGGTCTTTGCAGACATCATATTTCACATCAATTTGTAGGTAAAATATCAACATTTGCAAAAAAAACCCTTGTACAAACTTTGCATTGCTGCAATATATCTTTGAAAATCTTTTTTTGTTAAAATTTAGAAAAACAAACACTTTCCAAACACAGTGTTGGAGCCATATGGACTTTGTGGTGATAAAGTGTTGTGTGTATGGTGTTGCTTGTCTATTCCAGGGATTACGGTTAGCTTCTTTGTCACGTGGGAGGTGTTACCCTCATGCCTCACTGTGTTCAGTGGAATATAACCAAACTTGTCAAAAGATTTTTTTTTTTTTTAATTTTAAAATTTCAGTGTGAATTTCTTAATGAACGAGTGGGAAATACATTCACCTGGTTACCGGTCGGGCGGCCTGGAGAATGGGTGAGTAGGGACAGTGTGGTTTTTGTTGACCGTGTTCGCTTGTGCGTGTCAGTCGTCTTGTCTTGTCTCGAGCCTTCAAGTAGTTTGTACGTGCTCGGGTTTGACTGCGATGTGGATGGATTGCTGAAATATTCGATAAATGCTCAGTGGAAAATGTTTGGAGACTGATTAAAAACAGCAAAGCAGCATTCCCTACTTCATCCTTGGAGTGGATTCATTGATATCAAGTCACTTCATCCACATTGAAATACTGCAGTTATTTGCTTTTATGGATTTCAAGAGGTCATTGAGAAATGGAATCACTTCAGTGTGAACAGACTCATGCTGCACTGAAACTGTAATTGTACACACAGAATCTCAGCTGTGGAAACATAAAGCCAGACATGCAATAAACGGCTGTGTATGGAAGAAAACACTGATTGCAGCGGTTATTTGTGACGTGTCCACTGGTGAAAAGTCTGCTGAGCTGTTTATGATGCATTAAAGACGTGTAACTTATCGCGTTCATTATGAATTTGAAATGACTGATTTGTCAAAATGTGGTTTGAATCATCTGTAATAAGCTGAGTCAGGGATTTTTCTAAAGTCAGAATGACTAGAAAAGTCTCCAAAAACTCGAAGCATTTGAGGGTCTGGCTGCAAAACACAATGTCAAACTCACTGCAGAGTCTTTGGGAAATAAAATTGAAAGGTTGCAAAAGGAGTATAAAATAAATGTGAACAAAATTAGAAATCTGATTCCTTCAATGAAGGTCTTGATGGATGCTCAGTCATCCAGGTAAGTAAATCCCAAAAGGTTCACGTTCAGATGAACAGAATCAACCTTTATTTCTGCAGCATTCATCCTTTGTCTTTTTAGTTGCTGCAGTTCTTCAGAGATTTTTAATCACTGTTTTATCGTCATTTCTCATTGGAGGAGGCGGCACTCGAATCATTTCATGCAGAAGTAAATGATTGTAGATTAGACGCAGGAGGGGGAGGAGACACAGGTGAATGTAATTAACAACAATCAAATCAATAAATCTGAAACAGGAGAATAATAAACACAGAGATAAGAGGACTCACACTACATTCAGCCAAACGATGAGTCTGATGTTCAGACGTGTGGCGTGTAAGACAGCACTGTTTGTGAATGAAGACATTTGACTCAATGAGAAATGAATTTAACTGAAATATTATTTTCATTGAACTAAAATTATATCAGTGCTCTACTTAATATTGTTCTTTTTTAAATTTTGTATCTGCAGAATTTCACTTCAGCATAGATCAAATGTTTGTTTTTCATTTCATTTTTATTAACTTAATTGTGACACATTAAGCAGAGTATGCTAAGTTTTAAAATATTATGATATTCACAAGAATATCATAACATTTGTTCTTGTGAGCATGCTCACAAGAACTGTTCTGCTTCATTCGCTCAAAGATTGACAACAATATACAAGCTGAGAAAAGAAAGAGACTCAAGCAAAGAGGAGACTTCCTATAGGAAGGTGAGTTTCCTATGTGATCATTTATTTCAGAGTGAGACAAATTTTGGGATGTTTTCTGGGATGCGTCTCCCTGGAGGAAAACGGCCCTCTTCCTAATGATGGCGATGCAGCTTTTTTTTTTCAGTGGTTTTTACACTCAACACAAATTAAAATTATTGGTTTGGCTCCTCTTAGCTTGCTGATCCTTTCTTGATATATTTTAGTCTGATAACAGCAGATTTTCTTTTTCTTTTTTTAATGTATTAAAGTAGCTTTGCATCAGCTTTAGGCAAACATTACTGTTTGTTAGACTCCCTCGGTGTCCTTTCTGTAAAGGGTCATTAATGATTCTGTAACCTGATTTCTTGTTACTGCTGTTCAGACTCTGGGCTGTGGGTGAAGGCTGAGCTACTACAACTAACTTTCCATAATAAACACCAACACAGCAGACCTCAGCTTTGCTACCTCTGCTCGTGCATGTACCCTAACCCTAAGCTCTGATATGGTGAGCTGTATTACGCGAGTTGTGAGAAGGTGGTTGCTCTGAGAACGAGACTGACACACTGTTTAAACCATATGTCAAAACATTTTTGAAATTCAAGCAGCAGGCATCTGGTTACCCAAAAAATGTGAAAGCAGCTGAGAAACAGCAGAAGTTTGAAGACAAAGGACATCAGAACCCACTAAGATCGGGGGTTTTTTTTTCTTTAAACACAAATCAGCAGTTGTAATAAACTGCAGTTCTCCATGCGAGCAGAAATGCCATCAGCTTTGTTTCATCTCTGATGATGGTCCAGTGGTGTCACGCTGATGGTAGAGGGTCGCCGGTGAAGGATGTGAATGTCTTTGTCAGTGCAATGACAACAGCTAATGCAAGGCTCGTGTTGTATGGCTTGTTAGTCTTCACCTCTCATCCCAGTGAGTGGGTGCTTCCATTAGGCTCATATCTCGGCGAGCTGACTGATGAGCTCAGTGATGGTGGGTCTGGAGAGGAGGATGATCAAAGTACAGGGTTTGTCTCCGGTGGTCCAAAACCCTATGCTTTAGCACAAAAAAGGATAAGACTCAGGTTAAGTGTAAAGGTGTAACACTCAGTGCTGTTAACTCTAAAGTCGTTACCCCTGAATCATTGAAAGGCTTAGTCCGGGCATTTGTGGCCAACAGGGGATGCACATTTAGTTGCTGTGTCTGACACCATCAGGTCAGGTGGTCTATAACAAGGGAAGGTGCTGCCTGATTATACAACGCTCCCTCATGGATACTGAGCAGGATCAAGCCTTTGATGGAACGCTTCAGCACCCATTTAGTCTGGTTATTAGTGGGCTGAGTAATTGTAGAAAGACTTTCTTTGTCAAAAGCGTCATTGAAAATGCGTCCAGCATTATTTCAACCAAAACTGATAATATTGTTTACATCTACTCCTGCTGGCAGCCTTTAAACAGCTTCTCCAGATAAGAAAAATCACCTTTGTGAATGTTGTACCAGAATCTCTGCGTGACGATGACCTTTTACCTCCCGATAAGAGCAACTTGCTCATTATCAACGATGTTACAGCTTCTAACAGCGTAGAACTTCAAAACATGTTCACACAATACGTTCATCAGAGGAACTTGGGCTGCATGTGTTTAGTTCAGAATTGGTTTAGGCAGGGAAAATCCAGTAGAACAATTTCACTGAACACTAGTTACTTAATTCTGTTTATTAACCCTACAGATAAATACCAAATCTCAATTTTAGGTAGACGGATGTTTCCACGTAGTACAAAATACTACTTAGAAGCTTTTAATGATGACACATCTACCTCATACAGGTATTTTCTAATAGATTATAAATCGAGAGTGCCTGACTATTTAAGACTTGGAACCAAATTGTTATCAGACCGTCAAGTTGTTAAAGAGGTAAAAAAGGATGTCGTCTTCACGGATGTGGAAAAACTTTGCACTGCTGGAGGAGTTGTATAAATCCCTGCCTAGTGTATGGAGGAATATTATTAGTAATGCCTAACATGGATTTTATTAATGGGCTGTGTGAGATGGCTCTCAGTGCTTTGAAGGGTAACGTCCTGCTGACTGACCAACAGCAGACGGCAAAAAAAAAAAAAAAAGGGGGGGGGGGGGGGATCAGGCTGGTTGCAGACAAAAAGGACAATTTTGAAAAAGATGAGATCCATCAACTAATCTGGAGGATTTTTGTTGCCGTTATTAGGGGCTGCCATACCCTTCATCACCAGTCTTACAGCAAAAGGTGAAAATGGAGCACACACAGAAAATGTTTTTGGTTCCACAGCAGCAGTTGGACATGTTAAACCATCAGCAGCAAAATGCAGCTTCCATCAGACATGTAGTGCAAAATGAGCTCAACAAAGCTATGGCTGAAGTGCTGCAGCTATCAGATTTGGAAGTATATGAGAAGGCTGAAAAGTATTCTGGTATTCTTCAGAGATGCCTTTCACTTGTGAGACAGGGCAAGAGTGGAAAAAATGTACTGACTCTCTTTGCCCGATGATGCTAATCAGGATGCGTCTGACTGTCAAGCTAATGTCGGCGGAGGTCGTGATGGTGGTGACAGACAAAAGGACATGTTCGTGGACAGAGATGGGCAGTAACGCGTTACTTGTAACGCGTTACTGTAATCCGATTACTTTTTTCAAGTAACGAGTAAAGTAAGGGATTACTATTGCAAAAACGGTAATTAGATTACCTTTACTTTCCCGTAGGAACGCTGCGTTACTGCGCTACTAAAACCGTGATTTTTTTGCGAGAATGTCTCACGACAGTGACGTAAGCGAGTGCGCCGTTAGTGACAACAGCTGTGTGCAGATCAACAGTGGATCATATATCGAGTACGGGAGAGAGTATGAGCGTGCAGCGTTTAAAGCGTGGAAGTACTGACCTTACTTTGAGTTTGATTCCATAAAAAGTGACAAAAACATTAGCGTCCATTAGCATTGTGCGTGGGAAGAAAACATCTTTTTACAGCGAAAAAAAACCCTAAACTTCCAAGCAAGCTCCGAGTAGCTACGACGTAATGGGAAACTCACAGAGAAACTGCCGTATCCTTCCACTGACTGCTGTGGCACACCTGCACCAGGGTAAACCTCCGCCTACCCAACTCCTGCTTTACAGGTGAAAATAGAGCAACAGGACCGCTGAGTCTTTGACTTTATTTATTTTCTGCTGTGTTTTACTTGCATCTATTTGAAAGACTGAGTGTAAACACAAAAAATATATATTTTATGTGCTGGAATGTGCAGAAAATAGGTTTAAATATTAAACAAATTTCTTCCAGTCAGAGAATGTTGCATATAATAAAATTTTTGCTTGATGCATAAAGTTAAAAGATTAAAACTAATAAAACAAGTTAAAAAGAGACTTTTCCATTTGATTACATTTTGTATGATGGATTATGCAGAAAAAGTAGAATTGGGCTGAAAGATCTATCGCTTTATCACCTATTCAGGTTGTAAATCGTGTTTTTAAAAAGTAACTAAGTAATTAATTACTTTTGAAAATAAGTAATCAGTAAAGTAATGGGATTACTTTTGGGGGGGTAATCAGTAATTAGTTACTGATTACTCTTTTCAAGTAACTTGACCAACACTGTTCGTGGATGAGGTTTTATCATATATGCCAAAAATGCAGAGCTTATTTTAACAGCCCTCACCCGTGCATCGGGTGTTTCGTGAAATAATGGGGCGAGATTATTATTGACAAACAAGTAATCAGAGGTTCTCTTTCATAGCATTCGTTCCGTGTCTCACTATGGGAACGCCTCCTGTGTGACCTCATCAGAAGCTCAAATACCATTACGCCAGCCCTTAGAGGCTGACTAAGTGATCCCCATGTCAGGAGGGCTAGTGCTTCCCTATATAATAGGCTGACATAGCATCAGATGTCATTGAAAAACCTCTTCTCGCTTCTCACAGACGCCTGTAGACAACTGTGCTATTGGGTGCTAAAGCTAAACTGTCCACAGATTTGAGTGAACAACTCGGTCACCGGGCGTTTTGTTCCCAGCTTTTCAGTTGTCCACTAGCATACAAGCAGTAGCAATACTGTTCAGTAGCTAGTGCTGGTGTTAAGTAGCAATACTTTCCTAAAGCGAAGTAGCAACACTAATAAAGGTACCACTAGCTTCACCATCAGGTAGCAATACCCTTTGGTGCTAGCAGTTTCAGCTGTTAGGTAGCAATACCTGTAGAAAAGTAGCACTACTTTTCACCCCACACTAGCTGAGGAATAGCAATATTCTCCACACTCAGTGTCGGTCTCGCTAACGTGCGCAACCCTCTAGCTAGCCATGGCTATGACTGACAACGAAGTTGTAAAACATTGTCCTTGCGGCAAGAAGATTTCTGCCTGGGATACACACCCTGTGTGTGTGGCATGGCTAGGCTTATCACACGCTCAGGCTGCCTTGACACCCACACACAACTGTGTCCACTGCGCGGCTTTCCCATGCAAACTACTCCACCGCAGGCTAGCTCGCCAGGCTAACCTGTCGGGTGGTGACCCTTTGCTGTGTGAGGCTGCTTCAGCGCAAGGAGAAATTGAGATGCCCAATGATTTGGCCACAACACCAGGGCCGAGCTGGGCAGAGGAAGACCCTCAGCCCATTGCGACTGCTTTCCCGTCGCTGGAGTCACCCGGGGAGGAGATGCTAACAAGGATAGAGATGAGTCGGCTGACTCGGAACTCCTGCTGTCTGACGACGACGAGGAAGATTCCACCTCCTTGGCTAGCATGAGCTGGGCTACAAAGCCCTCGGCTACCGGCGAGGTTGAAAAACCGACACCGCCGTCTCCCCTGGATCTCGACATGCAGGACATGTGCAAACGTGCAGCTGCTAGGCTCAACATCCCGTGGCCCGACATACAAATCGAGGTTGTAAAAGCTCGTTTTGACGGTAAGAAATTGCAGAAGGCGACAAAGACAGGGAAGCATGTGTTGCCTGTTTTCCCAGAACTACTCGATGACATAGCGGTGACGTGGCCGCTATCTCACAGCAAGAAACACCCCATCACAGGGAGCTCTCTGCTGGATTGTGAGGGGATGGAGTCTATCGGCCTCCACCAGATGCCACAAGTGGAGCCGTTGGTAGTGCGCCATCTTCACCCGAAGACGTCTCTGTCCTCATCGGCTCCATCCCTCCGCCTCAAAACAGACTGCTTCCAGTCTAGCCTCACAGATAAGTGCTACAAGGCAGCGGCTCTGTCAGTAAAAAAGTCCTGACACGTGCATCCAGGCAGTTTGCCGAGGGCGCTGTCGAGTGTTGTAAAACACATGAAAAAAATCAAACATGGTGAAAAACAGAGCAATGTCTGCCATAACGCAGCCCATGGAGACTCGAATTTCCACGGCTGTGATAATGTAGATGAGCCCGTCACCTCAGCCAGGAAGGTGGTCTCAGATGCCTATCTTTCGGGCTGGGGGGGCACCCACGAAGGCAGAACAGTGAATGGGGAATGGGGCCCTCACATGCACTCCACCCACGTAAACTGTCTGGAACTGCTGGCAACACTTTCTCCCTTGGCTGAGAGGTCATCATGTTTTAGTGAGGTTGGACAATTCCACTGTTGTGGCCTACATCAACAGACAAGGGGGTCTGGGGTCCCCCAAGTTACACACACTGGCACACAGGCTGATTGTCTGGAAGCAGTGTTCACCTGCTGTCACTGAGAGCAGCTCATGTGCTGGGAATCTTGAACTTTGGAGCCGATCTTCTCTCCAGGGGCAACCCACTGTACGGAGACTGGAAGCTTCACCCAGAGGTGGTGAAGCAGATCTGGCTGTGATTCGGTCAGGCGACCGTGGACATGTATGCATCCAGGGAGAATGCTCAGTGTCCCCTGTTTTACTCACTGCGCGATCAGAACGCTCCACTCGGGTTGGATGCTCTAACTCACGAGCAGTGTTGGGAAGGTTACTTTTAAAATGTATTCCAATACAGAATACATGCCCCAAAATGTATTCTGTAACGTATTCTGTAACGTATTCCGTTACGTTACTCAATGACAGTAACGTATTCTGAATACTTTGGATTACTTAATATATTATCATGCTTTTTACAACAACGTGAATGTACTATTGCTGTGTGATTTATTACTATTACTGAAGGTCCGCGACTTCGAACTGTAGTAAAGGGACCTCTGACTAATGCGGCGGGGTCCCTGTCGGCTCGTAGCCAAAAAATAGCTTTACTTTGTTGTGTGGGTCAACTTTTCTTGCGAGAGACAGAGAGAGGCGTTGAAAGACTGCTCCAACGGAACTTATTGTTTTCGGAGGAAAACACGAACACTGTGTACAGTCGAGTCTTAATAGCTTACTTACAACTGGGCTCGTCAGGCACTCTTCTTGGCTGAAGTGGTTATTATTATATTTACATGCTTCCAGCTCCCGTTTTTCCTCGATGACAACTCGTACCTTTCCACTCCCCTTTTTCTCCCTCCTCGCGCTCACAGACCCATAACGTGTATGGCAGTCCATTCTCCCTGCAACACGGACTACACTCCCTATGATGCTACATTCTTTAGAGCTATGCTTGTAGCATTCTGCCTGTTAGCTTAGCACAACAACAAGGACAACAACAACGAAAAGGCGCTCTCTCACCCAGGAAACACACAGTCGCAGAGAGAGAGAGAGAGCGTCGCCCTGTAACCATGGCAACCGTAACGCTGCCGCCTGGAACAACAGAACGTAGCTGTCAAACAAAACCCAAACAGTCCTGACCCGCGACAAAATGAAACAGGAAAGTACCGCAGTGTAATCCATTTATTTCAACAAAGTAACTGTATTCTGAATACCACCTTTTTAAACGGTAACTGTAACGGAATACAGTTACTCATATTTTGTATTTTAAATACGTAACGTCGGTACATGTATTCCGTTACTCCCCAACACTGCTCACGAGTGGCCAAGAACCCTTCTCTATGCTTTTCCCCCAGTGGCCCTCATTTCTCCAACTCTGGCAAGAGTGAGAGAGAGAGTAAGTAAGTAAAATTTATTTATATAGCACATTTCACAGATAAAAATAACAAAGTGCTTCACAATAAGATCAGACATACAAGTTAAAATTAATTAAACGCCCGTTTGTATAAAAATGTCTTCAGCTGCTTTTTAAAGGAGTCAATGGAGTCAAGACAGCGTAAAGACAACGGCAGGGAGTCCCACAGCCTCGGTGCCTGAAAAGCTCGATCCCCACGTGTTTTAAACCCAGTATGTGGGACCACCAGTAACCTTTGACCTGACGACCTGAGTGCTCGAGATGAAGCATGAGGTTTCAACAGGTCAGAGATGTACTGGGGAGCTTCATCGTGCAGAACTCTAAAAGTTACAACTAAAATTTTAAAATGAACCCTAAAATTTACCCAATGTGAAGAGAAGCCAAAACTGGAGTAATGTGTGACCTCTTGTTTGTACCAGTTAAAAGTCTTGCCGCAGCATTCTGTACAGACTGAAGGCGATCCGGAGCTGATTTGTTGAGACAAGTAAAAAGACTGTTACAATAATCCAAACGAGAAGACATAAAAGCATGAATCATCTCAAGGTCTGCCTTTGACACCAGTCTGAGTTTAGAAATGTTTCTTAGATGATAAAAACAGTTCTGGACAAGTTGTTCAGAGTGTTTCTCACGAGACATTGAACGGTCAAATATAACACCTAAGTTTCTGAGACGCGACTGAAATGAAGGGTCTAAAAAACTGATATGCTGCCTAATTTCTGAGAGCATGTAATCAGGTGCAATAATCAAGGTTTCTGTTTTATCTGCATTTAACTGGAAGAAACTGTAATTTAACCATTGTTTGATCTCAGACAGACAATTATTTAAACACGACAATTTATAAAACTCAGAAGCTTTGAAAGAACAGTATAACTGAATGTCATCAGCATAGAGATGATAAGAAATATTATTGTAACGTCTGATAATTTGGCCTAGAGGGAGGATATACATCAAAAAGAGAATCAGACCTAAAACAGATCCTTGAGGTGCCCCAGAAGGCAGAACTGATGTTTCAGACAACACATGATTCATACAGACAGTAAAGGATCTCTGAGATAGATGCGACATAAACCATTTAAAACAACACCAGTAATCCCAAACAAGTCCTTCAGCCTATTTATCAGGATGCTGTGATCAACAGTATCAAAAGCAGAGCTGAGATCCAGCAGAACCAGAACAGAACAGAAAAGCGGTTTCAGTGGAGTGTAATGTGCAGAAACCAGACTGGAAAATGTCCAGAACATTGTTCTTCTCCAAAACGTTGTTAAGCTGTTCTGCAACTGTGTTTTCCAAGATCTTTGACACCAATGGTCATTTTGATATTGGCCTGTAACTGCTTGGAAGAGATGGGTCCAAATTTGGTTTCTTTAGCCCTTCAAGACCTACCATAGAACCAAGGCCGCCAGAGCTTACTTTATATTTTTACATGCTGTAGTGCCATTTTAGGGAGCATTTCAAGTTGATATACATCAATACAACTGTTATAGCCCACATTTTAATAATATATATGCATTAAGTCCATAGTAATGACATAAATTGCAAAAAAGTGCAATAAACTACAAAAAAATTGAAAATTGTTTTTGTTTTGTTTTTTACATATATTTCTACTTGGAGAAATTTAAGAGGCTTATCCCTCAAAACTTTAAATACAAAAAAGTTGCAAAAAATAGTCTACAACAACAGGAAATTTATTTTGAGTGTCTTCATAGTTTTATTTTTGAGATACACCAATTTTTATATACTGCAGAAAAAATGAAAACAATCTTATGATGCAAATTTGAAAAGAAAACAGCATGTGCATCAAAATAAATTATTTTAAGCAGTGCAATTTGAGTTCTAAGCATCACAGAAACTATTCAGAAAAGCATAAAGTCAAACATGACTTATAAAAACACCTGCCATATTGGTTTTGAGGGGAAGACTGTTGGCCAGCATTCCTTAATATTCCGTTTCATGGCGTAAATTGCCCACATCTAGGCCACTGGCTCCATCGTGGGACCTTCCCACAGTATTAGCTGCGCTCTCCTGTTGCCCGTTTGAACCCCTGGAACAGGTTGAGTTAAAATTTCTGTCCTTGAAGACGGCTCTATTAATTGCTTTAGCTTCGGCTAAGCGTGTAGGAGAGATCCACGCTCTCTCAGTGAATCAGTCATGCATTCAGTTCTCCTCGGATAATGCGAGGGTCAGTATGCAACTCAACCCCGACTTCATCCCAAAGGTTGTCTGCACATGTTCCCCTATAGAACTGCCGGCCTTTTGCCCACCGCCTTTCTCCTCAGAGGAGCAAAAGCAGCTGCATACCTTGTGTCCAGTCCGTGCTCCACGCATTTATATGGACAGAACCCAGAGTGTCAGGAAAAGTGACCAGCTGTTTGTGTCCTGGGCTAAACCAGATATGGGAAAGCCTGTGTCTAAACAGCGCTTCTCCCATTGGGATAGTAGGAGCAATTGCCCTGGCCTATACTAGCAGGGGCCTTCAGCCTCCTGCTGGCTTGCGTGCGCATTCCACTAGAGGTCTGGCAACCTCATGGGCTCTCTTTAGGGGAGTTTCTATCCAGGTGTGTGCAGCTGCATGCTCTGCCTTTTTTGAGCTTCTGATGAGGTCACGCGGGAGGCGTTCCCCATAGTGAGACACTCATTCATGCTACTCAGAGAACCATGGTTATACTGTAGCTCAGGTGGCAGAGCAGGTCAGCCCCTAATCAGAAGGTCGGTGGTTCGATCCCAGGCTTCCTCCTGGCTGCATGCCAAATATCCTTGGGCAAGAGAAAGTAGTTTTTTGCCTACTGGTGGTGGTCAGAGGGCCTGGTGGTGCCAGTGTCCGACAGCCTCGCCTCTGTCAGTGCACCCCAGGGCAGCTGTGGTTACAACGTAGCTTGCCATTGCCAGTGTGTGAATGGGTGGATGAGTGAATGTAGTGTAAAGCGCTATACAAATGCAGGCCATTTACCATTTACCATTCATTACTTACTACTTGAACTGCTGTGCATATTGTTTTTCCCTTTTATTTACTTCTCAATCATGATGATGTTTTTAAAGAAAAGTTTGTTACTGTGGATGTTTCTAAATAATGTTCTCTTTTGTCATCTTTTATTATCATTTGTTACATAAAATCAGTATCCACACAGCACAAGTTATTCCAAAACATACAGAAATGGGTCTTTTTTATTTTTTTAAACAAAATGACAAACCATTGCATCAGTACAGACAAGATCGTCGCCGTACATATTAATTAGTCTTGAATTAGAGATCCCTTTTTGTATATGATATTAAAAAAAAACACACAATGTTGTCCACAGGTTACTGACATTACCTGAATGACCTTCATCGGCTTCCAGGTTAAAGCAGAACAATGAGTGACCAACACCAAAATCCTCACGGGTTGTAGCCAGAGGTCTGTCCTTTAGGTGACGCCCCGTGCTGGTTATACTCTCTAACATATTGACGCCTACGAAAATGTTCCTGGAACAGTTTAGTGGGGTAAGAGTGGCCGTCGACATGCAGACACATGAACTCAATGCCGCAGTTTTCAAAATTAAAAGGTTCGCATGTATAGCTTGCTGTAAATCCCTCACTGACAAAACCAACTATGACAAACTTTGGTAGAGTTCCTGTAAATCCATGATCCTGTGAAGAAACGCGGGTCCTTCCGGGGATGGAGAATGTCTTTAACCCACACTGTCTATTGGGTATTTAGCATTAGCATGTTGTAGGGCTTTGCTGTGTGCCAACCTGACAGTTGGTGATACACTCACCAAGGACTCATGTGCTGACAACTTCTTACCGAATGTCTGGGTTCACGGTAATATAACCTGTCACTGTCAGTCTTGTCATGAATAGTATGGTCAAAAGCTCTTATAAATGGTATAAACATGTCATCTTTCTTAAGTCCAAAACACTTTTGTTGTCTTATTTTGTAAGAAGTTAAAAAATAATAAAATAAAACATGAAATAACTATAAATGGCACTTACATTCTCTAAATGATAGGATCGGACTGAATCATTTACAGCCTACAGACTAATATTTTTTCCATCCTCATGTCACAGAAAAAAAGTGTGTGTGAAGAATAACATTTACCGACGTACTTTGGAGCGCTGATCAGTGCGGACTCTCTCTTCAGCGCTGTTTGGGTCACCAGGTAACCTCACATGTTCGTGTTTTTCTAAAACAAAGTAACAACAGTTGTGTTAAAAACAACAAGCACAGAAATGCATCTTTAAAGACCCAATAATGATTTTGTGGTTTGTCAGTAGCAGCGGCTAAAAAGTAAGTTCATGACTCATTTGAAACGCCAGATAATCTGAAACACCAAATAATCAGAAACACCAGTGGTCAGAGTAAATAAGTTGAAGAAGCTCAGCTGCTGTGTTCTGAGTTACTGGGTGGAAGATGGAAACCAGTTGAATCCAGATGAGCAAGCTGCCAATTCTCATCACATAGACGCTTCCAGTTCAGGAAGGCAGAGCAACAGCAACAGAGAGAAGGCGGAAAAAACAAAACTCCGGTGGGCATCGATGGAGTGTAAGTATTTTCTTAAATTCTACTTCTTTGTTATTCTGTTTCTTTTCGGTCCGGGACCGTGTGTATGTAATTTCGTTCCACCACATATAAACATATGATGCGAATAACAATAAAGCTCCTTGAATCCTTTAATAAAACCACTGCTACGTAGACAAAGAGACGCTAAGCTGAGTAATAATTAATAAAAATAAGTCTGCGAGGAATTAAAATAATTACACCAAAACCAGTGGAGCCAGTGTCCACTGAGCCAGAAGATTTGTACACTACACAGTTTTTACACATATGATGATAGTCATATAATGATGTGTTAAAATCTGAGGAACCTGAATTCGCTGTCAAGTAAATTATTCCTTGTGCACCTGTGGTGCTCTGTGTATTCTGACCTTTGAACTACAGCAGCTCGTCTGTTGGATCAGACCACAGGACCAGCCTTTGCTCCCCATGTACATCAGTGGGCCCTGACTGCCCATCACCCTGTCACTGGTTCACAGCTGTTCCTTCCCCGGACCACCTTTGAAAGATACTGACCACTGCAGACTGACAAAGCCCCACAGGTGCTGCACTTTTAAAGACGCTTTAACAAAAACACTGATGGCGAGGTGACTGGGTAAAACCCGCTCAAATCATCACACTCACCTATTTTTCCTGCGTAACTGAAGTGTTCTATCTTCTTCAGGAGAGCCTTCCTCTGTACGTGGTTAGACTGAAACTTTTTTAACACTGTTCATAGGAGAGCATCTCTGGGATTTCAGCTGCTTTGTTAAAATCACAATAAGAATCATTTGTCCATAAATAACTTGTGTAGGCAGGATGCATTATGTGCTCACTTTGAGGCTGGATGTTTTATTGACAGGATATAAAGAGCGTGCTCAGAGTCAGAGCTGTCATTTCAGACATACCCACACCTGCATCCTGCTCCATCATTCAAAGACACGAGGACACCTTCACCTCCTGCACGAGTTCTGTCAGATGCTTTTGATTCCCCACAGAGGACAATAATCCAAAGATGTTAGACTGATATAGAATTTTATTCTGCACATGCACGGATCAAATGAACATGTCACAGGGAGTAATTTGATATTTCCAACAAATGGAGACATTGTTGTGACGGCTTCTGTTACATTTTACCAACATTAGGTCAGAAAATCATCTTATTGTTATAAGTAACAATGCCAACATTTTTCATCAGTAATATTTTATCAATAACTGGAATGCTGAAAAACAATAATATAATGCACGCATAGACAAAAACAATATATTACAGTTCATGTTTGTATTGTGTTGTAGTTCCTCATTGCGACCACTGGAGGGCAGTGAACACTCATCACAGTCAACAGCACACAAGCACCAGGGAGCAAGGGTTTAAAACGTATTAAAGTATTTATTATGCTGAAAGATAAAATGTTCAACCTCTATTATAATAACTCTGCGTAACAATAATAATGGATTGGATTTATGTAGCGCTTTTCAAGGCACCCAAAGCGCTATACAATACCACTATTCATTCACTCTCACATTCACACAATAATATTAATGATTTCTTTTAATCAAATTTATATTTATTCATTAAAAGGTTTTGTATATTTATCGGAAATCTCATTTAAATATAAAACAAAACGACAAATGTAATCACCGTTTATTAAAACACTGAAAAGACAATATATGTTCAATAATAATAACTGCTGATGCTAATAACAATGCTATTAATAGCTGCCTTAAGATTACATATTAGTGTGTGATGCTGGGAGAAGTTACAATGCTGTTTCTGCTCTGATCAGAGGAGATGAGACCTGCTGAGGCCTCGGACACACTTATCAGCTGTGAGGATGCAGTGAGATTATGAATTTTATTATTTTGAAACAAACACTGTCTAATTAGAACAAGTTAAAAGCTTATTTGTAGATCTATGCTAGTTTCAAAAGTGTCACTACTTTACAAAATCGACATGTTCAAGCCAGAACTCTTTGAAAGACCCTCTGAGCATCATCAGCAAGTTCTCTGAGGATAATAGGCATAGCTTTCTCCATTACCCGATAACATCTTCCCCTTGGGATTGAGCCCACAACCGATTCAACGAAGTTTATCATGCTCAATGCAAAACGTAATTCAGATGTTACTCCAACCTGGTTCAACACCTTCAGCGGGAGCTTCTCAGTTATTTCAGCTGCAGCCAGGGGTGACTTGATAACGGCACACAAATCGCTGTATGACAGACCTGTGCTGGCAGCAAGTTTCCACAGAGATGGGATATCAAGACCAAACGCATCTACCACCATTGCAATAATAATGTGCAGCCAAGGTAGATTAACAGAAACAGTTAGCCCAGGAACAGAAACATTTGGTCTACCAAAGCAGGCCACATTAGGTAATCGTAGATCCATAGCTTGTTTCTTCTTCTTGATGATCTCCAGGCTGATGTTGGGCATGGCCAGCACAAAAGCATTCCTCTTGAGTTTAGGAAGTTGTCTCTCTAAGGTCTCATGTAGGAGAGAGAAATCCTACTTCCGAGGCTTAAAGCTGGACACCAGGAACACCTTTGAACACTTGATGCCATGTGCCTGAAGACCTGTAATACAGAAGGAATCCATGTGACAGATTATTAAGATGGAGTTTATTAATTTATTTTAAGAAAATGTTCTTGTGAGATAGAGAGATGAGCTTGTAACATAGCAGAGGAAAAGAAACACCTTTATGTTGGTGGAGACCAAAAATGGTTTTTACTGGACAAACAAATGAATAAAACAAACATCAGCCTAAAGTATGATATCAAACTGACGGGGCACAGCCACCTTCTCTCCTTATTTGTTTATTATTTTCCAGTCTAACAGGCATTTTTCAGGACAAAGCTCAACAATGGTCTGACCTCTGCACTAAGTGCATGACTGTCATTAAGAACAGGACGATCAGTATGAGTGAAAAAGCAGCCAATGTCCAATGCAAACTTTGAAAGACCTCTAGAAGAGAAAACAGTGCAGTGAACATTTCTCTCTCTCTGGTATAAATAATCACACACTCACCTTGAGCACAGTCTTCCCTGATCTTTGTAAGAGTCCTCTCTTTGCTGAAGTTTCTCTTTCTTCTCTCGGCTCCTAAATCTTTGTCAATCTTTGAATGAACAAAGTAGAACTTTTTCCCCATCTCCTGAATCTTCAGAGCGAGTTTCACATCATTTTCTGTGATGTGAGTCTCTGAGACGATGATAAAGAAGTAAAACATCCTAAATTCAACACGCTTCAGGTACTTCTCAGCTGGAAACATTGGCGTTCCGATTCCAGGAAGATCCCATAAAGTGACATTGGGATAGTCTGGATGTTTGTAGGCTGCGACCTCTGAAGTGGAGTCTCCATTTGCAGGTGCAGCTTCATCATCTTCATCTGTTAAACCTCTGAAGGCATTTACAAAGGTGGATTTACCAGCACCGCTTTCTCCTGTGACGGCGATATTTAGTGGAATATTTCTTGTCTTTTTTAGATATTTTTTCTTTATCTTTGCAGCCGCTGCAGCAGTGTCGTAGTTTTCTATAACCGATTTAACTCCAATTGGATCATTCATGCTCGCCTTTGATTAGAGACAGAAGGTGTTATGGTAACAGTTTCTGAAGATATAGATCTGAGCAGACAGCAGTGTGCAGTAATAGAAGACCGCCCTGAGCCAAAACAGGAAGCTTCTGTCTACGGTCTCGGGTGGGAGATAATTTTTACCATATAAAGTCACATTTTACAGATACCTGCACTCAGAGCAAGAAAGGAGGAGGCTTCAGTTGCATCATCCATGCTGTGCATGCTGAGTGCAGATTAACAGTGGCATTCATCAGAGTTTCTGCTGAAAGCCACAAATCAAACTGGCAGCATTTCAGAGCATTTGCATGTCGCCTGCACGTGGCCGACTTCCTGTCCTCCTCACCAACTCTGTGCTTCATGTGGCTTTCATAAAAAATAGATGCTGTGATGCAGATGCTGTGATGCAGATGCTGTGATGCAGAGTGGAGCGCTGCGGCTGGGATGCTCAGAAATGCGCTATGGTGTAGGTGGTAGGATCTCGAACACCCACCAAACATGGCTACAGCCACGTGATCTCTCTGCTTGTACAACGCTCAGCGCATCAGTCACAACTGCATCCTTATCTGTAGATGAGGACAGTCTGTTCCATCAAGCTCACACTTCTGCGCTCAGTGTCAACTCTGAGTTTGATGGACCAATTGGAGCAGCAGCTACAGCGGGAGCACAAAGTGCTGCAGATACAGAGGAGCAGAACTGTGAAGCCTCTTTCTTCACACTGCTGGACCTCCATCCATCTGCAGCTGTAGTCTAAAATCTAATCTGTTGCTTTTTGCTAGATTTGCAGGAAGAACAAGAAGAAATGCTTTTCATATTTAGGAAACTGTAACATGAGGATATTACTCTATTGTGTAGCAGAATAAGTCTTTGGTTTAATAAAGCATTGCTGATTACTAGTTGGTAGCCAGTTGCTTTATGTAGTCCTACTATAAATAAAAACTGCTATCTGTTGCCCAGGTATCTGGGTTTCTGGTCACCTGATTTCAGTAGATGTTAAAGGTTACATTTTTACCATAATAAGGTCACATTTTACAGATAATTGCACTGAGAGCAGAAAAGGTGGGGGCCTCATCCATGCTGAGCAAGCTTGAAACCTGGACCCCCCGTAGCCGGTTACCAAGATTACGTGAAGTACCCTCAGAAGGTCTGCTAGATGATGTTAATGCAGCACTACGGACTATACCTACAGCCACGATTACCGACACTAACAAGCTGATCTACAATACGGCAGCAGTGATCAGTGAGATGCTTGGCTACAAGTTGAACAGCCACAAGGAGCAGTACCCTCCATGGAGAAGGAGGCTAGAGGCTAAGATCAAGGTAGCACGGAGGGAGGTTAGCCAACTATCGGAGTTGCAGAAAGGCGCGATGAAGAAGGTGCATAAGAAGTACAGGAAGCTGTCCATACCTGAGGCCTTGGAAACTGCCAAGCAACGACTCACAGCCTTGGCCAGCCGCTTGAGGAGGTACACCAGAGAGATAGAAGGCAGGAGAATAAACCAGCTGTTCTCCACGGAACCAGCCAAGGTGTACTCTCAGTGGCAAGGGAACAATATGGGGAACAATATGAGAACAGCACCACCAAGGCTGGAGACGGAACAATACTGGAAGAGCATATGGGAGAAGGACGCAACCCATAACGGCAATGCACAGTGGCTAGTGGATCTGAGGGCAGACCATAGCAACCTCCCTGAACAGGGTCCAGTAACCATCACAGTGGCAGATATCCAAGAAAGGGTCTCCAGTATGAAGAGTTGGACAGCACCAGGGCCCTACATAGTTCACGCCTACTGGCTGAAGAAGCTGACTGCACTCCACGAGCGCCTGGCAGCACAAATGAACCAGCTGCTCGTTAACGAGAGACACCCAGAATGGCTAACCGAAGGTCGGACGGTCCTGATCCTCAAGGACCCCCAGAAGGGACCGGTCCCCTCCAACTTCCGACTTCCCCTGCCAGTGGCGGACTCCCTCAGGTATCGGTGCGTTGGTGGTTCTTTGTGTCTGGGGGTGGGCGTCCAGGTACACACCGGCTCACTCCTTGGCGGCCGCTTATCGGGGCCTGGAACCTGGGGCTCGCTCGGACCACTTCGGAGGTGGGGTGCTCCCGGCCTCTCGGCCTGGGGCTCGGTCACTCAGGCACAGCTGGCTGCCGGCGGAGCTCACGGGCGCGTCACTGCAACTCCCCCTGGCTTCTGCTCCGCGGCTGCTGAGTGAGCCCTCATCTGGGACTCTCCTCAGCTCTTACTGGGACAGTGGCGCAGCTGCCCCTCTGTTGGTCTTCCATGGTCTCTTGTGTTCTGGGGGCCTCTGGATGTCTGGAGTTTTGATCTCCTCCATACCTGCTTCATACCCTGGAGGACGGGGCTGTGGCCCCCCCACACTCCCTAGCAGATCGTTACATGGAGAAACCTTTGGAATGCAAGCATGCTGATCCACACAGGTATGCACACAGGTGTACACACGGGTATTCACAGACGCGGACTACAGCTTTCTTGGCTGCTGCCTCAAAACACATTGTGCGCTGTCTATCTTGCGTGCTGCACAATATCGTTTATTATTTAGTATCTACTGATATCTACTGCTAGCTAGTTTATTGTGATAGTGCTGTTTTTTTTATTATGTTGCTCTTTGCTGTTTGCTTTCTCTTCTGTTTTTTTTCTCCATACAGGTGACCCAGGTGCTTTGTTTGTTTTTTTTTGTTTTTTTGTTTTCTTTCTTCCCCCCCTTCTCAGCCTCTCTTCTCCCAATAACCTGCCTCAGTACTAAATGGAAGCTCCTGTCAGGCATCATATCGGCTAAGATGAACAGGCACATGGGTCAATACATGAGTGGGGCACAGAAAGGGATTGGCAAGAATACCAGAGGCGCAAAACACCGGCTACTGGTAGACAGAACAGTCAGCCGAGACTGCAAGACCAGACTGACCAACCTGTGCACTGCCTGGATTGATTACAAGAAGGCCTATGACTCAATGCCCCACAGCGGTTTAACATATTGCCTGGTTCTGGCAAGGATTTGGGGAGCACTGGTCCACAGTTTGAAGTAGCTTGTCCAGAACTGCACCTGAGAACAGATGGTGATATATCAGAATACATTATTATTATTAACACTTGTAAAATAAAAAAATAAAAAAAAGCATATACAGTGCTGTGTAAAACAATTTTCCTCCTTTCTGATTTTGTTATGTTTTGCATATTTGTTACACTTTGTCAAAAATTCAAGGGCCTCTCAAGGCGTCGTTGTCGGCTACCAGTTTCACTGTCTGGGTTTAGCATTTCTTCTTTTTCCACAGTGACAGCACCCAACCAAACATTTTTTGTTTTAGTCGTTACTCGTTAAACATCACCATGCTACAGCTTTGGGTTTAGCAGTCATTTCAGCATGCACATGATATAGCTAGTAGTTAGAGGATATACATAAGGAGACTCTTTTAGTATGGTAAATAAAGAAACGGGGTCAGCCTGAGAAGAGGAAAGAATTCACACGGTATGATTTCTGGTAGTAATTCTAAATCTGTGCTGTTAGTCACTTGTCTCCCCAGAGATGCTTTAAAAGTTAAAGTTTCACCGTGACCTGCAAAGCTGAACCTTCTTTGGAATCTATGTTAAAGCATTGCTTTTTTTTTTTCTTCCTGACTTAATTCCTATATCATGTCTGCCTGGAGACTTGGTCCCTGCAGCTTTCATACAGTGGCTTGCAAAAGTATTCGTATTCGTAGTCCTTAGATGTGCAAAGCTGGTAGAGACAGACCCTAAAAGACTGGCAGCTGTAATTGCAGCAAAAGGTGGTTCTACAAAGTATTGACTCAGGAGGCTGAATAATTACGCACACCCCACTTTGGAGTTACTTATTTGTAAAAAAAAAAATGTTTGGAATCATGTATGATTTTCCTCCCACTTCTCACGTGTACACCACTTTGTACTGGTCTTTCACGTGGAATTCCAATAAAATTGATTCATGTTTGTGGCTGTAATGTGACAAAATGTGGGAAAGTTCAAGGGGGCCGAATACTTTTGCAAGCCACTGTATATATATGAAAGCATCAAACATAAATAGCTACGGGCAAGGCATCTCAAAATTGGCGTACTGCTGGCAGAACAAAGTCGACAACCTCAGAGATGATCCCTGTAATCCATGAAACATAAGGGGACATCAGTATGTACTACTTTTCACAGTTTTTAAGAATGTGTCATGACTCCAATCAGTACATTCATACTGATATTAGATAGCATGAAAGCAGTTTTGGGGGATTAGTGCAACTGTTATTGTCTTCTGTCATTGTTCGGTTCTAGCCTTATTAGTTTGTGTTAAACTACACTATTAACACGTGTGTGTGTATACATAATACAGTCCCTTGTCTGTTGTCACTTGTCGTGTTCAAATTTTTTAGGAGGAATTTCAGGAGAAAGTTGTCATTTAAAAAGATTTAATTTGTGTTGGTAGTTGAAATTACAAGTTTACACAGCGCTGTGGACCTCTGTGTGAAATCAAGCATCTGGTTCACAAAAAGGATAACCCTCAAACGGGCTGTACAACTTTATATAGTGAGACAAAAACAAAGATTATCATGGCAGTCTTGCTGTCTCCCTGCAAATCCTCCCCGTCCATGTCCAACCTCGTCTGGTACCTGCTCCCTCCTCTGTAAGAGGCACACAGGGAAACACCTCTCTGCCTAGCCTTGCTAATCTAATGTTATTATCCATTGTTCTTCCACTGATTCTGAGTTCTGGTTCAGGATATCTTATTCAGACTCTCTGATGCAGAGACTCAAAAAGATGTTTAAGATCACTGCCCTGAATTAACAAAAAGAGGGCTCAAACAGATCCAGGGAATCTGCACACAGAAGCGAGTATTAATATTATGCTAAACAATCACTAAAGCACTTTTAGATTTAGCTGGGGCTTTACGAACTCAAGGCATTCAACATTCCAGTCATGAGCTGTTCTGAGCCGCAACCTTAAATAGCGGCCAGGAGGAAGCAGGAACTAATCAGTGGCAGGTGCAGATCATCAGGACAGGTGGGCGGGCCCAAAAGCAGGAGCCCAAAGATGAGCTCCGCCCAGGTAGACAGGGGACAGCGAGGGAGAGAGGGAGTGACAGAAAAAAACAAAAAACAATACTGTAGCCCAACGTGAGCCAGCCAGAGAGACACGGAGACCATGACATTTTCGGCCCTTAAACATTTCTCCTACGAAGACATGACTCTAATGCCCTTATATCTGCATCCTTCCTAATAAAAACATTTAAGTCATCTGCATAAGCAAGCAGAACAGCTGGTTTAAACAGCTGTAGATGCAAATAATCTTAATACAGTTAATGAATAATATTAATCTAAAAGTGTACAAAACCAGATAACGTAAATCTCCATGATCCTTTCAAATAAAAAGCCTTTTCCTGGTTCATGGAGATCACTCTAAACCAGAGTATTCCAACTTGCTGAATTCCAAAACATGACGCATTAGAAACAGATTGTTACAACACAAATCTCGAGTGTTTGACTTCTGGGATGCACTGTGGTGCTGTCCTGGTCCTGGGAACGTTTACCCAGCATTTGTGAGGCTTTTTTGACTCCTTAAATTTGTTTATTTAAACATTATATATGATTTGGGGTTTGTTTAGACGGTACAGTATTGACTGTTCCCCATAATACCAGTTCTTTTGGTAATTGTCACGGTTCTGGGTCCGTTGGACCCAGTATTTTGAGTTTATTATGTTTTGGTTTTTGCATTATGGATTGTTTTCTGATGTTCTGGTGCTTTGTTTATCATTATACATCTGTTTCTATTCTTGGTGAGGGATCAGTTCTTAGGTTTTGGGTTCTCATGTGTATTACAGTTTCTGTTCAGTGTCTAGTCTGTCTCTCAGTGTCATGTCTGCATCTGGTTTAGTAATTCTTGTTTCCTGTTTTATTGTGAAAGTCTTTGTCTTAGGTTAGTGTGTGCAGCTTGGCTCCCCCGTCTCGTTAACCCTGATCTCTCCCAGCTGTGTCTCCCTCCTGTTGCCCATTCGCTGATTACCACCCTGTGTATATTAGCCCTGTGTTTTCCTGTGCTCGGTGTCGCGTCGTACCTTCAGATTATGCCTGTGTGTTTCTTTGGTTTTTGTAGTCACGTCACTTCACGTTTGGTTTTCATGTCAGCAATAAAGCTGAGATTCTGATTTACAATTCTGCGTTTGGATCCTCCTCTCCGCCTGCCCGCACACAGAGCCCTGACAGTAATAAAAGTTATTGTTTCAGGTGATGTTATTCTTTGCCGTTGGTTATGATTAATCATTCTATGATAGAATGTCTTTATAGTTCCAGTCAATCAGCAATGGATTTCCTAACTGAAACATTGCATCACTGCCAAGGAAAAAATGACTTCTGCGAAATCCAGTCAAAAGGAAATAACACACAGTTTATTTGACTGGTTTTACTGCTTAAATGTCCATGAACCCAGAAACAGATTATGTTTTTCATAAACAGATCATTGTGCTCCAAGTAAATTTGATGTTTGAGTATCATGTCTAAAGTTTAGAGTTAGCACTAAGACCAAGTTTAGCTTCAGATTTAGACCACTGGTTTTGCAACTGTTCCACTAATGTTATTTGGTAACTAGTCCTCTTCATATGTCATAGCTTGTGTATATTTTGAAGAACCATAATTCATTGTTGTTCTCTGTTTGTTTGTTTTTGTTTTGACAGATCTCTGATCTTAGTGTGAAAAAGTCCTATGCTATATTGTAATAACATGAACGTGTCTTTAATGTCATTGTTTAGTAAGACTGATATGAACTTATTAAGTCTAATCTGACTTTGTGTCGATCTTGCTTAATGACCCACGTTGATCAGAACAGTGTTGGAAGTTATTCTTTTCTGCCCCAAGACTTGTTTTTGTCCTGAAAGCTGACACTAAATTAGGAACAAGGGTGTTCCGATGCAAAATGAACTAAATCTAAAGGAAGTGCTTTCACTAAAAGGATTTCAGGTAGTTTTTATATGTATGCAGTTATACCCAGCTGCAAATGTTTTGCCTGACTATTACTGCCCCTGTGGGTTTTTTTTGTTGTTGTTTTTTTGCCTGAGATAATGACCTTTTTTAGCTTCATTAGTGTGGAAGTTCATACATCATAGTTGTTTTTGTGTTTTGCTCTTTGTTTCAGACACATTGGTAGACTTATTTTGTTTACTTTTGCTGTCTGTGTATTTGGTGTGTTGGAAGTCTATGCAAATAATGATTAATAAATAAAATACACATAATCTAAAAGCTTACTGTGATGTAGGCTCAAAATATATCAGCCTGGTAGATATCTCAGATCTAAGAGCTAACACGATGAAATAGCTTTCTGAATTTTACAATCTGGAAGCATTTTTACCCTTTCATGCATGAATTATGACAACCTCAGTCAGGATTTTTATTCATCTTTAGGCATGAAAACATGAATAAAAATACTTCTTTCCTGACTGAGGTCGTCATAATTCATGCATGACAGGGTAACAATAATTACAATGAAACACGTCATACATCTGTGGTAACATTAAACGACCAGTGGGTGGCAGGGTATGGAGTTACACATCAGTGTCCAATGTAGTGGTTTATGTTAAGTATACCATCAATACTGACACAAATACAAGCAAACAGCCTTCGAGTAGCCGTCCACTGTAGTGACCATTATGCGCGAAACGGTTAAGACGTTTCTTTTCCCAATTGCTTAAATAAAATCAAATTCTGTGACACTTTATTACATTGATTTTCATTTAAACATGTCTAGACTTTAGAAAAATGCTCAGTCTGTGCTTTTGTTTCTGATTTGGACCTTTTACTCTGCTCTGATCATTTCATACCTTGTGATCTTCCTTTTCTTTAGTCAGAAAGGGCAGTATGGTGCACTGCATTTCCACACACACTCCAAACCGTTTGAGTTAAAATTAACCCTAAATCAGATCCAGAAAGCAATACTGAATGTTTTATTAATGTCACTATCTCTGGTACATGCTGTTAACAGTTAAAACTTTGGTTTTAATACACAAACACCCTGTTTAAATTCCTGATTTACTGCAGAGGTGAGCAGCATCAGGAATTACGATACTCAAATAATGCTAGCCCTCAAGGACACGTATTTCTTTTTTAACTGTAATAGTGATAGGAAAGAATAACATCCAAGTCAGAATATGAGGAAATGGTGTGGTTTGTCTTGGTAACTATGTTGAGTAACAGAACAGCTGTAGTATTTAAGATGTAGTAGTGGTTCATGTACAGTTTTATGTTTTAATACAGTTTTAATACAGTTTTATGGCAGTACCAGAATAACGTAGAAGCAACCGTTCTGGATGCCTTTTCTACTACAATATCTACAAATGTCTGCTCTTTACACTCCATTAAATGGTACTTTTGTTGAATATGAGATTCATGTCATTAATTAATGTCATCATGCTTACTGAGAGTAAATTGATAAGTAAAAATACATTTTCGAGACAATGAAGTTTGCAAAAAGGTTTAGGGTGTCATTAACTGGCGACCACTATTAATGTTCAGTTCATCTCAGTTCAATTTTGTTTACTTCAAGCACAATTTTTGCTACTGCACCAGAAAGAAGACGGCAGAGTCATTTCATGACTTATTTGTCATTAAATTAGTGGTGCAGATTTAAAAATTTACCTGAAATATAGCACAAGTGTAAACTGTTCCTATAGTGTGGAGACTGTGTCTGTTTTTATATATTTACTATCTCAACAGTGTCAAAAATGTTAACTAATTTAGGCTAGATCACTACAAATTGGTAGCTACTTTTAACTTTCTGAGCCACTTTTCTGCTGCCATTTTGCTTGTTGCCAGTCAAGGAGCTGAATTCTTAGAGTTTCTTAATGATTTCTATTCCTGTTCTGCTGGGATTTGGTTTCATTATTTGAAACCAAATCCCAGCAGAACAGTTAACATGATATTAATTGTTAATCTCATATTAACAGTTAAACAGTTAATATGAGATTATATTTTCATGTTATTGTCTAGTTGAATTTGTGTAAATCAGCTTGCCAAAAATTGTCCTTTAACCTCCTAGGACCTGGCGTCCACATATGTGGAGACCACATTTTGGGTTGTCTAGACCACATTACTAAATTTTGCTCTGTGAGGGCCTGATATCCACTTACAAGGACATTATACTGCCACTGTTCTATCAAAATTTGAAACGAATGTCCTCATATGTGTATATCAGGCCCTCACAGAGCAAGATCAGGTAAAACAATAGTTCTTTGTTTTTACATTCATCAGGTCTCTTTATGGTTCCAATAAATCATTAACGGATTTCCTAACTGAAGTATTGCATCAGCAAGGACTTCAGTTAAATACAGTCATAAGGAAATAAGACGGTTTATTTATCTGGTTTTACTGCTTAAATGTCCGTTAACAGTGTTTCATAAATGAATCATTGTGCTTCAAGAAAACATGATGTTTGAGTATCATGTCTAAACTTTAGCATTAACACTCAGACAAGTTTTAAAACTTTAAAGACAACTTTTAAATTTATACCACTTGCCTTGTGATTGTTCTGCTAATATTATTTGGCTAATGTTATTTTTTTATTTGGTAGTCAGTCCTGTTCATATGTCATAGCTTGTGTATATTTTGAATATATCACAAGAACCGTCATTCATTGTTTTGTCCTTGTTTTCATTTACTTGCTTGTTTGAATCAAGTATTGTTACATGCCTATCATGTACAAACTAACAGGTGGAAATACATTTTCAAGACCATGAAGTGTGTCATTTTTTTGACGACCACTGTTAATGTTCAATAGATTTCAGTTCACTGCTTTTGTATTGCACCAAGTCAAAACAACATGAGGTCATGTATCACAATACATGTGCCAGATACAATTTACACATCAATAACTTCCTGTTTACCAAACAGATCAGAGTTCAAGTACATACCTTTATGTGCACTCTGCAAATATCTTCCTGGCCTGCATACGCCCACAGGAACGTGACCTGATGTGACTCAGTTTACGTATATAAAGACCAGAGAAGTTCCCCGTCATTACTGCATCACTCAGCTGATACTTGAACAACATCTTTACCTGACAGGTAAGAATCCTACTTTTCATTCACTGACTTCATGCCTGTGCTCTTTCTGGATATTCATTGGCTTGTTTATTTCATAACAGAGGATCAACATGAAGACTGTCCTGCTCCTCTCCGCTCTCCTCTATGCTGCACTGGCAGGTAATATTCAGCACACACAGACTCAAACAAACCTGCTCATCAGTCAATCAGCCAACCCTGAAGAAGTGATGGGAGACTCACTAATGCACCATTTTTACTGACTGTGTCATTTTTCTCTGCAGTTCCAGCTGAAGACAATCAGCAGACTTCAGGTGAGTGTTGAAAGTGTTTCTTTTAAGACGTACAAAGACAGTGAGAACAGAATCTAACACCAACACACGTGTGGTCAGTGTCCCCTTCGCTGTTGGCTTTTGTGTCATACTTAGCCTGCACTGTGACAGACAAGAGAACACACAATAAATAATCAAAACAGTCTGTCTACAGTTCAACCAGCGTTTCAGCACCACAACCTTAGACTTCAATATGATCTCAAATTTCAAGTGTAGTATCTTCAGTACAGTTACAACTTGAATGTTGCTTTGAATTTCACCGTTACACAGTTTGAAGGTTAGCAATGTGCATCCTTAACCAACTCACACATATTTAACTTGGCCTCATTACAAGGCACATAAATGACCTGTATGCAATTTCAGTTTCTCATGAAGGCAGCTGAAAACATTCACAATAAATAAGGTGATGGTGCCTGACGTAGTCTTTGAAGTCACACGTGCTCACAGTCAGCTAACATATCTAGTTTAGAGTCAGTCACATTGTAAAGTGCTTCACATGTTGTGTGTAGGAACCAATGAGAACATTCTTAAAATGATATATATCTTCCTTTTTATCACTGATTGTGTTCATTTGTTTTTGTGCAGCCCAGGAGTTTGAAGGAGCAGCCAAACCTCAAGGTAAGACTCTTTCACTTCCCTTTTTGACCTTGTTTAGTTCACTGGTAAATAAGCTTTTAATTAACAGCAACAAATAGTCAAATCAAATTCAAACACCTCTCTCTGCAGGCCACAGTAGAGAAGTTTGGATATGTATGAATGTGTAAGCTTATTAAATATAGTGCCCATATTTTTGGCACCCCAACTAAGGATTGATTGGAAAGAATGCTGTGGTGAAACTGATGAGCAATAGGAATTTTACCTTTTGTCAAATGTCTTTACTTACTTTACTTTACTTTAAATACATTTTCTCACCCATTAAAATGTCATTTTAATGTGGTTTTTGAGGCTGTTAAACATGCTATAAAAGCATGATCAAAAGTAAAGAAACAAAAGTAGACACAATAATGAAGTATTCATCACTGTCTGCCTGCAGCTCGTTTTAGCTTCTGTCCAGATGGCTGGTTTAGCTATGGTCCTCGCTGCTTCAAGTTCATCAATAGTCCCAGGTCCTGGTTCTCTGCTGAGGTACTGTCATTGAGCTCAACTATACATTTACACCTGAACAATGAGATGTTCCATGGTTTTTGAATTAGCTGAGCAAATTTTTAGAAACACCCTTTCATGGAAATCATAGAAATGGCGGTCTCTGCTTCACCTGAACTAAAGCTTTGGTGATTGTATATATTTGTAGGACAGTCAGTCTCCCACATGACTCACAGAGCTTTAAGTTCACACTGCAGCTTAATGATACATCTCTTTATGTTCATCTATCCAATAGGAGTACTGCAATAGTCTGGGTGGCAATCTGGCCTCAGTTACCAACCTCAGAGAGTACAGCTTCCTCCAACAGATGACACAGACAGCGGGTCACACTACTGCTTGGCTGGGAGGTTTCAGACTGCAGGTAGAGTTTTAGAAAAAAAGAAACACCACCTCAGTCAGTCCAGATCAAACTTTGGACCTGGTCGGAAGTGGGTCTAGACTTACACAGAATGGATATAAGAATAAATGAAGAGACTAAGTCAACACTCCCTCACACATATGTTCTTTGCATCTCAGAACCAGTGGCTTTGGATTGACCGTGAGGGTTTCTATTACACCAACTGGTACAGCCAGTCCTCTTCCAGCAGCTACCCTTGCCTCTTCCTACGATCCACCTGTGAGTAATATCAGCATCTGAAAATGTTATATTATTTTCTTTTCTTACATAGAGCATTGCCTGTAGAGTTAACCTTGATATGTCAGTTCAGATCAAATTTGATACATGGCTTCTTTCAAGCTATGAGACTGACACACCCTGTGTTTAAATGTATGCCATTTTGTTAAATCTGATATACAGTGTGTCAGTAAAGTGTATTATTGTGCCCAAACACATAAGGGTTTGTTTACTGGGAATAACGGTGCAGAATTTGTCAGTCTGCTGCAGAGAATGCCAAACTGCTGGGGCACAGGGTAACTGCAGGTGGGGTGTTAATCTAGGTGAAATATTTCAACTTGGATGAAATGAATATATTTTTAAATAAGAATCAATAGGTGCTGACCTCTATTTAAATGCTGTTAATTGCTGATAAAAACCACTGCCTTGATTAATTTAGTGTTAATTTTGATTTGTCTCTTTCTAATTCCAGATGGTTGGGGTAACACTCTGTGTACTTCCAGTTATTCTTTCATCTGCTCTAAGAATCCATTTGGTTGTTAACATTTATGCTAAACATCTGAGGCCTGTGGGTGGACCACATTGTATTTTTTTCTGTTTAAAAGCATAAACTCTGTTGTATGTGTTATTGAATGGGAGATTTTTTTTTAATTTCTAAAAATGTATTCTTCAAAGACTTAAATAATGAAGTGCTAGTAAATTTTAAACTTTGTTGGTCAGTGTAACAATTTCTTTTCTATAATAAAGACAATGTGTAATTTCCTTTCTTGTACCTCTTGTAAGTCTCCTTAAAATTCTTTCAAACCCAAATAACAATAAACAATACCAATACCAGAAATTAAAGGGGCAGTAAAGCCATACATCCCAAAATTAGATTTATGTGATTTGCCTCTGGTCTGTAATGCTCCTTATGAATCTAGGTTGTTTTGTGTGAGAGATTTGGTTAAATTAATAGATGAACACATGCATGCAAGTGCAGAAACACCATCAGGGATGTTCACTGATAACAGGAAAGAGGATCTGGGTTGAAATACCCAGGCAGGCAGGAACTGTTTAGGAGGTTTATTTAAAGTCTAAAATACAGAGGAAACACAAATGACCATGAACCAGAGCAGAAATCCAGAACAACAGCTAGGCAGCATGACATTGGTGTGCATAAAAGACAATCAGATTATAAGATGGTAATTCATTTCAGTTTTCAAGTTTATTTACTTTGTGCAAAATCACATTAACAAAAACAAAATGAAACCTTTGGAGTGGTCTAGTCAAAGTCCTGACCTGAATTCGTTTAAGATGCTGTGGCATGAACTTATGAAAGCGATTCATGCTCAAGAACCCCCCAAAGACACGTGGGCCAAAATTACTCCAAATGTTTTTCCAATGTGATATCTGTCCTATCAGCATTTTGATTACAGCACATTTTTTGGCCTGTGAAAATTGAATCATTGCGTAATAAAATAATTGTTAAAAAAAACCAAACAAATAACAACAACAAAAAAGAAAACAAACCCCCCAAAAAACAGAAATGTGCAGTCACTCTAAGAACATCTTTTAGCACCCCTACTAGGTCAAGAATTGTTTATGGTAAAATGGTAAATGGCCTGCATTTATATAGCGCTTTTCTAGTCCTTAAGGACCCCAAAGCGCTTTACACTACATTCAGTCATTCACCCATTCACACACACATTCACACACTGGCGATAGCAAGCTACATTGTAGCCACAGCTGCCCTGGGGCGCACTGACAGAGGCGAGGCTGCCGGACACTGGCGCCACCGGGCCCTCTGACCCGGTGGCGCCTGAGTAAATGTCATAATCCTGGGTCTCTGACCCAGTTTTTTTGAGTTCTGTAAAATTTATGGTTGTTTGAGTATTGTATTTTCCATGAACTTTTGAGTTTTCATCATAGGCTATATTTAGGTCCTTGAATTTTCTGTTTATTTTATCTCCCCTGTGTTCCTTAAAGTTTTTCTAGTAGAGATCACAGTCAGACACTAGTAGGGGTGAGGTACCATGCAAAGCAATCCCAACTCTCTAGTACCATAGGCCCTTTGCCCCTCAATCCAGTCAGAATAGCCTGATATGACAGTCTCACACATTAGAACTTTCCACTCTTGGAATGTTGGGTTTGTGGGCAATGTCTGAGTATAATTCTGGCTGCAGAGACAAACCTGACTGTGCACCATTTTTGCAGTGGTGGAATTACTGTTTTATCTCGTAGAAGACCTAAACATAGGGACAGTGGCTTAGTCTTACTCATTTCTCTTGGAGCTTTATATTCTATGCCAAAATAGCTTAACATTGGCACATTCCAATATGAAATGTGTTACACCCCTCAAAACAGGGAGAAAAGAATCACGAGAGTGATTATGACTTGCGTCTCTCATGCAGTCGTTTATTGCAGTGAGGAGAACGCGCGAAAGCCCCCTAGTGGAGACTAGAGACACTACTAATCAATCCCAAAAAAGGCTTACTAGCCGATCAGAGATGTATAGATTGTAGTTCTCTTAAGTAACATGAAAGCCATTAATATAACATGAAAAATAATAAACTCTTAACCATTTTCTTACCATATTTACATTATTTTCGTCCTTATATCAACTGATATGAATTAGTATTAACTGAACAGTTTTATATGCAGTAGTCCTTCAACCTGTCACAAATACAGAAAGGTGGCAGTTTCCTTTTCACATTTACAACAGACATTTTTATTTATAAATCCTGTTCTAAAAAGCCTGCATGATGTCCATGATGTTATGTCTAACATGTCTGTTACTTTTACCATTATCAGCCAAGATATATTCCCAGGTATCTATTTCACAATTCTATTTCTCTCTACTAGATAATTCTTAGATTGTCACATGTGCTGGTGGTCATGTGAATTGAGTTACTGTGGAATAGTAATGCCTTGTGATTAGATGGGGTTGGGTTAACTACTGAATTATCTGCTTTGTTTGGCTGAAATTTTTCTATGCAATGTCTAATCTGCAAATACTTCCAGAAGTCACCCCTATCTCATAGGTTGTAGTCTTGAACTAACTCAACAAAAGATTTAAGAATACCATCTTTACAGAAGTCACTAATTGTATGAATTCCATTACCAAGAGTTCTTTTTCAAAATAATATTTGTTTCTCTATTTTTAATTCTGGGCTATACCAAAGTGACGCATATTGCTGTTTGTAATCGGAGAGTTTGTACATTTTGTAGCCTTTGCCCAAACCTCCTGAGAGTGTTCAGTAATTGTGTCTCTTTACCACTGGATTGTTGTGATGACATCTGTATAGGGTGAAAGGGTGTGACAAGAATCTTTTCTATGGTGGCCCACTTTAGGCTTCCTCCCTGCCCAGAGAAATTCTTTAATGAGATTGTGGTATTGTTTTAGTATACAATCAGGTATGCTGTGTAATGGATACATAGTTAAACAGGTAAACTTTTGAAATATTTCAAAAATGAAGCCATAGTCTATTTCTGACTGATTAGTAGACAGGTTGATTATAAAGGGTTGTAGTCCAATGTGAAGATATTCAAAGTGTGATGTTACACAAATGAATTACAGTTATTTGGATAACCAGTGGTGGTCCTAGCCTGTTTGGCGCCCTGGGCGAACACTCCCTCTGGTGCACACACAGACACACACATAAAACATATTAAGGATTGTACATTAACATAAAGCTAAAACTGTTGTCGGAACCATACTGAATTTCACCAGAGAAACACACACACATATGAAGAGAGAGAGAGAGAGTATGCATTGTATGCAAACGGCTACAAAACAGCTATCAAAATACGTCATACAATGAGAACAGGAGAAATCAACAATTGACAATGACTAATTAATAGTGTTGGTCAAGTTACTTGAAAAAAGTAATCAGTAGCTAATTACTGATTACTTCCCCAAAAAAGTGATCCCGTTACTTTACTGATTACTTATTTTCAAAAGTAATTAATTACTTATTAGTTACTTAGTTACTTTTTAAAAACACGATTTACAACCTGAATAGGTGATAAAGCGATAGATCTTTCAGCCCAATTCTACTTTTTCTGCATAATCCATCATACAAAATGTAATCAAATGGAAAAGTATCTTTTTAAAACTTGTTTTATTAGTTTTAATCTTTTAACTTTATGCATCAAGCAAAAATGTAATTATATGCAACATTCTCTGACTGGAAGAAATTTGTTTAATATTTAAACCTATTTTCTGCACATTCCAGCTCATAATAAATATATATATATATATATATATATATATATATATATAGAGAGAGAGAGAGAGAGAGAGCGAGAGAGAGAGAGAGAGAGAGAGAGAGTGAGAGAGAGAGAGAGTGAGTCTAGAGAGTCTAGAGAGTCTTGTAATCGGAAGGTTGCCGGTTCGAGCCCCGGCTCGGACAGTCTCGGTCGTTGTGTCCTTGGGCAAGACACTTCACCCGTTGCTTACTGGTGGTGGTCAGAGGGCCCGGCGGCGCCAGTGTCCAGCAGCCTCGCCTCTGTCAGTGCGCCCCAGGGCAGCTGTGGCTACAATGTAGCTTCATCACCAATGTGTGAATGTGTGTGTGAATGTGTGGATGACTGGATGTGTAAAGCGCTTTGGGGTCCTTAGTAAAGCGCTATACAAATACAGGACATTTACCATTTACCAAGAAGAAGAACGATTGAACAGGTATGAAAGTGAGGTGAAGAGTGTCACGGCTGGCGGGGTGAGCCGTGTGGTGTAGGAGAAAAAGGACCCAAAATGCAGGCAGTGAACTTGTGATGAGAGCGATGATTTATTTACAGAAGAGGAGCGACCGAACAGGCAGTGAGAAAAGACAAATGACTGAAAAAAAACCTAGACTGGAAAAACTAAATGACAAACCTAAGCATGAACCGAGGGCTGAGAATGCAGAGAGACGTAGATACACTGAGAAACACAGACGATCCGACGATGAACAGAAGCCAACACACACTATGAATACACGCTAGGTAATGAGGAGATGACATGCAGGGGTGGACACAGTTGACACTAATGGACAAAAACGCAGGGACCTGAACAGAGCACAGAGGGGAGACACAGCTGGGAGCAATTAGGCTAACGAAACAGGGGAGAGGTAAAACTGAACACACTGATATAAGACATTAACTTTCAGAATAAAACAGGAAACTAACAGACACAGAGAACCAGACAGGACACTGAACTTGACAGGCAGACTCAATAACACCATGGACAGACAGAGGGAACACAGAAGTGGGAGCAGGCAGGCAAAGAACAGAAACCTAACAAATGGCAAAATCACAACAGAATACACACTCGGAATGAACAAAAGCATAAGGAAACACAAAACACTGAGTCCTCAGACTCAGGACCATGACAGTACCCCCCCCCCCCCCCCCCCTCAAGGGCTGGCTCCAGACAGCCCAACAGAAACACAAAAACCGCCCAAAAAGCCCCCCCCCAAAAAACCAAAAAACAGAAAACGACCCGACCAGGGCGGGCGGTGGGGGTCCAGGATAGTCCAAAAAGGCCCAGATGGACAAGTTCAGGGGGCCGACCCGGAGGCCGACAGCAACGGCGAGGAAACAGTTCCGGGGGCCGACCGTGCGGACGGCAACGAGGAAGCAGGTCCGGGGGCCGACCGTGCGGACGGCAACAGCGGTGCGAATGCAGTCCTGGAGGCCGGCAATGCGGAAGGCAGTGGCGGCGTGCAGGAGGTCGTCCACGCAGAAGGCGGGGGTGGATACAAAAGTCCGGAGGGCGGCCACGGTGGTGATGATGCCCAACAAGCGGCCTGACAAATGCTCGAAGATGTTGCGGCGGTAGTTTGGGACCTGAAGGTGGCGTGATCCCTGCGGCACCAGGCGAGGCGGAGGCTGGACCAGGCGAGGCAGAAGATGATGAAGCTGAGGCGGAGGCTGGACCAGGCGAGGCAGAAGATGATGAAGCTGAGGCGGAGGCTGGGCCAGGCGAGGCAGAAGATGATGAAGCTGCGGAGGCTGGGCCAGGCGACGCTGATGAAGCTGCGGAGGCTGGACCAGACAAAGATGATGAAGATGCGGAGGCTGGGCCAGGCGACGCTGATGAGGATGCGGAGGCTGGACCAGGCGACGCTGATGAGGACGCTGAAGCTGGACCAGGCGAGGATGAAGCTGATGGTGACGCTGAAGCTGGACCAGGCGACGGCGTGGGTGAAGGTGAAGCTGGACCAGGCGATGGCGTGGGTGAAGCTGAAGCTGATGAGGAGGCTGCTGCAGGCGAGGATAACGAGGCTGCAGCTGGCGACTGGACGGGCTCCTCGGGCCCTCCAGCTGCCAAAGCAGGAAGCTGGCTTGGTTCTCCTGAACCTCCAGCTGACGAGGCATGAAGCTGGACGGGCTCCTCGGGCCCTCCAGCTGACGAGGCAGGAAGCTGGCTAGGTTCTCCTGAACCTCCAGCTGATGAGTCTTGGGGCTGGACGGGCTCCTCGGGCCCTCCAGCTGACGAGGCAGGAGGCTGGACGGACCCCTCGGGCCCCCCAGCGAAAACAGTCTCAGAACCAGTGGGCACTGGAGCCCCTGGCACACACAGAGCAGAACCAGCAGGTGCGGGGATCTCTGGCAGGGACAGAGCAGAACCAGCAGGCGCGGGGACCTCTGGCAGGGACAGAGCAGAACCAGCAGGCGCGGGGACCTCTGGCAGGGACAGAGCAGAACCAGCAGGCGCGGGGACCTCTGGCAGGGACAGAGCAGAACCAGCAGGCACAGTGGCCCCTGGCAAACACATAGCAGGCTGCAGCTGCCCAGAGCATTGACTCTGCTCAGGCAGTGACAGCCGGGTGCAGTCCTCAGCTGGGTTCCCAGCCTCCAGGGGTCCAGAGTGTGCTGAGGGCTGAAACTCAGCCTCTGGGGAGGCCCTGTCCCAGTCTCTGAACTAGCCAGTTTTTTAGGACTGATTACATTATCAATCAATCAATCTTTATTTATAAAGCACTTTTCATACAAAAAAAATGTAGCACAAAGTGCTTTACATAGTTAAAAGCAGCCCACCCCACCCTCGAACTCACTCCCCACACTCTCAATACACATATATCCCCCCCCCCCCCCCCACACACACACACACATACACACACGCGCACACTTAAAGAGTAAAAATTGGGCTGGGCTTGCATGAGCCAAGTGAGGAAACACTATAACAGGGAGCCGTCTGCACCGAGAGCCGGTCACAGACCGCAGCCTCCAGGCTGGGCACACAGCAGGAGGGAGGCAAAGGAGCCCCCCAGCCAGGCTGAGCAGCCACGGTCAATCACAGCCCCGGTGCAGAGAGCGCCCTCTGAGGAAACACTGGAGATATGACACAATACGATATATACAGGGTAAAATGATAAAATAAATAAGAACAGGATACAATATAAATATAAATAGAGTAAGAAGATAAAAAATGAATAAGAATAAAATCAAAAATATTAGGTAAATCCTAAATTAATAATAGAATAACAGGATAGAATAAATAAGCATAAAATAAATAAACGCTAAGTAAAAGCTAAATTAAAAAGGTGGGTCTTGAGCCTGTTCTTAAAAACATGTACGTTCTCTGCGGCCCTGAGCTCCTCCGGCAGGCTGTTCCACAGACGAGGACCATACCACTGAAAAGCTGCCTCTCCGTGAGTATGTGTCCTGACTTTAGGGACAATCAAAAGGCCAGTACCAGAGGACCTCAGGGTCCGCGAGGGTTCATATGGTAAAAGCAGATCTGAGAGATAAGAAGGCCCAAGACCATTAAGACATTTAAAAACCAATAAAAGAACTTCAAAATCGATCCTGAAACACACGGGGAGCCAGTGCAGCGATTCTAAAACCGGTGTAATGTGGGCCCGCCCTCTGGTCTTCGTCAGCACATGAGCTGCCGAGTTTTGCAAAAGTTGTAAAGTTGAAATATTCTTCTTAGGAAGACCAGAGAGCAGGGCATTACAGTAATCAATGCGACTGGTAATGAAAGCATGCATCAGCATCTCCGTGTTGGCCCGAGAGAGAATAGGGCGGACTCTGGCTATATTTTTAAAATGAAAAAATCCAATTTTGGTTACATGTTTAATATGTGGGATAAAACCAAGCTCAGAGTCGAAAATAACACCCAGGTTTTTCACTTGTAGCGAAGGACATAGTGAAAATGCCTCTAATTTAAACAAGAGTTTCTCTCTCTGAGCCTCAGGACCGACGATTAAAACTTCAGTCTTGTCCTGGTTAAGCTGTAAAAAGTTTTCTGCCATCCAAGATCGTATATCTAAGATACAGTTAAAAAGGGCATCCATTGGTCTGGTGTCATCAGGAGACACGGAGATGTACAGCTGCGTGTCATCAGCGTAACTGTGGAAGTTCACTCCATGCCTCCTGATGACACTGCCAAGAGGGAGCATATACAAATTAAAAAGTACAGGGCCTAGAACCGACCCTTGAGGCACGCCACATTTCATTTTATGGATCTTAGAGGAGCATGTATCCATACTCACCATAAAAGATCTGTCAGAGAGATAGGAAGTGAACCAGTTGTGTACAGCACCAGAGAGGCCCACCATGTGTTTCAATCTGTTTAAAAGAATAGCGTGGTCTACTGTATCAAAGGCTGCGCTTAGATCCAGCAGCACCAGGACTGAGAGCTTTTGGGAGTCCCAGTTACATCTAAGATCATTTAAAACCTTTAGGAGAGCAGTCTCTGTGCTGTGGTTCACCCTAAATCCAGACTGGAATATCTCCAGGATCTGTCTATTATTGAGAAAATCAGTAATCTGAGTAAAAACAAGTTTTTCTAAGACTTTACTTAAAAATGGTAAGTTGGATACAGGTCTGTAGTTATTAAAATCATTACAATCCAAATTGCTCTTCTTCAGAAGGGGCCTCACCACCGCCGTTTTAAAGGCAGCAGGGAAGAGAGCAATTCATCATGTATAAAAGCTCAGCCTCAAAGAATCCATAAAGTGTTTTAAAGAGTGAAGAAGGGATTGGATCTAAAAGACATGTGGTGGGTCTCACTGTGGAGAAAACTTTCTGAAGGTTCTCAGCATTAACCAGGACAAAGCTGTCCAGTGTCTCCTCAGGTACAATCGAGCCCTCAGATGTGTTTACAATCATATCATGAGAAGATAAAATATCAGATCTGATGGTGCTGACTTTTCCCCTGAAGTGGTCTGCAAACTGCTCACAGAGCGAGTCTGTGGGGGTTCTTTTGGAGCTTTTAAAATCAGGGTTAAATAAATGATCTATGGTGGAAAAGAGGACCTTGGGATTATTTTTGTTAATACTGATTATTTTGGCGAAGTATGAATTTCTTGACTTCCTTAATGTATTATTGTACATTTTAAGTTGCTCGCAAAATATTTGATGGTTGATAGTATTTTTATTTTTCCTCCATCTCCTTTCTGCTGCCCTGCAATTTCTTTTGAGTTTTTTGACTTCTTCGTTTCTCCAGGGTGATGCATGTTTTACGTTAATCTTTTTGGTGGTGAGTGGAGCAACGGAGTCAAGGCTTTTCTTCAGTTTGCTGTTGAAATAATTAAAAATCAAATCGCAGGGTGCAGGTAAAATCACAGGGGGGCATTCGTCTAAAACCCTGGTAAAATTTGCAGCCACTTCAGAGGTTAGATAGCGCCTCCTCACAGTTCGCACCGAGGTCTCCCGCTGAATAAAACCGGTGATGTTAAAAAACACACAGTAGTGGTGGTCAGAGACAGCCAAGTCAACAACAGAGGACACGCTGGTGGACAGCCCATGGGTGATGACCAGGTCCAGAGTGTGTTGCTGCGTGACGTGTTGCTCCTCTGTTGTTGCTGCGTGACGTGCTGGGTAAAATCCAAACAGTGAAGAATGTTTAAGAATTCTTTTGCTGCAGGGTCAGAAGGATTATCTATGTGCAGGTTAAAATCACCGGTTAAAATTATCATATTATAGTTTGAATGTATGTTTGTTAAAAATTCTGTGAATTCCTTGATAAAAGCAGCGCTGTCTTTAGGTGGTCTGTAAACTGTGACAGATAAAACTGGAGGGCTGCTGAAAACAATAGCATGGAATTCAAAAGTGGTAAAATGATCAAATAAAATTTGTTTGGTGGTGAGTGTGTTGTTGGCTAAAGATGCAGTCCCACCACCTCTCTCACCACTTCTAATAGAAAAAGAGAAATTAAAATTTGGTGGGGAGGCCTCAGTGAGAACAACTGGTGCATCCGAACCCAGCCATGTTTCAGTTAAAAATAAACAGTCAAGTTTATTATCTAAAATTAAATCATTAATAATAAAAGACTTGTTCGACAGAGAGCGTACATTTAAAAGTGCCATACTGATTGAGACTGGTGGATTTTTGACAATAGAGTTGAATGGATGTTGATATTTTTGAAGAGGCCGGAGGTTATTAATGTTTTTGGAGTTACTGGATTTATGATAATTCTGTTGCTCTCTGTTTGTGATTATGACGGGTATTGTGTTGACTGTGGGAGAGAGGTCCGAGTCCAGAGTTTTGTGTATTACTGTTAAAAGTGGAACAAATATAGGAGCTGGGACCAGGGGAACATCAGTCAGTGGCAGACAGATCAGCAGGTAATGTCGGTTTGGGGTAGTGACAGGGCGATGTGCGGGAGTGCTGTACGCCAAATGCCAAATTGGCGGACAGCAAACGGCGTCCCCAGGCGTTGAGGTGGAGCCCGTCTGCCCCAAAAAGATGCCTCCTCTCCCAGAAGGCATCAAAGTTGTTAATAAAACCCAAGCCGTGGGAGACACAGGCGGAGGAAAGCCAGGTGTTAAGGCTGAGCAGCCGGCTGAAACGGCCTATCCCTCTGCCACAGGTGGGGGTGGGCCCAGAGATAAAAGCACTCACCTGCAACTGACCAAGGAGGCTGAAGAGTTGGAGGAAGTCCAGCTTCAGCAGCTCAGATTGCTGTTTGGGGATGTCATTGGTGCCGATGTGGATGATGAGCCGGTTAACCTGTGGATGGGATGCCAGAATGTTGGGAATTCTGTCCACTATGTCAACAACAGTGGCTCCCGGGAACGACAGCGTGAGCGCCCCCCTCATCCGCACGTTCCTGACGATGGAATCCCCGAGGACCAGCGTGGAGAGAGGAGGTGCCACCGGGGGCTGTTGGCCATCTGAGACGCCCGCGCCGCGACACCGGGGGTGTTCAGATGGAGATGCGCCAGGCGGACTGCGTGAGTGACTCCCAGAGGTGGGACCAAGTCATTGTTTTGCAAGTCTCAAGTAAGTCTCAAGTCTTTATCCTCAAGTCTCAAGTCAAGTCTCAAGTAATGTCAGGCAAGTCAGAGTCGAGTCTCAAGTCACTGGTGTAAAAGTCCGAGTCAAGTCACAAGTCTGAAACTTTGAATTTCAAGTCCTTTCGAGTCTTTAAAAAAAAAACGAAAAAATAATGTTGCAGTTATGCTAAATGTAAATATTAGACCATGTAATTTTAAAATCTGTGTTTTTCTCAACACATGACAAAATAGTGAACTTGGAAAATATACACAAATTGTGAAATTGCACCTCTTTAAAATGCAGCTCAATTAAACCTAGCTCCTAGAATAATTTTCACCGACAGTTCTGAGATAAGCTGCATGTTATTCTTGGATGCGGTTGTAGGACCAGCTTTAAAATCGCATGACAAAAATATCATACACATTAAAAAGAACTGCATCACCAACGTAGCCTGGACAACATTTGCTAGTTAGATGAAGTCAGCTATCTCATCGTAGCATATTTATATGCATATTTATAATCATACGGTTCTTGGAGTGAGTGCACACACTCATGAAGTTTAGTAACTTCAGGTCACTGCAACAAGCCCAGGTACAGTTTACCGACGGATGGGTGCAGGACCTTGAAATGCACCGTGTAGAACGAAAGACCATCGTACGTATCATAAGTTTACCAGTCTCACAAATCGTCGTCATAAATACACATTCGTTAACCGTTTATTAATAGGACCTTTGAGCTCAAGGGTAATTAATTAGTAGTGGAAATCATTTCTGGTAGCATCACAGAAATGTAGCAGTGACAATAATACTGTATGCTGTAATCGTACTGGGCAATTAGTGATACAAAAAAACTGTTTTATCCTGTGAATAAAAGTATATGTTTTTGTTAATGTACCATAATAACAGAAGCGAAACGCAATATTGTGTCAGGACAATTCACTATTTATGCACAATAAACAAAGGAGCATAGCGCGACAATTTCTGTTCAGCGCCAGACTTGCTTGTAACCTATATCACTAATTATGTTATGAAAATGACGTATTAACTACTACAAAACACTGACCTTCGTGTAAATGCTTGGAGCAGACTAACCTGTGAGCTGGAGTGTTCTGGGACGTTATATTTGGTCTTTGAATGGCTGCAATCCAGGCCATCCGTCGCGTCTTTGTTACTTCGGAAACATGGCTCGAACAATTTCTCTTCAACGACGTAATCCGATAACAACCGATCTCTTTACCCGTCGGCTTCCCGTGGCTGTCATGTGACCGGCTATTGCAGTTAATAATACAACGGCTTCTTGACATTTTTGTGTTTCTTTTTATCGCTGTATAACTGATTTCAATTGAAAGCCTGCGTGCGCTACTACCGCTTGCCACGAGTTCCCAGAATCCTTGTGAATGACGTCACATTTTCAATCTCTATATAATATGCATGTTAAATTTTATATTTGGGGTAAAATATCAAGTCTTTTCAAGTAAACCGGTTCAAGTCCAATTCAAGTCCCAAGTCATTGGTGTAAAAGTCCAAGTCAAGTCACAAGTCTTAGAACATTTTTTCAAGTCAAGTCTAAAGTCATAAAATTAATGACTCGAGTCTGACTCGAGTCCAAGTCATGTGACTCGAGTCCACACCTCTGGTGACTCCCAGGTGGCCGCGCCGTGGGTCCTCTTCTCCGAGGAGCCGGGGTAAAGCACAGCTCTCCGCGGTGAGTTTGCACCACAGCGTCGGGTTGCCCGCCGCGGCTCCGGGGGCGTAGTGGTGGAGATGGCGCAGACCTCAGCGACACAGCGGGATGGCGAGGGCTAGCAGTCAGAGGAGGAAAGTCCACAGGATCCAGGACATTGAATTTATTCTCCAATACTACCGCACCGGAGGGGTGAGGGTGCGAGAGACGGATCCTCCTGCCCCCTCTGCAGCCACCATGCGTCTCAACCGTGGTCCATGGCGCTGGTTGGAGTGGAGTGGAGCTGACCAGAGCCTTGGGTCTGGCCCCTAGCTGAAACCAGGAGTTCTCGTCCTTGGCAGAAGCACCAGCGACGCAAGTTGAGAGCCTGTGTTGACTGTTGGCGGGATCTTGGGACACAGCAGCTGGATGGTGCACTGTGTCGGCTAGCTCAGCGCTAGTAGCGGTGGTTTGAGCTTTGCCAAGGAGGATCGTGTCAAGTTCGCATTCAGCCCCCTGGATTTGGTATAGCGTGGATATCCTTTGTTCCAGCTCGATCACTTTTTGGCTCAGGTTGATGCAGCTTTCACAGCTGGATGTTGAGGTAAGTGGTGCCATTCCGGAATCTCGTACCGGCGACAGCGTCAAAAACAGAAACTGCCACTTTAGCTTACGTTAGCTAAAAAGTCAGTCGTGACGCAGCAAGAAAAGAGTTTATCATTTAATTTATCATTAGGTTTGTCTCTCTGCTTAGAAAAAATGGATGAAACACAGTTCCTTACAGATCGATTTGACTGAGCTTGTTGTACCGGAGTAGCAAGTGACACGGGATGCAGAGCTAGTGGCTGCTGAACAGGAGGCTGAACTGAGGGTGACTGAAACAATGGTTGGGATGACGACGGTGGTGGAATTGGAGACTGAGCTTGAGGCCGGGCGGCTAACTGAGCTTGAGGCCGGGCGGCTAACTGAGCTTGAGGCTGCAGTTCAAAAGAATAAACAGTCCTGGTATTATCAGAGCTGGTGTTAATTGTCTCTGGGATATATGCCACAGTTTTAGCAGACCCTGGGTTAGCTGACATGGGTTTAACAGGTTCAGAAGAAACAGAAGAACAACAGCCCTTTGCTTTCGCTGAAGTCTTAAAAATGCCAACCTGGGAGAGATCGGTTACCACAAAGGTAGGTAAGCTTTGCGAATTAGCTCCCACTGACACACCCCGAACAACCCCAGAAGAAAAAGTCTCAAAGTTCAAATCGGAGCTGTTATCCTTTTTACTCACCACAGTCGGCCGCTCTGATGTCCCGGGGTCCGACTGTGGCGAGGGGCGTCGACGGCGTGAGTGCCGTTTCCTATTCGAAGGCTGGACCGACGGGCCGGGCAGAACACTCTCCGTCGGGTCAGGAAGTGAAGCATGAGTTGCAGGGTGGGTGGTAGCAAGGGGGAGAAGATGAAGCTCGTTCAGAACAAAATTCTGTGTGAGCGGGTGAAGTGAGCTGAGCAACCAGGGGAGACCAGAAACTAAGCGCTGTAGCCGAACAGCTATGCCTTGGCGGAATTCTCTCCCCTCATGCTCCAGCCATAAGTTAATTAATTTGTCTACCGAGTAAATAATGTCCTCGCCCGAGGAGTCAACCCGCTCCTTGGGCGGGTTGACTGCTGCTGGGTCCATAGTGGTCGGATCGTACTGTCACGGCTGGCGGGGTGAGCCGTGTGGTGTAGGAGAAAAAGGACCCAAAATGCAGGCAATGGACTTGTGATGAGAGCGATGATTTATTTACAGAAGAGGAGCGACCGAACAGGCAGTGAGAAAAGACAAATGACTGAAAAAAACCTAGACTGGAAAAACTAAATGACAAACCTAAGCATGAACCAAGAGCTGAGAATGCAGAGAGACGTCGATACACCGAGAAACACAGACGATCCAACGATGAACAGAAGCCAACACACACTATAAATACACGCTAGGTAATGAGGAGATGACATGCAGGGGTGGACACAGCTGACACTAATGGACATGATGAGAAGCAGACCTACAAAGTAAAACCGGAAACACACAGACTGTTTTGCAACAAAAACGCAGGGACCTGAACAGAGCACAGAGGGGAGACACAGCTGGGAGCAATTAGGCTAACGAAACAGGGGAGAGGTAAAACTGAACACACTGATATAAGACATTAACTTTCAGAATAAAACAGGAAACTAACAGACACAGAGAACCAGACAGGACACTGAACTTGACAGGCAGACTCAATAACACCATGGACAGACAGAGGGAACACAGAGAAGTGGGAGCAGGCAGGCAAAGAACAGAAACCTAACAAATGGCAAAATCACAACAAAATACACACTCGGAATGAACAAAAGCATAAAGAAACACAAAACACTGAGTCCTCAGCCTCAGGACCATGACAAAGAGTTTCAGGTTTCTTCTCTGTTGTCTCCTGCGAGATGAACACACATTCCTTCAGTAACCCCTCTTGAGGGTAATAATCGTAGAATCATTGGTTTACACATATAAATATCTGAGTATCTTGATTGATGACTCGCTCACCTTCAAACCACATGTAAAGAAACTCATGAAGAAACTGAAGTTAAAACTGAGATTTTATTTTCAAAATAAGTTCTGTTTTTCTTTTAATACAAAGAAGTTGTTGCTACAACATTTTTACATGTGATGGTAAAAAAAAAGGTATGAGCATGTACAGCATGAAACATGTGCAGCATTACAGGTTTAGTACAGTGGGGCAAAAAAGTATTTAGTCAGCCACCGATTGTGCAAGTTCCCCCACCTAAAATGATGACAGAGGTCAGTAATTTGCACCAGAGGTACACTTCAACTGTGAGAGACAGAATGTGAAAAAAAAAATCCATGAATCCACATGGTAGGATTTGTAAAGAATTTATTCGTAAATCAGGGTGGAAAATAAGTATTTGGTCAATAACAAAAATACAACTCAATACTTTGTAACATAACCTTTGTTGGCAATAACAGAGGTCAAACGTTTACTATAGGTCTTTACCAGGTTTGCACACACAGTAGCTGGTATTTTGGCCCATTCCTCCATGCAGATCTTCTCGAGAGCAGTGATGTTTTGGGGCTGTTGCCGAGCAACACGGACTTTCAACTCCCGCCACAGATTTTCTATGGGGTTGAGGTCTGGAGACTGGCTAGGCCACTCCAGGACTTTCAAATGCTTCTTACGGAGCCACTCCTTTGTTGCCCGGGCGGTGTGTTTTGGATCATTGTCATGTTGGAAGACCCAGCCTCGTTTCATCTTCAAAGTTCTCACTGATGGAAGGAGGTTTTGGCTCAAAATCTCACGATACATGGCCCCATTCATTCTGTCCTTAACACGGATCAGTCGTCCTGTCCCCTTGGCAGAAAAACAGCCCCATAGCATGATGTTCCCACCCCCATGCTTCACAGTAGGTATGGTGTTCTTGGGATGCAACTCAGTATTCTTCGTCCTCCAAACACGACGAGTTGAGTTTATACCAAAAAGTTCTACTTTGGTTTCATCTGACCACATGACATTCTCCCAATCCTCTGCTGTATCATCCATGTGCTCTCTGGCAAACTTCAGACGGGCCTGGACATGCACTGGCTTCAGCAGCGGAACACGTCTGGCACTGCGGGATTTGATTCCCTGCTGTTTTAGTGTGTTACTGATGGTGACCTTTGTTACTTTGGTCCCAGCTCTCTGCAGGTCATTCACCAGGTCCCCCCGTGTGGTTCTGGGATCTTTGCTCACCGTTCTCATGATCATTTTGACCCCACGGGATGAGATCTTGCGTGGAGCCCCAGATCGAGGGAGATTATCAGTGGTCTTGTATGTCTTCCATTTTCTGATGATTGCTCCCACAGTTGATTTTTTCACACCAAGCTGCTTGCCTATTGTAGATTCACTCTTCCCAGTCTGGTGCAGGTCTACAATACTTTTCCTGGTATCCTTCGAGAGCTCTTTGGTCTCGGCCATGGCGGAGTTTGGAGTCTGACTGTTTGAGGCTGTGGACAGGTGTCTTTTATACAGATGATGAGTTCAAACAGGTGCCATTCATACAGGTAACGAGTGGGGGACAGAAAAGCGTCTTACAGAAGACGTTACAGGTCTGTGAGAGCCAGAGATTTTCCATGTTTGAGGTGACCAAATACTTATTTTCCACCCTGATTTACGAATAAATTCTTTACAAATCCTACCATGTGAATTCATGGATTTTTTTTTTCACATTCTGTCTCTCACAGTTGACGTGTACCTCTGGTGCAAATTACTGACCTCTGTCATCATTTTAAGTGGGGGAACTTGCACAATCGGTGGCTGACTAAATACTTTTTTGCCCCACTGTACCCTTGGCTTGGAGAGAACTGCAGAACAACTGGAAAATGACTGAATTCATTTCATTAAGTGATTTTAATTCAAAACTAGGCCAAGTCCATAACATGCAACTGTCTTTTGACCCAGTGTTTTGTGTTTTCTATTATTGTGATGTTGGTTGTGGTTTTTGGTTCTGTTCTTCCTGTCACAGTCTGGCGAGACAGACTGTATGTATTGTGAAGAGTGGACCCAAAATGCAGACACCAAGGAACTTGGATCAAAACTTGAGTATCAACAAAAAGCGAGCCGTTTAATGAGGCTGGCAGAAAAGGTACAAAATAAAGGGCAAGGCAAACAGAAATAAAACTAACATTAACCTAAACTGGGAGAACTAAACAAACAACATGGAAAAACCTGGACATGAAACCTGAGAACATGGCGTGAACAACAGACGACCTGACAATCACACACTGAAAACAGAGGACTTAAATCCACAGGAGGTGATTAGGGGAAGTGGAGACACATGAGGAAACAGCTGGCACACATGAACATAATGACGTCACAGTGGGAGAGTAAAACTGAACATGATGAACACAGAACACCAGACCTCTTCACAATAAAACAGGAAACATAATGAGACATAGACATGACAACCCGAACTTGACAACGTAAGACACAGACATGAAACGCATGAAGAGCAGGGGAGATTTAACATGGTTGGAAACACGAGGGGAAAATAATAACTAGAAACACTTAGGCATAATAATACAAACTTGATAACAAATAAACTTAGGAAACCTGATAAGCTTAAACATACACTATGAACATCAAAAGAACTGAAACTCAAAACACTGGGTCATAAGACCCAGGACCGTGACACTTCCTCAGTTTGGTGTTTAGTCATTCCTGCATATGTGTTCCTCTGTGTAAAGTCTGAGTTTCTCAGTCTGTGTCTTTGCATGTGTCAGTCCCTGTTTTATTTTGAAGGTCAGTGTCTCAGGTTATTGTATTCTGTTTTACTTCCCTCAGTATCGTCAGCTCTGATTTCCCCCAGCTGTGTCTCCCTCCTGTCTCCCAGTCCCTGATTGCCCTGTGTGTATTTAAGCCCTCTATTTTCTACTGTTCGTTGTTGTTTCGTCTGTGTGGTTCCCCTGCATCTCCGTTCGTATCTTAAGGTTTCAGATATGTTTTATGCTTAGATTTCCCTGTTTAGGTTTTGTCAGTTCTGTTCTCGCCACCCTCGCCTTTTGTTGTATGTCATTCTCCTCAATAAAGCTCACTCACACCAGAAGTGTCTGCATCTTGGGTCCTTCAATAATTCCCACACGGCTTGCATCGCAAACCGTGACAGTTTCAAATAGATTGTCATTTTAATTGAATTTTTTTTTTATTTTGCATGTGTTCTGTTGCTGCCTGTGTTTAATTGTATAATTTTTGTAACCGTGCTGCTGCCTAACTTGACCAGATATCCCTTGAAAAAGGGGATCAATGGGATCTTCCTGGTTAAATAAAAAAACACTGAAGAATGGCTCTAAGAGTTTCACTGTTGACAGTTTCAGATCTAGTGTGCCTTTTCTCTCCAACGATGTGAATAAAATCAGCATTAGCTCAGAGTAGGTTAGTTAAGTATAACTCAAGTTTATTATAATCATTTTGCTTTATTATTATTTTTTATTCTGGTTTGCTAAACTGCTTTAATAACATATCCTGCTATTAAGGTCTAAATTGTGAACATTCAGTTTTTAACTTAATAGTATTAGTTGTAGTGTAAATAGCTCTTAGATGTTACTCCAGCATTTTAAAATATAAGCCTCTTGGGGCCGACTGTCCAGGCCACTAAAATGAACCCTGTAATTAACAGCTAAACTGGTAAATTATCTAGAAGGGAACAGGTGTGGCAGACATAAACTGCACCTGCTCTCAGGACCACCATTTCCATATCAGAGGCAGGAAAGACACCTGGATGGCCTTGCAGCAGTTTGAGCTGGGCGAGTCCTCTCACCCACATTGGTTCCTGTATATGGGTGCTGGCTCTGCAGGGTGACAAATTTTTAACAGTGAAAAATGACTTAAATCATTTTCTGAACAAGCTCTTAAAGTCATTCAGTTTAGTTTTCAGTTGTTATAGATTTGTATTATCCACATGCATTCTGACAAATTAAGAAATTGGTGTGGGGACTTTTGTGTTTTACTTTTAACCCAATCATGATGAAGCTCAGTGTTTAGGTGCTCACCAGTGTTTCTAATATTTTGTCTACTACACATATACAGAGACTAGAATAACTCACCCGGTGTTATAATGTGTTGTTTAGTACATTGGAATCTGTTTTTTAAGGGTCATAAATAATGCTAATGCTGCACTTTATTAATAATAAGAGAATGATGGTGATAAACAGAGTTCATAACTGTATTATTATTGTTGTAGCTCCTCACTGCGACCACTGGAGGGCAGTGAACACAATATACAGTCAACACAAACACCACAGAGCAGTTTCTCTGCTTATCACATGACATCATACATTCTGCATAACTCAGTATTTATTATGGTGGAAGATACGGCATGGTGATATAATATAGCAAAACCAGTTTCATTATTTGATCTGATTTGCACAAAATGTTGACATTAAAAATTAACCAAATAATTAAAAAGCATCATAGCATCAATCCAGTAGCTCTTCTCCACAGTACACAGTTTATGAAAAATAAGATCACACTTGTTTCTGTATTAATGTGATGAGGGGAAAACAGTTACTATGTTGTTTCTGCTCTGATGAGAGGAAATGAGTCTTGCTGAGGCATCTGATACACAGATCAGCTGTACCAGGATGCTGTTCACTGAAATCAGTCAAATTGAAATCAGTGAATGATTCTGTAATTGTTTAAAAAAAATATCAAAGCTTGTTTGCACACTGCAGCTTAAAATGTAACTAGTAGCTACTTTACTTTATAGTAATCACACTGATATGTTCACACCCAGAGCTCTGTTAAACACCCTCTGAGCATCATCAGCAAGCTGGTTAAGGAAATAACTCAGAGTGAAGTAGGTTGTTGTAAAAGAGAGGCTCATTGATGCTGCAGTTACAAATAGGAAAGAATTTCTGGATACTTTCCCAGCTTTACCTTGAACTGAGATAAACGTTTTCATGAAGAACTCTGCAGGTATTTTAGCCAGTTCTGACTTGATGACAGCACACAAATCATCATATGACACACCTGAGCTGGCAGCAAGTTTCTTCAGAGACTGCTTATCAAGACCAAACCCAGTTACATAATCTGTGACAACTGAAAGCATCATGCTGTAATCAACATTAACAGACAGCTCAGGAACTGGAACAGCTGCTCCAGCTGCAGACAGAGTAGAGTAGTATTTTATTCTGGACTGAAAAGCTTCTTTCTTCTTGTTGATGATCTCCTGGTTGATGTTGGACATGGCACGCAGCAGAGCATCACTCTGGTGTGCAGGAAGTTCTCTCTCTAAGGTCTGTTGTAATTCAGAGAATTCATAAATGTGAGGCTCAAAGCTGGACACCAGGAAGACCTGTGGAGACTCAAAACCTTCTTTCTGAAGACCTGTGTTATAAAAGATAAAAAACGAAAAAGGCTCAGAGTTTAACTTTACTAACTTAATAAACAAAGAATGATGTTCACACTTGTTTGCACTGAGGTATAAAGAAGAGAGAATGAAAAAAAAAAATTATTTAAACAAATACAAGGTAAGACAGAGTTCTGTGAAGGCTCTCAGTCATCCAGGTCATGGTACTCTAAGGAGCTTGGTAAGAAAAGGGTATGGACTTCTTTAGGTTTCTTGAAGATGTTTCATCTGAGAAGCCTTTTCAGGGCAAATTGATGGAGAGTCCCAGATTGTTATGCCTTATTGGGAATGTCCCTAAGAGGGTCGCTGACCCACTAATTTAGAGAATTCATAATAGTGAGGCTCAAAGCTGCACACCAGGAAAACATGTGAAGACTTGATGTCTACATCTGAGTCCTGTTTTACAGAAAATACATGCTAACATGAGGGGGAAAAAAATCAAACTAAGTTCTGAATATTTTTAAATAGTAAATTCACAAAGTGATATTACTTTGGTAAAAATGATTAGATAAGAAACTCACCTTGAACAGAGTCGTCTCTGATTTTTCTAAGAGTCCCCTCTTTACTGAAGTCTCTCTTTCTTTCCTCATCACGTATGTTGTTGTCGATCTTTGAGCGAACAAAGTAGAATTTTTTTCTTCATCTTCTGAATCTCCTTTGCAAGTTTCACGTCATTTTCTCTGAAGCGATCAGCTGAGACGATGATGAAGACGTCAAAGTTCTCAAATCCAACAAGCTCCAGGTACTTCTTAGCTGGAAACTTGGTGGTGCCGATTCCAGGAAGATCCCATAAAGTAACATTGGGATAGTTTGGATGGAGGTACTCTGTGACCTCTGAGGTGGTTTCCACAACACCAGTGGGTGCAGCGCCCTCATCTTCATCACCAATGCTCTTTATGCCTCTTAAGGCACTAACAAAGGTGGATTTACCAGATTTAGATTCTCCTGTGATGGCGATTTTTAGTGGAATATTATTTGGTTCTTTTGAATATCTTTGAATCGTTTCTACTGCTGCAGCAGTGTCATTGGTCAGATCATGTTTAACTGAAGCAAGTACAGCCCCCATGTGGACCCTTAAATAAAAGAAAAAGCAGTTAGAATCACTGCACTCTTATCTCTGAATACAGATGATATCATAAATCCTTCATCACCATATAATCTTGAAAATTTCTTCGTCTTTGTTTCCAGCTGCTCTGTCACATTTTCAGACTCACAGGCAAAGAAAGTATGAAACAAATCAAACATGACACTCTGAATTTAAACAGCTGATCTTTGATTTCTTCCAGAAACTGATCAGTGGAGCAGAAACTCAGTCCTAACTCAGACTTTATATTTAAATGGAGACCAGAGAGCATGGGACCATGAATCTGTGCGTTTGACCTGATACATGTGGTTACCCCAGTGTGTATGGATTGCAAGGAGTGACAAAATTAATTAAATACGCCTTTATGTTTCATTAACATATTAAATTTGGAATTAATTCATTATTTAAATTTATTTAATGAATTAAATGCTCATTCATGTCATTTAAAACATTTAAATTATTTATTTCCAATGTTATTTAATGAATTTAATTATATACATTTAATTTTATAATGATTAATTATTGAAACATTTAATTATTTATTTTTTCACATTTTAATTAATTACTGACACATTTAATTAACTATTTAATTTAATACACCACTCCTGGCCCTCCATACAGGTGAGCCTCCTGATGTGATGGAAAGGTACTTTATGCGTACTGTGACCCCCCCCCCAGGGAGCTGACCAGAAATCTGAAGATTTTCACTTGATTAATAAATAGTTTCAAGTTATTTCAAAAGAAACAATGTTTGATATGACACTAGGGTTTCCAACTGTCCCGTTTTAACCGGGACATCCTGTAAAATGAGCAAAACTGGTTCGTCATATATGTGACCAATTGTCACATATTGACCGTTACCTGCAATGTCACAGTGCATATTTACACTATGCTGAGCTGGTTGTGCATTGTGCTTCTGGTATGCCAGTGTGTCCCTTATTTAATAATTTAACAGTTGGAAATCCTATGTGTGCAGGGTCAGTCCAAGGACAATCAGTTAGTGCTTATTACTTGTGTTTCTCTACACATTTATAAACATTACTACAAACGCGCAAGATTTTGCTACAGTAATAAGAGCCCCATGGTTAGCGTCACTCTCATTGTTGTGTGAAAAGCTTCATATTCATCCTTCAGGTGCATCTAGATCCGTAACAGGTGTGCAGGTGTTTTCTTTGACCGATCGCGGAAGTCGTCCATGTAGAGTCGAGTATGACTGCAGAGATTCACAGCTCACAAACTCAAAAACCAAAACAAAGAAACCCAACAAAAACTGTAGCACCGATGTGTTCAGATTAAGGAAAGGTGAAAAAAAACACCACAGGCTGAAATTTGAGTGAATTTAATTTTGCAGACAGAAAGTTTGATACAGTGGTGGAGGTCTACCTGCGTGTGACGATGGTGGAGCGATGATGAGTGCAGAATGCAGCAGTAGTGCAGCCTTGTATTCGTGGTGGGCGGAGTCATCCAAACGTCGATCGTACCAGTGCCAACGCTGGTATTGGTATCGGATCGATAGTAACACGATAGGACTGTTTATCTCCTGTAAACTCACTTCTTTGCTCCCGGAAGCATGCCTGTGGAAACGCCTCCTCTCAAGCAGGACCGCAGTCAAGCCAGCCGCCTCTTTTCAGCCGCATTAAGTTTTTTGCGCTTCCACACCGCCCTTTACGGCAGCGCCTTTTCTCCTTATTTCCCGATCAAAAGCATAGACCCGCGCACAAGTACACGCGCGCGCGCACTCACACATGCACGCCCTCGCGTACAACGCTTTGGGACAGCCCAATACAGCCATCGGGAAAGTCTGGTTGCATATTCAAAAATTCATTAAAAATCAGTCTTGGTAGTTGATGTCCAACTTTCAACACAATCCTCCTCCTGGACACCTACTGTACCTCTGTGCCAAGTTTCATCTCAATCCGCTGCATCAATAATTGTTTAATATTAATGGATCAAAAATGCTGCTGAGAGAGTCATGACAGGGACCAGGGGCGTCACTAGGTTTTAAGGACAGGGGGGGCTTAGCCCCCAAGAGATGCACACGACATGAACGAACGTAGTGAATGAGCACAAAATTTCACAAACAGAAAACAAAGACTGAGAAATTGTTTTCCTACTTTTTTGGACAGATTAAACATCCTAGGCCACCAATAGATCTATTGTTTTATTTCAGTCTGCTTTATAATACAGTACAACAAAAAAACAGAGGAAATGTGTTTGCTGCATCAATAACAAGAAAAAAACTGAAAATAAAAAAGTACATTTTTCTGGCTGCAATCACCAGTTACTTGGTGGGTGGAAGCATCAAAGAATGACGTCTGTTTTTAAGAGTGGCAAATCGGTCAATCACTCTGTTGTGACTCAGATGCTGAATCCTGTCTTTTTCAATAGACATGACTGCAAGACTGTGAAGTCTTTTCTGACCCATTGTTTGACGCAGCCAGGAGTGCAGCCGACGCAGTGCACTAAAGGACCGTTCGCACGAGCAGCTGCTGACAGGCACTGTTAGGGCAACTTGGATGGTTGCCTTCAGAGAGGGAAACATGTCTGAATCAAGGAGGTTGTACACAGACAACATATTTTTGGGTGGACATCCAGCCTCTGTTTTCCGGGTAAGAAAGTTTCTGGCCACCAGAACCTCCTCTTTTTTCAGGTCAAGTCTGTAGTGCTTTGCAAGTTCATTCAAGTGTGGTTCACTCAAGAAGTTCTCAGATTTAGGACTGCATGCCTGGACGCCTTTTAGCAGCCCTGCATCTACACTGCAAAATCTTTGATCAAGCTCGCCAACCATCCGATCCACACAAGGGAAAAGTAACTCTCTTTTCAATGTGTCTGAGTTGTTCAATTCAGTGCGTGAACCCACAGTTGCCTCCAGGACAAAATCCTCCATTTTCCTCTGTTTGTGCCTTGTCTTGGCACCTGGTTCAGGGATACTGTGGGTGTTACACAGGGCCTTGGTTTTCTCATACAGCTCTGTAGCAAATGCATCTGAGTGTTTGCCCTTAAGTGTGTCACACACAGCTTGTTTGCAGATAAAAGCTTCTGCCAGGTCTAAAGTCTCTTTCTGCAGGAATTTGTGGAGTCCTTCGGTTACAGACAGAATCGACTGAAACATCAGTAGTGCATAGACTGCTGAGAACTTGTAGAGCTTTGCTCTGAGACCAACAGCTATGGGGGATCCAATTGCAGATAGGCACTCCAAAATGGCAGGCAATGTCTCAAGAACTGCACTGATTGATCGCAACTGACATGCCCAGCGAGTGTTTGAAAGTTGCACAAGCTCAGTTTTTGTCAATCCAAGCTTTGCCTGAGTCTCCATGAATTTATGATGATTGACTAGGGAGGTGCTGAAGAAAGAATACACACACTCCAACAAGCTGAAAAGCTCCACAGCCTCTGGGACAGCCTTGCAAGTATTGCACAAAACCAGGTTGAGTTGATGAGCATAACAATGCACATAGATAGCCTCAGGATGGAGCCTTCTAAAATGTGCTTGTACACCTCCAGTGGAGCCACTCATAACGGCTGCACCATCATATGTTTGTGCTACACACTTAAGCTCTGCAAGACCATAGTTTTGGATCTGCTGCTGAATCTCATTTGCAATGGATTGGGCATCAAATGATTTTATCTCTGCAAGTGCAAGGAAACGCTCCTTCACTGCCCCCTCTGACACGTACCTGACACAAACAGCTAACTGCTCTGCCTTTTTATCCCTTGCCTCATCCACCATGATGGAATAGACTTTAGACTTTGTCATTTCAGATACAATGACACTAGTAACTTCCTGGGCACAACAGTCAATCATGTCATTCTGGGATGTTGGTGAGATATACTGTGCATTTGATGGGGGATTATGTTTTTGAAGAAAAGGATCAAACTCCTTCAAAAGCTCCATGCATGCAAGAAAATTCCCTCTGTTTGGGCTGTCTTCACCTTCATCATGGCCACGAAAAGGGAGTCCCTGTCTCCCTAACATAGAGGTGACTGCAACAATTCGTCTGAGATACTCTCTTCTTTCGACTATCTCACTCACATTTGCAGTTGCTATCATCTGTGCAACGTTTCCCTGTTTGCTAGTTCCCTGGTAGCTTTTCCATGTAACAACACTGTCCTTATGTGTTTGTGCCATCTCATGCTTGCCAAAGATGACTAAAGCTTTCTTCCAGTTCTTGCAACCGTTACTGACCAAACTATCATGTTTGATGTTTTTGCCAAACACTCTACATGGGAAGCAGAAAGCTGCACTCTGGTTGACTGAATATTCTAACCAGTTGTGCTTTTCAAACCAGCTGTGGTTAAATGCTCGCTTCTGTGTACCAAACGTATCATGTGGATAGCTCTTCAGCTTCACCTGTCTGGGCCCTGTGTCTTTGTCACCTAAATCAAACCCTGTAGTAGAATGAGTTGCTGCAGCTGCTTCATCATTTTCCCTCTCTTGGCCTGTTTGCTCTCCTCTCTCTGTAATAACTTGATCTTCCTCTGCCTCTCGATCCATTTGCTGCAGCTCCTCTGTCTCTCCTTGCTCTCTCTGACTTGAACTTGCCTGTTGACCTTTTTCTCCCTCAGCCACTCCTTCTGCCTCACCCTTCAAGATACATTAAAACATACTGAATTGTAATGTAAATTGCTAATATCATGACTTCTGCTCCCGCTCCACAGTAATTTGTTGCTCCCAAATATTTTGAAGTTACAAACATTATATTTTGAGCACGCATGTGACTAAAATGGTTGCAATTTAAAGCCCTGAAAAATATTACTAAATTACTTGAATTGAAGTAATATTAAAATAGAACCCTCAAAAATATGTGAGTCAGGCTAATTTGACTTATATATATATATCTCTCTCTTTGCTCTCTCCACTTTCTAACCTTGACTCTCCTAAATAAAAGCTCAAGTTAAACAGGTCTTATATGTTGTACCGTGACTGAAATGTTTCATATTTCATATCCATATTGAGTCCCATAAAATTCTAATCAGACTGTCTGCATCACAAATGACTCCATCCTTTGACTCACCTCTCCAGCAGACGTCTCTCCCCTCTGCCTCTCTGTGCTCCTCTGCCCTGACTCCTACAGGTTAATGGGGATGGAGTGATTATTATTATTTCCACTGATGATAACCATACCTGAATGAGCTCAGCTGGATTTTTCAGAGCTAAAACGAGTGACAGAAATTAAAATTATGCTAACAATTTAACTTAGTGCGCTAGCCAGGTTTTTATTTACAAAATGGGGAGCACCTGGTTCATTATTTACATGGGATTCTCTGCTGTTAGCTGGAGCTAACTAATTGTTACTACCAGCCAGTGATGAAGACTTACTTTCTTGAAAAACTTGAGTATATCCATGATTTCTTGCCGTTTGCCACATGCACGCTAGTGTTTCTGCAGGTGTATACGAGCGGAGTGTAAAGTAGCAGTGAAAACGAGGACTGGATTTTCAGTCATGTGGATGTCCCCTGTGAACAACTGGAACGGATTGGATAACGAAGCACTGACGCTACCTTAACAATGTAAAGCGAAAGGGACCAACCGAGTTATGATCATATTTGTGTGAATAGCGACAGGTTTATATTATTATTTCTTTAAACTCATATTCCTGCATCTTTATATTGAATTTGTCTGCAAGTTCTGTAAAAAAAAAATCGAATAAGTTAAAAAAAAAACAAAACCCAAAAAAAACCCCCACCAAATTATTTAGGGGGGCTTAAGAATATTTTAGGGAGGCTTCAGCACCCCTAAAATAGGCCTAACGACGCCACTGACAGGGACTATAAAGAGACAGCATATTTCAACCATATTTTCTTGTCTTCACCAGGGGCGATTTTAGCCCATTTTGGGGGTGCTTTGAATCATTTTGGGGGTGCTGAAGCAAAAATCCTGTGTTTTCCTGGTTAATAGTTTGTTCTTAGGTTTAGTTCAGTGTCTAGTCTGTGGTGGTTATACTTCCTGTTTTACTTTGAAGGTCCGTGTCTCATATTATTGTGTCCAGTGTTACTCTCCCCTGTGTTGTCATTATGTTTCATTTGAGTCAGCTGTGTCCTCATGTGTCGCCACTTCTCCTGATCACCTCGTGTGTATTTAAGTCCTCAGTCTTCCTGTGTTCAGCGTTGTGTCATCTGTGTTTCCTCCTTTCATGCATTCATAGTTATCATAGTTCCTCTGTATTGTCTCTGTTGGCTCACTTTTCTCAGTTTTTCCCAGTGTAGGTTTTCAGTTAGCTCTCTCCCATGTTTGCCTTTGTTTGAGTTGTATTTATGTTTCAGCCACAATAAAGGCTCGCTTTTGGTTTGCGACTCAAGTTCCGTCTCCTCGCCTCTGTCTGCTCCTGCGTCCACCTCCACTCGGTCTGCCCCACTGACAGGGACAAGATAACATGCAACATGTTTTTAAAACTTTAAGCACTTATCTCCAAAAGTTGATTCTGGACGTAGCGTTTTGTGGGAGAAACGTTTCATCATCATCCAGGTGACGTCTTCAGTCTCAGCTGACTGCAGGTTTCAATCTTATAAACAGTACATTTGCATAATGACTGAAACCAGCCCACTGAAGGAACAATGGGCTGTGAGGTCAGTTCCTTAATCTTAATCCAATTTGATAGTTAAGATCATCCACTCAGCGAGCAGATAATTTAAAATTCAGCCAATCTGCACAAATTTGCTTTTTGAACAGGTTTGTGCCTACCTTTAAATCTCTTTAGACCGGTCTTCTGTTCGCCTCATATCAGATCCAACCTTCAGCCACATTTGTTCTTTCTGTCACACGAAGAACCGGGCGGAAACACCAAATATTAACCCCGATTCTTTTGTCCCCATGATAGAACAGAGAAAACCGACTCATAGTGTGTTAAAACATTTATATTTCTTTTTATTCTATCATCTTCCGGAAGAGAGAGACCCCTGCACAGCTCAAATGCCAGTTGTAGATCTCTAGCATTAGAAGCCAAAATGTGTATCATATAGGTGTTATTTTGGTCCTTTACACAACTCCTCCTGACCTGACTTGGTGTGTGTGGGTGTGTGTGTGTGTGTGTGTGTGACGTAGTTCTGCTTTTTCTGTCTGGTTTCCTGTTCTTAATATATTGCCTCTGCAGCTCTGCACTTCCTGTATATTAGTCTGGCTGAGCACTTGGTTTATGAGTCAAAGCTGGCCTTTCTTTATACAGGCCTTTATTATTAAAGTACATAAAACAATATAATCAGAAAATAAGCACTAAGAATATATATTTATTCTTTAACAGCTCCCCCTTTTTAACTCATAAAATTTTATGAGTTAACCTAATTAACTGACTCCCTCATTAACCTTAACTTAGATCTACTGCTCCTAAAATGCCTCAGTCCACTGCAGACAGATGGTGATAAGGAACTGCAGGAGGAACTATCATGGAAGACCAGGCTCCAAAATGGATGGAAAATAGAAGAAGTGGCTAACCTCAAGTAAAAAGACAGCACAGATTTTCTGATCCACAGAGGCAGGAGTCTACCAAGGCACCAGGACCAAAGATGCAAAGGTGCTCTGGAGACTATCCAGGACAAATAAACAGGATGTAAAATGCAAGCTAGGACAGCATACACTGAGAGGCACCACCAAGTGGCTGGGATAGTGTAGAAGAACATCTGTGTCGCATATGGACTGGAAGCACCCAAGTGCTGATGGGAGACTCAACAAAGGTGGATGAGGACAACAGGGCTGAGCACCTATGGGGCTTCTAGTTCCACACAAACAAGCAGGTGCTGCAGAACCAACCAGACAAAAGGCAAATGCTAACAAACGGCAGTGGCTGTGAGTCCTAGAAACACAAGCAGGGAAATCAAAGCAGGAATGAAGCTCAAAAAGGCTGAAACTCATTATATCCTAATAGTAAATGCAAACAGAACTGTAGAGGCCTGCTGGGAAATCAGGAAGTTCTATCAGAAATAACAAAGTCCTTAAAATGAGGATGCTGTAATTATTTTCACCTGCTGAAACAGATTTTCTAATTGTGTTTTCTTCGGGTATCTGTTAGTGTCCAATAATACTGCAATATAGTGTCTGAGAAGATGTGCCTGATACAGCAAACACTCACGTATTCATTCATTATATCAGTGAGATAAGCCATGGAAATGTGAGCCTGAAGCTCTCTCAACACTCAGACTTACAACTCTAATGTTAAAGGTTATTTAACTGCTGTTTCAGTCGAATCATTTCATTTGTCATATCATCTAATGACTACGATCATTTCAAATCCAGCTGATAAAAGTAATAAATCTGTGAGAAGAATTAAAGAATCAATGGACAGAAGCCATATGGAAAAAGACGTTCATGGTTATAGAATAATATTCTATTAAATACTGATGTCATCAGAGAGTGTAGCTCTCACACGTATTAATGTCCTGAGAGGCATTAATATATGTGAGCAGATATGAAAGAGTGACGGATCAGAGCACATATGCAGTAAAAGATCCGTCCAAATATTTTTTGCCTTAATGAAATATTATTGTCATGGGATACAAACATTATACGATACGTGCACTTATTTAAAAGTTCCTTTACAGTTCTCTCCTGCAGAAGGAGCAGTGTGTAAAGACTTTGTGCTCTGCTGTGAATACAAGTGTGATCTATACTTAAATCAGCTGGTTTACAGTCAGTGCTGTGACCCACACAAAGACACATTGCCTGGTTTGATCACTGGTTCAGGTCATAATCTAGAATATGAAAAACATAAACATTTCTTTACTCAGCAGCGTGTAGAGAAACACAAACAAATGAGAAGGTCATTTGTTTGAGCAATGATCAGCTGATCCCTGCTCAAACAAATGACCACAGCTCTGTGGTCAAACCAGTTTCACCGCTGTTTTCAGAGGGCGTGGTTAGAGATATTTACCCTCCACCAGCTCATCTATCATCAGACTAACTGCTTCATGCAGAACTTTTCATCACTCCAACAGCTCAGCACGCAGGTAAACCTTTGATTAAATGAGTTCTGTCTATAAAGTTCAATTCACTCAAATTCCAACCAGTGAACCTCTTCAGTCACCTGTTCTTTACCTTTTTCATGCTGGTGTTACGTTGTTGGTGTTTCTTAGTTTTGCCCTTTCTGTCTTTCGAGCAGCAGCTCTCCAGTCATACTTCTCTCTGTAAAGACTTGTTTATGTTCTGTGAGTGACCCAAGTGGAAATGTATGTGTTTTCAAGACTTTAGTTTTTGCAAGCAGCAGGTGAATCAGAGAACAGAGCCAAAGACTCAAAAATTGTTTGTTCTTTTTAGATCATTTTCTAAGCACAGTCATTATTGAATCCTTATTCATAGCTAATTTAAACACTTACTGATTCTCCTTAGACTGACTCTAATGCCAAAGAAATCAAAGATTAGCTGCTTAAATTCTGAGTTTTATGTTTGATCTGTTTGATAATTTCTTTGTCTTGAGTCTGACAATGTGAAAAAACTTTCAAGATTATTTGATGATGCTGGATTTTTATAGTCTGTATTCAGAGATGAGAGTGCAGTGAATATAACAACTTTTCCTTTTATTTAAGAGTCCACATAGAGCCTTTATCTGCTTCAGTTAGAAAGGATCTGATGAACAATGGTACTTCTGCAGCAGCAGCGAGAAGAAACATGTGATATTTCACTACGTATTGCCATCACAGGAGAATCTGGTTCTGGTAAATCGACATTTGTTAACGCTGTCAGAGGATTACGTAATGGAGATGGAGGGGCCGCTCCTACTGGTGCTGTAGAACACTCAAAGGAACCTATACCATACTTCCATCCAGGCTATCCCAATGTCACTTTATGGGATCTTCCTGGTGTTGGCACCATGAAGTATCCAGCTCATAAGTACCTAGAATATGTTGAATTTGAGATGTATGACTTCTTTATCATCGTCTCAGACACTGGTTGCAGAGAAAATGATGTGAAACTCGCTCAGGAGATTCAGAAGATGAAAAAAAAGTGCTACTTTGTTTGCTCAAAGATTGACAACTTTATGAGTGATGAGAGAAGAAATGAAGACTTCAGTGCAGAGAGGAGTCTTAGAGAAATGAGGAAAAACTGTGTTCAAGGTGAGTTTCTGTTTTGTTAAGAAAACACTTTATTATCCCAAAGTTGGGACTTATTTACTTTAACTGTGAAAGATATGGTTTCTTTATATTTCTTTATCACGCAGTTCTTCGAGACCAGGGCATCGAGTCTCTACAGGTCTTCCTGGTGTCAAGCTTTGAGCCAAACCTTTACGACTTCTCTCTCATACAGCAGACCTTAGACAGAGACCTTCCTAAAAACAAGAGGGACACTCTGCTGTTCATCGTGCCCAACATCAACCCAGAGATCATCATCAAGAAGAAAAAAGCTTTTCAGTCCAGAATAAAATACTGGGCTGGTTTGTCTGGAACTGTAGCAGCTGTTCCAGTTCCTGGACTTTCTGTTGCTGTTGATATTGGGTTGATGGTTAGAGTTGTTAAAAGTTATGTAACTGATTTCAGTATTGATAAGTCATCACTGGAAAAACTTGCTGAGAGAACAAATGTGCAGCATGCTGATCTTTGCGCTGTTGTCAGGTCACCACTGGCTGGAGTAGAAATAACTCCAGAGCTCCTCACGGGGGTGTTGACCCAACTAGCATGCATAGCTGCATTTATGACAGCAGAAGAAAGTGTTAGATGGATTCCAGTAGTCGGACTTGTAGCATCAGCCGGTCTGTCTTTTGCTGTAACCTACAAAGCTCTGAATTCTTTCCTCAACACACTTGCTGATGATGCTCAGAGGGTTTTTGAGAAGGCTCTGGGTCTGAACTAGTAAGTAAATGATAATGTGATCCTGTGTTCAGTCTACAGCAGATCTCATTTTCTCTGGTCAAAGCAACAAGAACAGAGTAATTCTTCACAGCTTCATGCTCTCAAACTTTCCTCCTCATCTGTGCCACAGAGGGACTGGAAACCCCCAAGTACCCGAAGGGAGACACAGATGGGTGGTTGAGGACAACAGGGTTATATATAAGACCTCTAGTTCCAGCCCACTATATCAGAATTGTAATCAAAACTAAAGGAATTGTGGACACGTTCCACCCTGTGGATCCTTCCTTTACCTTCTCTTTCTTTCTCCTTAAAATGACGATGCTGTAATTAGAAAACCTGCTACAGTGAGTGAAGCTACTTGTGTGAGAAGTTTTCTTGTGGTTTCTGTTAGTGTCCAAAAATACTGTAATTTAGACTCTAATAAAACTCTAATGTTAAAGGTTATTTAACTGCCGTTTCAGTTTAATCATTTAATTTTTAATATCATCTACTGACTATGATCATTTCAAATCCAGTAAACTGATTAAGGTAATAAATATGTGAGAATAATTAAACAACCAATGGTGGTGGAGTGAATTTACAAACCATTCAGGAACAGAAGCAGTAAAACCATGAAAACACACCTCCATACACACAAAACTGTATTACTGGAAAACTGGACATAAAAGTGTCAAAAGTACAAATAAGTATTCTGAGAAAAAACTTTCCCCATCATTTCTTATGGCTTAATATTAGTTCTGCAAATGCACAATGGCTGAATTGAAAGGCTTGTTAGCAGGATGTGGCATGATTAACTGCCAATATCTAGACAACAGACATGACCAACTTCCTCGTTTCACTGTCACATGATCAGTAGTTACAGGCCAGGTGTGGCACTCTCTGGAATGGTTCCAACATGGAGAGCAGCACACCTGGAGGGAAAGGTGGAGCAGATTAGGTTCCAGATTAGAGCTCAACAGGTATGACATCTGACCTTGGCCAGTTGATGAGCCGTTTTGGTGACAGCTTATCCTGATAGTCGATGTTGAGTGAATCCAGATTATTGAAAGAGATCCTGGCTTTATTTAACTCGCTCACAGAGCAGGTTTGCATTAAATATCATGTTTTCAGTTTGGTCTGAGATTGTTGGACACAAGGAGTCCTGAAGGGTGTGACTATGAAGTTCAACACAGCCACACGTCCTTTGTGTTAGCTGGCTCCCAACCAGGTATGCAACATTATTACTATGGAGATTTAGCCAGATGCAAAGAGAGACACTTTGGTGACACATTGTCAGGTCTGCAGCTTGAAATTATTAGGGAAAAATGTTAAATGGATGAAAAATATAAAAGATTGTGCTGCTGATTTTTGATGTGATGTAAACCAAATATTTGAGAAAGAATAACACATGAAAATGATCCTTCCTATCTTCATCACAGCTGTTGTGGCTGGCCTCAAAGAAATCAAAACAGATCTGATGGCTCCGGTTTGTTCATCCTGTCTTCCTTCTCTCACCCCAACCAATCACAGCAGATGGCCCCACCCCTCCCTGAGCCTGGTTCTGCCGGAGGTTTCTTCCTGTTAAAAGGGAGTTTTTCCTTCCCACTGTCGCCAAAGTGCTGCTCATAGGGGTCATATGATTGTTGGGTTTTTCTCTGTTTGTATTAACAATCTACTGTGCAATATAAGGCACCTTGAGGCGACTGTTGATGTAATTTGGCACTATATAAATAAAAGTGAATTGAATTTAATTGAATTGAACCTGAGGCACTGGTATGGGTAAAGGGAAAGGCACCTATACCAGCAGGTGCTACGAATTCCTACAGGTGTTCCAAACTCAGTTGGTAGTATCTGAAAATATTCAGGTTTGTGTATTTAAAATATCATAAGTTTATTTGGCTCACTGCAGTCCAGTTTGTGGTAGAAACAAAGTGTTTATTCTCAGAGTACCAGTTACAGGAAGCACAGAGATGTCATACCCCTCACTACCCACATTACACAAACAATATTTCCACTTCATGTGCCTGAGTGAGCACGTGTTGTATATACATAAATATTACAAGGCACAATACATGACCCTATGACTTTATGTTCGTGTTTCAGTTGTCCTTCAGTATTTTCTCCTGTTCACTGCGTAAATCCACCTTGCAGTCCATTGGTAGATTGATTGTGATAAAAATTGTTGTCATTGTTGTACTTAAAACTGTAAACCTTGTCCTGAACTGCATATTCAGATATTTTTCTGTCCATCCCCCACATCTAGGATGGTGGGGCATGCAATTAGTTATAGTGTTTAAGTGCAGGCACATTCTATGTAAGGTTCTGGTTTCCTTATTTGGTAAAGAATGTAATTCCTGCCATTTATGGGCTCACCTGCGCTTGTATAAGGTGGACCGTTAAAGAAGTTGAGCCATATACGTGGGTGAGGGGAGATGACCCCTTTGTGATCAGCAGGAAGTCACATAAACAATGTTTTTTTGAAGTTGGCTGGGATCAGGTGAAGAGCTTTCAGCGCCAAGATGCTGATCCAACCGGCTTCCCTCCAAGTTTGAAACCGATCGAGCTCTGTCTTGTATCGCTCATGGGGATAAGTCTCTGAATCAGCAGGGCCTACGAGTGCAGACCTAACATCCATCTTCTCCTCTTTTCTTTCTCATCATTTCTCTTATTCTGCTGCTGTTTGCGGCTACAACTGATGCTCTTCACTGACATCACAAACAGTTAGTTTTACATGCTTCCTTTAGGCAGTATTATTGGAAGGCTCACAAGGCATTTGTAGTATTATGCAGATGACACCCAGCTCTATCTGTCCATGAAGCCAGATAACAGACACCAATGAGTTAAACTGCAGGAATGTCTTAAAGACATAAAGACCTGGATGGTCGCTAACTTTCTGCTTCTTAATTCAGATCAAACTGAGGTTATTGTACTCGGCCCTGAAAATCTTAGAAATATGGTATCTAAGCAGATTCTTCCTCTGGATGGCATTACCTTGGCCTCCAGTAACGCTGTGAGGAACCTTGGAGTCATTTTTGACCAGGACATGTCCTTCAATGCACATATTAAACAAATATGTAAGACTGCTTTCTTCCATTTGTGCAACATCTCTAAAGTTAGAAATATCCTGTCTCAGAGTGACGCTGAAAAACTAGTTCAAGGTCAAGCTTATTCATATATATTTCCAAACTGTCCATGCTGCACAAAGTGCTTAACAATGTAAAATGCCACTAAAATAAATAAAATGCACAACAAAGATGGAGTAAAATATAGAAAAACAAATAAATAAAATAAGTCATGTATGAATACATTATCGTAGTATTAGCTATTTAGTTGTATTAATGATTTTAAGGCATTATATTCATTATTCAGTTAAGTAGGTCATAGGTCAAGTTGCTAAACATTCACACATAGAGCACATAGAACTGGGAGAATAGGTCAGAGGTGCATGTGAGAAGCAGAGACGACAGAGCTGCCGTTAGTGGGATAAGGAGTTGGTAAGCCAAAGCAAGGAGAACATAGTGTGCGAAGAAGTGGGCAGAAAGGACACGAGATAGGGAGGCAGGAGATAGAGAGGGCATTAGCAGGCATCTAGTTTTGAGAGACAAAGGTTGTTGATTTCTATGTATCAATATGTGCTTCTGGGACTGCCCCAGCGGATTTTGATGTTGGATGCTAAGCTGTTAAAATCCCCATGTACATGTAATAAAATTAATTGATTGTTTATTTTGAGAAAAAACAGGAATGGAATATTACAGTGTTTTGTGATGCATTATTCTGCTGATTTATACAGAAATAGTGTTTGCAGAGAATCATGGCCTTGCTTTTCTGATTACAAAGAGAACAGAACATACTGCACGGGAGATTCTCCCTCATCTCACACAGTGAACAGCTTTTTCTTCTATTTAAGAGTCCTCATGGAGGCTTTATCTGCTTCAGTTAAAAATAATCTGAAGAACAATGACACTACTGCAGCAGTAGCAAGGATTTGAAGATATTTAAGAGTTTTAGAAAAACCACATGATATTCCACTAAATATTGCCATCACAGGAGAATCTGGTTCTGGGAAATCGAAATTTCTTAATGCCTTCAGAGGAACAGGTGATGGAGATGAGGGAGTTGCTCCTACTGATGCTGTAGAATCCTCAGAGATACCTATACCATCCACCCATCCAGAGTATTCCAATGTCACTGTATGGAATTTTCCTGGAGGTAGCACCCTAAAGTTTCTGGCTCATAAGTACCTGGAATATGTTGAGTTTGACAGGTTTGACTTCTGGAGGAGGAACTATCATGGAAGACCAGGCTCCAAAAAGGATGGAGGATGGAAGATGTGACTAACCTCATGAAAAAAGACCGCACAGATGTTCTGATCCACAGAGCCAAGACGCCAAGAGGCCAACAGGACCGAAGATGCAAAGGTGCTCTGGAGACTATCCAGGACAAATAAACAGGATGTCAGATGCAAGCTAGGACAGCGTACAGTGAGAGGCACCACCAAGTGGCTGGGATAGTGTAGAGGAACATCTGTGTCACATATGGACTGGAAGCACCCACGTCTATGGAAGCCTGTTTCCATGACTCGAAATTTCGAGTTATTTTCTTGAAATTTCGACTTATGTTTCTCCAAATTCCAAGTTAATAACTCGAAATTTGGAGAAACATAACTCGAAATTTCGAGTTACTTTTCACCAAATTTCGAGTTAGCTCTGCCAATCAGTAATCTACGTGAATTAGGTCACTTTCTTGTTACCTGGAAGCATATGGCGCAGAGTAACGTGCACTCAAAACCGTATCGCAACAAATTGGCGCTTTCGTGAGTACGTTTCTGATAGTAACACCATGTGATTCAGCTAATAAGACAAGGATTTCATCAGTTTTGAAGCCACGCTGAAAATACTCAGCAATCTGTGCATTCATGACTGGATATAATACCGGTAGCTTAGCTGTAGCGTTTGTAGCTGAGGGCTTCAGCTTCCGGGTAACAAGGAAATGACGTCATTCACGTACATTATTGATTGGCAGCACTAACTCGTTGCTTTTCTCAAAATTTTGAGAAAATAACTTGAAATTTCTAGTTATGGATCCTTTTTCTTTTTTCTAAGTGGTGGAAACGGGCTTCCATACAAGTCCTTGTAACACTCACAATGGTGTCTCTTTAATGTAACATAAGTCGAGGGTTTATGATGTCATTAGTGTGTGCCACTGCCAGAGATGGGCAGTAACACGTTACTTCAACACTGGATAATACAGTATATCGAGTGCGGAGAGAGTATGCCCGTGCAGCGTTTAAAGCGTGGAAGTACTGACCTTACTTTGAGTTTGATTCCGTTAAAAAGTGACAAAAACATTTGTGTCCATTGTTCACTGCGTGGGACGAAAACTTCTTTTTACAGCGACAAAACCCCTAAACCTCCGAGTCTGCTACCACGTAATGGGAAATTCACAGAGAAACTTGCGGATTCTTCCACCACTGCAGCACACCTGCACCAGGGCAAACCTCCGCCTGCCCCACTCCTGCTTTACAGGTGAAAATAGAGCAACAGGACCGCTGAGTCTTTGATTTTATTTATTTTCTGCTGTGTTTTACTTGCATCTATTTAAAAGAGTGAGTGTAAACACAAAAAACAATTTTATTTTATGTGCTGGAATATGCAGAAAATAGGTTTAAATGTTAAACGTTTCCATTTGATTACATTTTTATGATGGATTATGCAGAAAAAGTAGAATTGGGCTGAAAGATCTATCGCTTTATCACATATTCAGGTTGTAAATCATGTTTTTAAAAAGTAACTAAGTAACTGAGTAATTAATTACTTTTGAAAATAAGTAATCAGTAATTAGTTACTGATTACTTTTTTCAAGTAAGTTGACCAACACTGGCCACTGCCCTCTCTGTGAGTTATGGGAGCAATGTACTTGCACGCGAATACATGGAGAGAGACAGACTTTATATGATTTACCTCTCCAGAAACCTTTGTAACGTTATGAACACTGTATGTCATGTTTGATAAGCAGCAGCCGTTCAACCGGGCCTCGTATGGTTGATGAAGAGAATGTGCATTAAAGGACATGTTGTGGAATTCCCAGTACCAGTGTGATCGTGTATTCTTCCTACTATCCTGCTAAGGTTTCTACCGCCTCCTCTCAACCACTGAACACAACCCAACGTTACATCCTGATGGGAGACTCTACCAAAGGTTGATGAGGACAACAGAGTTGAGCAGCTATGGGACTTCTTGTTCCATACAGACAAGCAGGTGCTGCAGAACCAACCAGACAAAAGCCAAATGCTAACGTATGGTAGTGGGTCACAATCCTAGAAACACAAGCAGGAACAGTGATGAAATCAAAGCAGGAACGAAGCTTAAAAAGGCTGAAACTCAATATATCCTAGTAGTAAATACTGCTGGGAAATCAGGAAGTTCTATGAGGATGCTGTAATTAGAAAACCTTTTCAAGTAAGTGAATAATTGTGTGAGAAGTTTTCTTTTGGTATCTGTTAGTATCCAGTAATACTGTAATATAGTGTCTGAGAAGATGTCCCTGACATGGCAAAACACTCTCATACTCAACTATTATTCATTATATCAGTGATATAAGTCATGGAAATGTGAGCCTGAAGCTCTCTTAACACTCAGACTTACAACTCTAATGTTAAAGGTAATTAAACTGCTGTTTCAGTCGAATAATTTCATTTTTCATCTGATCTACTGACTACGATCATTTCAGATCCAGTAAGCTGATAAAAGTAATAAATCTGTGAGAAGAATTAAAGAATAAATGGACATAATTCCTGTGGAAGGACCTTCATAGAGCCATGGGTAATATAGTCTTTGGTCACAGAAGGTCATATGATTGTTGGGTTTTTCTCTGTATGTATTATTGTAGGGTCGACCTTACAATATGAAGCATCTTGAGGTGACTGTTGTTGTGATTTGGCGCTGTGTAAATAAATTTGGATTGAATTGAATTGAATGTGCTACGACCGGTTGATGAGGGAAAGAAGAGGGGATAAAAGACATGCTGTGGATGAGAGCCAGAGATTTATAACAAATATTTAGTTCAGAGAGGTCTATGACACATAGTGACTGAGGAAGAAACACTCAATGTGCAGATAAACAGCATCTGCTTTCTGCCAATTGCTAAGCATTATGATTGAGCATGTGTCAACACGTCTCCCAACTCTACTGGTCCATTTGAAATCGAAACAATAATCAGCTATGTGACTGTCGACCTAAGGCTACCCAGGCACACAAATACCCACAACTCTTTTCATATTTCCCAGTTAAAATCTGTCCATTCCAGTCCTCTGACCATGCAGGTCTGAATCTGAACCCAGACAGATAGAAAACCAAACCCAGCTAAACAAACAGCCTCAGAGATGTGGAACCAGTTTTTTCTCACTCATCTTATTTGCGTGTTGTGTTTCCTGGTCTTTGGTCTCTGTGTTGTGTGGGAGAGCACACAGTTCCTACATTGTTTGCAAAGAAGATGTACTGAAGCACAGGTGTTTTCATAGAACAGTGGGCGTTGCTGCCTGAAAAAGCAGAACAGATCATGTTGCATGAACTAACATCCTCTTTAAAATATCAGTTGTCAACCGATGGCTTTGTTAAACACAAAAGAACAAGTACCTACAGTATAGTATTACAGTACATCTCACAGAATGACTGGAACAGTTTTCAGTACTCACAGTGAAGAAAGGTGATTAAAAGTATTTGTGTCTGACCTTTATTCCTTTACTCCTTTCCTGATCTTTGAGTTTGCTGGGTTTGAGTTAGTTCTTTAAATAAGTCACTCCCTTGTTTTCACTCTATGAGCTCCACACTAAAGTTTCCTGCGATCACTGCACATCCTACTTTATTTTCACTCATGTCTATCTGTGTGATGCTAAATCCTCCACAGAGACCATTAGATGAAAACAAACATTAGCCAGTCGAGTATCCTCGCAGGTCGGGCCTGGATCAAACAGATTCCAGAGGTGCTGCTATAAATCATGTCGTCAGCAACCTGCTGCTGTGAAAGGAGTGACACTCGTTTCAACACAGTATATTTTCACATTGAATACACATTTTCCTCCGTGTAACATCTAACATTTCTCAAAAATACAGTGTGATACCATAACCAACACACAGCCAATAAAAACAGTGTCCTTCAAACAAAATCAGTAACCTCCTCAGCTCTTGCTGGGACAGTGGCGCGGCTGCCCCTCTGTTGGTTTTCCATGGTCTCTTGCGTTCTGGGGGCCTCTGGATGTCTGGAGTTTTGATCTCCTCCATACCTGCTTCATACCCTGGAGGACGGGGCTGTGGCCCCCCCACACTCCCTAGCAGATCGTTACATGGAGAAACCTTTGGAATACAAGCACGCTGATCCACACAGGTATGCACACGGGTGTTCACTGCTCGTAGACTTAAATTACACCCTTCTTGGCTACTACTTCGAAGCACATCTGTCCTGCGTGCTGCACAACAACATTGAATATTTAGTATTTACTGCTGTTTACACTTAGCTAGATTAATGCGATGGTGTTGTGTTTAGTATGTTGCTTTGTTTTTTTTGTTTTTTTGCTTGTTTTCTATTCTTCTCTCAACAGGTGATCCAGGAGATTTTTTTTTTCTCCCCCCTTTCTCACTGTCCCTCTCCCCTTCTGTTTTTCCTTTCCTTCCTCTTTCTTTCTCCCTTTCCTATCCCTCACTGATGTCTGTCCCGTCTGTAACATCTGAAAATAAAATATAATAAATAATAAAAACAAAGATCGACCAAATGGACCAATACGGCAATGCCACGAAGATCCATTTGGCAAAGTAAATCCATTGGGTATCCTTGTTGGTCTTCAGACAACAATTCTGATGGCTAAAGAACCAAATGGGACAGGCAAAAAACAAAAAAAACAAAAACAAAATCAGTAACACAGAAAAGTGGCAGCTAAAGGGTTAAGTCTGCAGGTCCACACACTCATGTGAACTTAGAATCTCTCTCCTCTTGGGTCTGTGTCATTCTCCTGCTCCTGCAAATAAAAGACATCCATCCACCCTTTTTGCACTATTTGGGTGAATTAGGCACTAGAAATGAAGTCTCTAATCCTAAAATAAGTCAAGTCTTTAATCTCCATTTGAAGTCAGTCAAACCTTCAGTCCATCACAGTCCAGTCACATGCATTTATACCAATTATTGCTGACAGTGGAAACCCGCGCACTCATTTGAGTATCCACTGACAGCAATCTGATCTAAAAAAGAAATTAAATAAAAACAATTCTTTATGATTTTGTTATGGATTGAATCGCTACAATCCTTTTAGACCCATTGGATGTGGTCAGTGTCCCAGACAGGTGTACCTCTGCTAAGCCCATTGTAATCTGAAGAAGCTCACCTTGTACCTGCTCTCAGTGAAATATTTCATAGCACTTTTAATTCCAATCTTGGAGGCCTGTGTGGAGAGCAGGGAAATTATTTTGCTGCTATTGTTAATAATCATCATCCTTACCATTGCATTGATAATATAATCTACAGCATTGATATTGCATTCAGATGTTTAAACAGTGTGTGTCTTTCAGAAAGACTAAGTTGCAGGCTGACAGGAAATTGCAGGTTTGCAGAGCGTGCTTTTGTAGAAGTGAAACCGAGAGCAGAGTCTAAGTGCAGGTTATTCTGAGGAGCTGGTTAGACGAGGCTATTTGAATAACCAGGTTATTCAAATTGTCTTTTATACTTTTACATTCTTTGATTAAGCTTTCAGTAGAGGTTCTTGATTAAAACATTTATTCAACATAGTACATACAGTTTCAGTTAGGTTGTTACACATAAGGATGAGCCTCTGTTCTGGTAAAAGGTCAGAAGTGCAATGGGTGAAATGAGAGAACATGTAAGGTCGACACATACACACATACACACACACATACACAGTAGATAGACGCATTTATAGGTGAGAGGTTAGTCATGTTTGTCTCTGCAAAAAGAGGAACAGTTTCTTGCAGGATGTGTGCCTTGTGTTCAAGACGAGAAGTGAAAGTCAGAAGGGACAGGAAACACCTGCCGTGAAGACGGAGACAATGTTCTTTTTAAACTGTGTTAAAAGTCATTGTGGCTTTGATTTGACGTATGCATATATTCTGTCTGAGGACGCATGAAGGGGCGTCATTAAATTCAAACCCTGATGGTATAAAATATCTGCTTATGCTTTGAGTAGTTGGAGATCAGCGCTGTCTGCGAACAGAGCTGGTCCCCCCACGCGTGTATTCATTAAAATCAATTGTTTGACCAAGCTCTTCTGGACCATAGTTGTTTGTACTCTCCTTCCTCAATATTTGAACCTTAACACCTGCTTAAAAGAGAGATGATTATTAAATCATCAACACAGAAAATATCATCACCGGAGGGATGACCCCTGACAGCTTTTCTCTAAGTCCACTGTTACAAAAATATTAGGCCCAGTTCCAGACATGTCCCAAGTATGAAAAACACTGTCCCTCTCTCAGAAGGAGAAAACAACCCAAACCTAACTGGCAGAATCAATCTAATTGTTGAGTCGCAAATTTTAGAGACCAAGTACCGCTCAGGTTAGAAGGAGTTGATTTCTGTGTCGACATTCCAATTAAAAATCAAAAACAAAATGATCACAGGTGAAGAGCAGAGTTCTGTGCCAGCTGTTTATTGAAAGATCAAATTCAGCAAAAGATCAGAAGAAGCAAAAAGCTCCCCCGGGGTGTTCGCCGTAAGAACATCCAGATCAAAAACAAACAGACGAACAGCAGCCAAAAAGCTACCCAGGGCGCATCTGACCCATCTTTTTATCGGGTCAGTGACCCCTCCTCCTGCTTGATAGTTTTCCATTCCCTGTCCGTCTTAAATTCAAACTATCAAGTTTTCCCTTAACTTTACAAATCTCAATATCACTCCCTTTATCAATGTAAAACGTTTGTCAGTACTTTGCCCTAATCAGTTATCCTACTTGCACTTTGTACATTTTCTTTAATCTCCGTCGCTCAGGTTACATAACATTCTGGCACTACTCCAGGACTTTCTGGGCGCTGTTCTCACACGCTGTCGTCCATCATTTTTAATGGTGTCCCTCTGACAGTTTTTGGCCAAAGTGAGTCCAAAAGCCCGCAAAATTGCAGATATCAAGCCAACTGCAGGGTAATAACAATCAATCCTCCTGACAACTTTCCCAGCTTTGGAGCCAGGAGTACTATATCCACTAAGGAAGGGTTTTCCCTGCCTTTGGGCAATTAAGGTAGCCCAGGAGCGTCCTCAGGTGTGCCCAGTCCTCCTGCTGTATAGGCCAGTGCACTACGTTTGGCAGTGTAGGCTGGCAGCAATGTTCCCTCTAATGTTTCATGTGTCTGAGCGAACACACAAACTCCCTGAGCGTCCCTTGGACCACTGTGAGCAACAGCAGACGTGTGCACTGTGGTCACGCCAGCATCGAATCCATCCAAGTTACATGGTTCATAAAAGTTATCAAACTACAGCATTTACATTTATGTTAGACTACTTTTAATTAACTGCTTTAGCCCACTTACAATGAAAATTAAAAAAAAATCTTGTTCATGACCTGTGTAGGATGTTAACACTATTGGAAGTAAAAATAACTTGAACTCCAATTTTGAAAACACAACTTTCTTGTTTTTAAAAATAAAGCTCTGACTTGTATTATGAGTCTGTGGTCTGGAAGATAGGTCTGTAACTCTGCAAAACAGAATTGTTAAGGTCCATCCATCCATCCATTCGCTTCCGCTTATCCTTTTCAGGGTCGCGGGGGGCCCTGGAGGCTATCCCAGCTGTCATAGGGCGAAAGGCGGGGTACAACCTGGACAGGTCGCCAGCCTGTCGCAGGGCTAACACACAGGGACAGACAACAGACAGACAATTGTTAAGGTATTTATTTTAATAACATTTAAATTCAAGTTAGATTTTTTTTTGTGCGCAACACACATTTACTGTGTGCAGAGACCGTGCCAGCAGTGCGCAATTGCGCACGCGCGCAGCTTAGAGGCAACATTGGCTGTCAGAGAGGCTCCCAGGTGCAGCTTGAGCCAGGTTGAGTTCATGTTCTGTCAAAATGTAAAAGAACCCACCCACCACTTTAATCACACTCTAGATCTTGTTTTAACATATGGCATAGAAACTGAACATTTAACAGTGTTTCCTGAAAACCCTCTCCTGTCTGATCATTTCCTGATAACATTTACATTTACAATAATTGATTACACAGCGGTGGAGAGTAGACTTTATCACAGTAGATGTCTTTCTGAAAGTGCTGTAACTAAGTTTAAGAATATAATCCACCCACTGTTATCATCTTCAATGCCCTGTACCAACACAGAGCAGAGCAGCTATCTGAACGCTACTCCAACAGAGGTCGATTATCTTGTTAATAATTTTACCTCCTCACTACGTACGACTCTGGATACTGTAGCTCCTGTGAAAACTAAGGCCTCAAATCAGAAGTACCTGACTCCGTGGTATAATTCTCAAACACGTACCCTAAAGCAGATGACTCGTAAGCTGGAGAGGAAATGGCGTGTCACAAATTTAGAGGATCATCATTTAGCCTGGAGAAACAACCCCAACCCCAGGTTTCTCTTCAGCTCTGTAGCCAGGCTGACAAACAGTCAAAGCTCTGTTGAGTCAACCATCCCTTTAACACAGAGGTGGGGGAACTCCAGGCCTCAGGTCCCGAAGGCTTTAGATGTGTCCTTGATCCAACACAGCTGATTTAAATGGCTAAATTACCACCTCAACATGTCTTAAAGTTCTCCAGAGGCCTGCTAATGAACTAATCATTTGATTCAGGTGTGCTGACCCAGGGCGTGTTATCTAAAACCTGCAGCACACCGGGCCCTGGTACCTGGTACCTGGAGTTCCCCACCCCTGCTTTGACTAGTAATGACTTAATGAACTTCTTTACAAATAAAATGTAACCTGCAGTAGGTGCTCGCAGGAGTACCAAGGGTCCCTTCATGCAGCTGCTCAAAGTATCAGAGGAGATGAAGACAGACTTTAAGTTTGACTATGTTCTAGTGGTGGACACTGAAGGTCTGCAGGCTCCTGAGCTGGACGGTAACAAGACTTGTTACCGTGACAACGAACTGGCGACATTTGTCGTTGGTCTGGGAAACGTGACACTGATCAGCATCTTTGGAGATGATCTGTTGAAGATCCAAGATATTCTGCAGATTGTTGTTCAGGCTTTGATGAGGATGAAGAAAGTTCAGCTTTCTCCCAGATGTGTGTTTGTTCAGGATGTTCCAGATGTTGCAGCAGCAAAGAAGAACATGGACGGAAAGAGACGCCTGCAGGAACATCTGGACCAGATGACCAAACTAGCAGCTGAAGAGGAGCTTTGTGATGCTGAGCGCTTCAGTGATGTCATTGAATTTGATGTTCAGGAAGATGTGAAATACTGTGGGCAGCTGTGGGAGGGCAGTCCACCCATGGCTGCTCCTGAACCAGCTTACAGCGAGAGCCTCCAAGAAGTGAAGAACACCATCCTCTCTAAAGCTTCAAAGTTTGCTGGGATCACTCTCTCACAGCTCAGAACCAAAATTCAGGACCTGTGGAACGCCCTCCTCAGTGAGAACTTTGCTTTCAGTGTCAAGAACACACCTGAAGTTGTAGTGTACAGAAAACTGGAGGTCCTGGCCAGAAAGCAGACCTGGATCCTGATAAGAAGCATGAAGACCACTGAAGACCAGCTTTTTAACACAACTGAGAATGGAACGCACTACGAGGCAGCAGTAAGTTATCTTTATAAAGAAAATAAACTGAAGATATGAAATATTTACAAATTCTTCATTCTAACATAAAATTTGAATTTTCCTTATTTTTCTTTTGTTTAGGATCAGCACGGAGGAGCCAGAGGATTCAATGAATCAGAAGAAATTCCTGGACATAAAGAAGCCCTGCAGCACAAAGACATTGCTGCAGCAGCTGCAGAGATTCAACAACATTTAGAAAAACAAGATAATATTCCACTAAATATCGCCATCACAGGAGAATCTGGTTCTGGTAAATCCAGCTTTGTTAATTCCTTCAGAGGTGTGAGTGATGATGAGGAGGGAGCTGCTCCTACTGGTGTGAAACAAACCACCTCAGAGGTCACACTGTACCCCCATCCCAACTATTCCAATGTTACTTTGTGGGATCTTCCTGGATTCGGCACCACCAAGTTTCCAGCTAAGAAGTACCTGAAGCTTCTTGGATTTGAGAAGTTTGACTTCTTCATCATCTCAGACACTCGCTTCACAGAAAATGACGTGAAACTCGCTCAGGAGATTCAGAGGATGAAGAAAAAGTTCTGCTTTGTTCGATCAAAGATCGACAACGATATAAATGCTGAGAGGAGAAAGAGAGACTTCAGTGCAGAGAGGACTCTTAAAGTAATCAGAGACGACTGCGTTCACAGTGAGTGTCTCATCACAGCTGAGTGAGATCTGGATTCACTTTTTAAACATATCCTAGTTTTAAATTATTTATTCTTTGTCTTGGTTCCTGGGTCAGTGACACAGTGTTTTGAGTTTGTATGAGTTCCGTGGGTGTTTGTTCCCTTTGTGGTCGTGGTCTCCTCAGGTGTGTCCTTGTGTCTCCGTGTTCCCTCTCTTGTCTTGTTAGTACGTCTCTAGTCCTACTCTTTGTTTCTCCCTTTCCTGTTCCCATGTTCTTCTCTCTGTGTTTCATCCTTTGGCTACCCAGTCTGTCATGTGTCTCCATGTCTGTTCATTCCCAGTCCCAGTGTCAAGCTCACGTGTCTTTGTCAGAGTCGGTGTGTTATTTCCTGTTTTATTTTGACAGTCTCATGTGTGTGCCCTCATGTGTGTTAACTTCCTGTATCATCAGTTAACTACTGTAGTTACTATTTCTCCCACTGTTCTTTGTCATGTTGTCATCATATTTGCTCCAGCTGTGAGCTCTGTTTGGAGAGTTCCCTGATTAATATTCTTAGGTTTCCGCTGTAGTTTATCTTGTGACCTGTAAATCCAGCATCAAAGCTTCTCTTGAGTCCTGCATATTGGATCCACGACTCTTCCTTCCACACAGGATCCTATGATATTATTTTATAAATCTAACCATGTCAACATGTTTCTCTATCACACAGGTCTACAAGACATCGAGTCTCCACAGGTCTTCCTGGTGTCGAGTTTTAAGCAGCACTGGTGTGATTTCTCTCTTTTACAAGAGACCTTAGAGAGAGAACTTCCTATGAAGAAGAGAGATGCTCTGCTGTGTGCCATGCTCAACATCAACCCAGAGACCATCATCAAGAAGAAAAAAGCTTTTCAGTCCAAATTAACATACTGGGCCACTCTGTCTGCACTTGGAGCAGCTGTTCAAGTTCCTGGTCTTTCTAGTGCTGTTGATCCTGCTTTGCTGGTTGGTGCTGTCACACATTTTGTTCATGCGTTTGGTCTCGATATCCTGTCTCTGAAGAGACTTTCTGCCAGAACAGGTGTGCCCTACGCTGATTTGTGTGCTGTCATCATTTCACCACTGGCTGCAGCAGAAATAACTATAGAGCTCCTCTTGAAGGTGATGACCCAACTGGGATGCACAGCTTCATTAATGGCAGCAGAGGAAGTATCCAGATTTATTCCATTAATTGGAATCCCAATAGCCATGGGTTTCTCTTTCACTACAACTTATAAAATTCTGAATGTTATCCTCAATCAGCTCGCTGATGATGCTCAGAGGGTGTTTGAAAAAGCTCTGGGTCTGTAAAGATAAAAGACAATGAAGCTGATCAGTGTGTCAGGGGCTTCAGCAGGTCTCATTTCCTCTGATCACAGCAGAAACAGATTAACTTCTCCCAGCTTCACACACTGAAAGTTTCCTCTTCCTCACATCAACACAGGAACAAATGTGATCTCATTACTCAGATATGAACTGTGTCAACGTTATAAACTTTGTAATATATAGAAGAGCTGCTGAATAGTGTTATTGTTGTTGTTGGTTTTTTTTGTGTGTGTAATGAGTTTCAACACTATGAACAGTAATGTTCATCTTCATCATTCCTGTCTGGTATTAATAAAATGTATTTTAGCGTATTTCATAATATCCTCCTAAACTTGGGGGGGATAAGTAAACCTGGTGAATCACTGAACTCTCAGCTTCATTAAAATGGATCATTATGGGTAAATGTAATATAGAGGTCCCCATTTACTCCATAACGCAATGATTTATTTGGTACATGTATACAGATCTATAATTATAATCTGAAACTAAACTGAGCGACCTTCAGTAACTTGTTCTAAAAAAAAATCAACCTACCGTCATTTTACAGTCATCAGAAATATGAGTCTTGGTTTTCCTGCAGAACATTTCAGGCTGAGCAGCCAATCCCAGTCAGAGAGAAGTGGCTGTGACAGAAACACAGCAGAGAGGACAGAAGGTCAGAGCTCTCAATTCAAGGAGCAAACACACAAAACAAGACGGGAAGAAATTTTATAGGCTGGAAATACAAAAAGAAAATGAAGGACAAGCTGGTAAAAGGTGGATGAGGGTCAGCAGTAGAATAAAATGGATAAAATAAAATAAAAATAAATTTCTCATTATAATGGTCTGAAATAATGAGAAACTGTGACTGCAGTTTTTAAATTTAACAATTATTTGTGATGCTGTGTGTATTAATAATAGCAAACTATATAAGGACAATAAATAGAGGAAAGATTTACAGGAAAATTAAACATTCCTCGTGTTTTCATCTAGTTTCAAAAATCTGATCTTAAACATCAAGAACCCTGAACAGTTTTTATTCTCCTGCTGCAGGTTTGGAGGATGTTGTTTTATTCTTGTCACACAGTGGTGACAATTATTGAATAGATTATATTAATGGACCAACAGGTTTGATTACAGGAGCACAGCCGTGTGTTTAAATGAGACACAGAGGCAGGGATGCAAATTTAAAGAACAAACCAGCTTTGGTGAACCGAACCACAGATTTGACAACCACAGGTTTATGCCACAATGATGAAAAAGAAAATTACAAAAAACATTTTAATACATAAAACTACCAGCATAAAGACTTAGCCACGTGTTAGTCCTCAGGTCTCAATGTCGGGCGCACCCTGGTAACCTGACTTTGAAACGCTTCTAGAAAAATCTGATTACATAAGTTGAATTTCCATGAAAATCCCAAACATCACTCACACAAAGAGAACATCCCTCACAGCAGCTTATTGTACACAGACCCAAATAAAAACTTATCTGAAGGGTAGAGTCCAAAAATCTCTGGGTTCAAAAGAAAATAAGAATCCAAAAATGTGAGTCAGTGGTCTTAAGCATCACCAGCTGTGTGTGAAAGTGTGGATGAGACAGTGGAAAAGAAGGGAATCAGTCTCTCTGTCTCTGTAAGTAAGTGGGCTAAATCACAGGAGGAGTCCACCTCAGCACCAGAGGACCTGTCAGCAGAAAGGGTCTGAGGAATAATACAGATATTAATTATGCTGTTCTAGCTAAAATCCACAACTTAGGTCTTTGCAGACATCATATTTCACATCAATTTGTAGGTAAAATATCAACATTTGCAAAAAAAAACCCTTGTACAAACTTTGCATTGCTGCAATATATCTTTGAAAATCTTTTTTTGTTAAAATTTAGAAAAACAAATACTTTCCAAACACAGTGTTGGAGCCATATGGACTTTGTGGTGATAAAGTGTTGTGTGTATGGTGTTGCTTGTCTATTCCAGAGATTACGGTTAGCTTCTTTGTCACGTGGGAGGTGTTTAACCCTCATGCCTCACTGTGTTCAGTGGAATATAACCAAACTTGTCAAAAGATTTTTTTTTTTTTTAATTTTAAAATTTCAGTGTGAATTTCTTAATGAACGAGTGGGAAATACATTCACCTGGTTACCGGTCGGGCGGCCTTGAGAATGGGTGAGTAGGGACAGTGTGGTTTTTGTTGACCGTGTTCGCTTGTGCGTGTCAGTCGTCTTGTCTCGAGCCTTCAAGTAGTTTGTACGTGCTCGGGTTTGACTGCGATGTGGATGGATTGCTGAAATATTCGATAAATGCTCAGTGGAAAATGTTTGGAGACTGATTAAAAACAGCAAAGCAGCATTCCCTACTTCATCCTTGGAGTGGATTCATTGATATCAAGTCACTTCATCCACATTGAAATACTGCAGTTATTTGCTTTTATGGATTTCCAGAGGTCATTGAGAAATGGAATCACTTCAGTGTGAACAGACTCACGCTGCACTGAAACTGTAATTGTACACACAGAATCTCAGCTGTGGAAACATAAAGCCAGACATGCAATAAACGGCTGTGTATGGAAGAAAACACTGATTGCAGCGGTTATTTGTGACGTGTCCACTGGTGAAAAGTCTGCTGAGCTGTTTATGATGCATTAAAGACGTGTAACTTATCGCGTTCATTATGAATTTGAAATGACTGATTTGTCAAAATGTGGTTTGAATCATCTGTAATAAGCTGAGTCAGGGATTTTTCTAAAGTCAGAATGACTAGAAAAGTCTCCAAAAACTTGAAGCATTTGAGGGTCTGGCTGCAAAACACAATGTCAAACTCACTGCAGAGTCTTTGGGAAATAAAATTGAAAGGTTGCAAAAGGAGCATAAAATAAATGTGAACAAAATTAGAAATCTGATTCCTTCAATGAAGGTCTTGATGGATGCTCAGTCATCCAGGTAAGTAAATCGCAAAAGGTTCACATTCAGATGAACAGAATCAACCTTTATTTCTGCAGCATTCATCCTTTGTCTTTTTAGTTGCTGCAGTTCTTCAGAGATTTTTAATCACTGTTTTATCGTCATTTCTCATTGGAGGAGGCGGCACTCGAATCATTTCATGCAGAAGTAAATGATTGTAGATTAGACGCAGGAGGGGGAGGAGACGCAGGTGAATGTAATTAACAACAATCAAATCAACAACTCTGAAACAGGAGAATAATAAACACAGAGATAAGAGGACTCACACTACATTCAGCCAAACGATGAGTCTGATGTTCAGATGTGTGGCGTGTAAGACAGCACTGTTTGTGAATGAAGACATTTGACTCAATGAGAAATGAATTTAACTGAAATATTATTTTCATTTAACTAAAATTATATCAGTGCTCTACTTAATATTGTTCTTTTTTCTTTTTTAAATTTTGTATCTGCAGAATTTCACTTCAGCATAGATCAAATGTTTGTTTTTCATTTCATTTTTATTAACTTAATTGTGACACATTAAGCAGAGTATGCTAAGTTTTAAAATGTTATGATATTCACAAGAATATCATAACATTTGTTTTTGTGAGCATGCTCACAAGAACTGTTCTGCTTCGTTCGCTCAAAGATTGACAACAATATACAAGCTGAGAAAAGAAAGAGACTCAAGCAAAGAGGAGACTTCCTATAGGAAGGTGAGTTTCCTATGTGATCATGTATTTCAGAGTGAGACAAATTTTGGGATGTTTTCTGGGATGCGTCCCCCTGGAGGAAAACGGCCCTCTTTTTTTTTTTTTTTTTTTTTTCCCCCAGTGGTTTTTACACTCAACACAAATTACAATTATTGGTTTGGCTCCTCTTCGCTTGCTGATCCTTTCTTGATATATTTTAGGCTGATAACAGCAGATTTTCTTTTTCGTTTTTTAATGTATTAAAGTAGCTTTGCATGAGCTTTAGGCAAACATTACTGTTTGTTAGACTCCCTCGGTGTCCTTTCTGTAAAGGGTCATTAATGATTCTGTAACCTGATTTCTTGTTACTGCTGTTCAGACTCTGGGCTGTGGGTGAAGGCTGAGCTACTACAACTAACTTTCCATAATAAACACCAACACAGCAGACCTCAGCTTTGCTACCTCTGCTCGTGCATGTACCCTAACCCTAAGCTCTGATATGGTGAGCTGTATTACGCGAGTGAGAAGGTGGTTGCTCTGAGAACGAGACTGACACACTGTTTAAACCATATGTCAAAACGTAGTCAAAGGAGCTTGCAAAGAAAGGGTCTGGACTTCTCTAAGTTGCTTGAAGACGTTTCACCTCTCATCCGAGAAGCTTCTTCAGTTCTAAGGTCAAATGCAAGCTCCTTTGACTACGATGACCTGGATGACTGAGAACCTTCACAGCCATATGTCAAAACATTTTTGAAATTTAAGCAGCAGGCATCTGGTTACCCAAAAAATGTGAAAGCAGCTGAGAAACAGCAGAAGTCTGAAGAGAAAGGACATCAGACCCCACTAAGATTGAGTTTTTTTTTTTTTCTTTAAACACAAATCAGCAGTTGTAATAAACTGCGGTTCTCCATGTGAGCAGAAATGCCATCAGCTTTGTTTCATCTCTGATGATGGTCCAGTGGTGTCACGCTGATGGTAGAGGGTTGCTGGTGAAGGATGTGAATGTCTTTGTCAGTGCAATGACAACAGCTAATGCAAGGCTCGTGTTGTATGGCTTGTTAGTCTTCACCTCTCATCCCAGTGAGTGGGTGCTTCCATTAGGCCCATATCTCGGCGAGCTGACTGATGAGCTCAGTGATGGTGGGTCTGGAGAGGAGGATGATCACAGTACAGGGTTTGTCTCCGGTGGTCCAAAAGCCTATGCTTTAGCACAAAAAAGGATAAGACTCAGGTTAAGTGTAAAGGTGTAACACTCAGTGCTGTTAACTCTAAAGTCGTTACCCCCGAATCATTGAAAGGCTTAGTCCGGGTATTTGTGGCCAACAGGGGATGCACATTTAGTTGCTGTGTCTGACACCATCAGGTCAGGTGGTCTATAACAAGGGAAGGTGCTGCCTGATTATACAACGCTCCCTCATGGATACTGAGCAGGATCAAGCCTTTGATGGAACGCTTCAGCACCCATTTAGTCTGGTTATTAGTGGGCTGAGTAATTGTAGATAGACTTTCTGTTAGGTTTTGTATTGTTGATTGTCATTTATGCTTAGAAATATTTAACCATATATGCTTAGAGGTGTATAATCAATTGTGTAGTGATAGGACTGTGATCTTTAGCAGGCTGCAAAGGCTTGGTGTGTATTCCACACTAGAATGCACACCCACAGCCTAGGAACATCAGAGAGGTCCTATCTTCTCTTTGTTGATATATGGTATAGCAAACACACGTATATCTCTTTAAGTATAAGAGCCTTTTGTTCAGATGGACCCGCTAGACTCCTGGCACCAGCTTTGGGGAGTCTTCACAGGGTAACATCTTGACCTCACACAAATCACAACACACACACACACACACACACACACACACACACACACACACACACACACACACACAGGCAAGGTACTCTTTGTGTTTATGTAGACGTCATATGTTAATGAACCTATGGATATTCATGCAACCTCAATAAAAGAGCAGTGTTACGGGGGAACGGACGAGAGCAACTGGGGTCAAGCGAAGGAACAGCGTTTGTCCGGTTCTCTCCCGTGCACGAGAAACATGAAGAACTTTGCCTACTCATGTCTTGCTTTGCTGTGTAATTATATTGTCTTCAACGTTCCAGCGGATAGGTTTGTAGCTTGAACCTATCACTTTCTTTGTCAAAAGCGTCATTGAAAATGCGTCCAGCATTATTTCAACCAAAACTGATAATATTGTTTACATCTACTCCTGCTGGCAGCCTTTAAAATGCTTCTCCAGATAAGAAAAATCACCTTTGTGAATGCTGTACCAGAATCTCTGCGTGACGATGACCTTTTACCTCCCGATAAGAGCAACTTGCTCATTATCAACGATGTTACAGCTTCTAACAGCGTAGAACTTCAAAACATGTTCACACAATACGTTCATCAGAGGAACGTGGGCTGCATGTGTTTAGTTCAGAATTGGTTTAGGCAGGGAAAATCCAGTAGAACAATTTCACTGAGCACTAGTTACTTAATTCTGTTTATTAACCCTACAGATAAATACCAAATCTCAATTTTAGGTAGACGGATGTTTCCACGTAGTACAAAATACTACTTAGAAGCTTTTAATGATGACACATCTACCTCATACAGGTATTTTCTAATAGATTATAAATCGAGAATGCCTGACTATTTAAGACTTGGAACCAATTTGTTATCAGACTGTCAAGTTGTTAAAGAGGTAAAAAAGGATGTCGTCTTCACGGATGTGGAAAAACTTTGCACTGCTGGAGGAGTTGTATAAATCCCTGCCTCGTATATGGAGGAATATTATTAGTAATGTCTAACATGGATTTTATTAATGGGCTGTGTGAGATGGCTCTCAGTGCTTTAAAGGGTAAAATCCCTTTTTTTTTTCTTCCAGAATAGAATAATCCTTTAATTGTCCCACAAGGGGGAAATTTGAGTGTAACAGCAGCAAGAAAGACACATATACAAATGTCTTTTTATACAAACAGTACACAAGACAAAGAACAGAAAAATACACAATTTTTACATATTTACATGGTGTACAGAAAGAGCTGAGCGCGCACAGGCAGAAATGTTGAGAGCGCGAGCAACACAATGCGTGTCTATGGTGGAAATTGATATTGACTGAATATTTCCGAAGATGGTGTCATCTTCTACGACAGTTCTTTGTATTTCTCTCAGTCTCAAAGCGTTGTTTGCAGCCACCATTGCACAAATTCTTTCCTCTTGCTGCGGAGTCAAAAGTGGACCTCTTCCACCTCTTCTAGGTTGCCTGGCAGTCCTTTTTGAGATGCAGATGAAAAAACACAAACATAAATAAGCGCAAACATGCTTACAGTAATTGTTACAGGACTATCATTCAAAACTCCTTTCTTTACAGCATTACTGTATTGTACTACAGCACACTATGCCACACCTGGGCCAAGTCTGCGCTTCAGTTACAATACGTCTTTATGTAAAGATCTATGAGGTCATGTCCTAATGCAAGTCTCCTGTATGACTATGAAAGTGCAGAGCAAATTAGTTTGTGCTGAATAACTACATTACAGTATGCTCACCTGTTTTCCCGACAAAATGTCTGAATAATAGAACTTACAGTAGTTCTCCCAACATTTGGCTGCACCCATCGACCAGCCTCGGCCATTGTGAGGCCATGGTTTATCACATGATCCACAAGTGTTGCCCTGATTTCGTCAGGAACGTGTCTATGTGGTTGGCCTCTTCTTACCCGGTTTTGTCCTCATCCTCCACCAATCCTCACCCCTCTTCCACAAGGCTGACGTTCCATGTTCTGCAGTTTTGTAGATTCAGTATGCACCTCATGCCAATCCTGTCTGTTGGTTTACATTATATATATACTTGTAGAGTAGGGGATACTGTAATGCGATTCACCTGTGACTGGGTAGAAGAGGCTTTTCATTGGTTGCAAGTAAGAGTAACACACACCAATTTTCATTAGTGTGAGATAAGGTTCACCTAAGAAAAGTAATTTATGGAGATTTTCATGGAAACTCCTTAAAAATAGGGTTTTCAAAATGGGTGTACAAATTGTTTGACAAGATGTTCAACAATTTTGAGTGCACTGACACAAGCAATGAAATGAAGACAGTGATAGTGATGAATAGCAAGTCAAAAGTGACCATTCTTTAGATATTTGTACTTAACTGCTTCATGTCAGGGCTCTAGACTAACTTTTTGCCATGGGCGTACCGGTACGCCTAACTTTTTTAAGGTAGGCGTACCAGCACAAAAGTTAGGCGCACACAAATTTTATAATAATTTATATAATATGTGTTTTTCTGGATACACTGTGCTTTTTCAGCATTCAAAGATTGATGACACCGTGTCAGAGCACTGGCTATGAATTTCAGAAGGATCAGGCCTTAACTTAACAGAAAAGTTAGCAATAGTTCTTTTCCTATTACAGCTACATCCACTTCTGTCGTGCCTAGGCTGCTCACTAGGGCTGGGTATCATCACTGATTTCTATAATCCATTCGATTCTGGTTTTCAAAGTCCCGATTCGATTCAACTTAGCCTCAGACGGTCAGAAATATTATAATTCTGATCATTTATCAGTACTGACTTCATCAGAATTGTGAACATCACAGCAGATGCCTTAGTGTGAAAGTAACTGAGAATAAAACACAGAAAAACATGAAGGAGATTTTCCTGGTCTGGCTTTTTATAGCAGATAACCTTAAAAATATTCTACAATGTTCTGTATATAAAGTTTAAATTTCTTCAGTATTGAACAACAGAAAAAATAGGCTTTCTTGTCCGAGGTCATTTAAGTGAAAAAATGAAAAGAAAAAGACAGCAGCGCTGTAAACAACGGTAGACTGGTGGGTAATAAGCGAATGAATAATACAGAAAACAGAGATTGGAGACGGGAAACTGTTCTTGAAGTACAGAGAGAGCTAGCTGTGCATGAAGTGTGATTTTAATAGTCGTGGAAGCAAAACAGCAAAATTCATGACGACATTGATCAAATGTGAAGCGCAGTTTGCTGCTTCTTTTGCTGCTGGCTCGGTGAATTTTGGTTGGAGAGAGACAAAACCTGCAGCTCAGAATCAGCGCAAAACGACGTAATCACAGCGCGGACCAGACGCATCAGGATCGCTAAGCTCCGACAGCGTGTCCGTCTACGGGCCGTCGGGTGAGAAAGCCGAGAAAGACAAAGCTGATTCTGATGCGTCGGGTCGTTCTGTGTTTACGTCTTTGTGTGGAGTCCGTGTACCTGCTCTCATTTGCTGTTTGGTTGTTGTTGAAATGGTTTTGTGAGCTTTAATCTGAGAATCTGGCGTTTCTGGCAAAACGGTTATATTTAAAAGTCGATTCAGGATTTAATGAATTGTTATCGCTTTATTCAAGCTACTCACCTCCCACTTCCACCTGCACTTTCAACTGGACCATGGCCAATCAGAGAGGTCCCGCCCCTTACTATCTGATTGGTTTAGTCCACGATAGGGGCAAAATGTGTGTCTGTTGTTGACCACAGGGAAGGTTGCAGATTTTTTTTTTTTTGCTACCCGAACAGTTGGTCGCACAGGTGCAACCAAATATATATTTTTTAGTCGCACCACTGAAAAATTTGGTCGCATTTGCGACCAAATTGGTCGCACTCTAGAGCCCTGCATGTTCAAAGGCATTTGCCGAAATGAACATGAAACCGCCACAAGGTTGTGCCAAAATGACTACATGTTGTGGAGGTTGAACTAACTATTGTGAAAAGTTTAATTCTGTTGTGAGAAATGCACCAAAGCAACTGAGAAAAACTGTAAAGTTCTCCAGAGGCCTGCTAATGAACTAATCATCTGATTCGGGTGTGCTGACCCAGGGCGTGTTATCTAAAACTTGCAGCACACCGGGCCCTGGTACCTGGAGTTCCCCACCCCTGCTTTGACTAGTAATGATTTCATGAACTCCTTTACAAATAAAATGTAACCATTACTGAAAAATAATCCCAAATTTGATAACTGCTGATATTTTAGACTCTTTCTCTCTGATCTTTCTGAGTTAACTTCAATAATTACTTCCTCCAAACTATCAACGTGTCTTTTAGACCCCATTCCTACAAAACTGCTCAAAGAAGTCCTGCCATTAATTAATTCTTCGATCTTAAATATGATCAACCTATCTCTAATAATCGGCTATGTACCACAGGCCTTCAAGCTGGCTGTAGTTAAACCTTTACTCAAAAAACATCTCTAGACCCAGCAGTCTTAGCTAATTATAGGCCAATCTCCAACCTTCCTTTCATATCAAAAATCCTTGAAAAAGTAGTTGTCAAACAGCTAACAGATCATCTGCAGAGGAATGGTTTATTTGAAGAGTTTCAGTCAGGTTTCAGAGCTCATCACAGCACAGAAACAGCTTTAGTGAAGGTTACAAATGATCTTCTTATGGCCTCTGACAGTGGACTCATCTCTGTGCTTGTCCTGCTAGACCTCAGTGCAGCGTTCGATACTGTCGACCATAATATCCTATTAGAGCGATTAGAACATGCTGTGTAGGTGTTACAGGTACTGTGCTGCAGTGGTTTGTATCATATCTATCTAATAGAATCAGAAACTTTATTGTCATTGTCAATAGACTCCAGTTTGTGCATGTAAATGGAGAGTCCTCTTCACACACTGAGGTTAATTATGGAGTTCCACAGGGTTCAGTGGTAGGACCAATTCTGTTTACATTATACATGCTTCCCTTAGGCAGTATCATTAGAAGACATAGCATACATTTACACTGCTATGCAGATGACACCCAGCTCTATCTGTCCATGAAGCCAGATAACACACACCAATAAGTTAAACTGCAGGGATGTCTTAAAGACATAAAGACCTGGATGGCCGCTAACTTTCTGCTTCTTAATTCAGATCAAACTGAGGTTATTGTACTCAGCCCTGAAAATCTTAGAAATATGGTATCTAACCAGATTCTTACTCTGGATGGCATTACCTTGGCCTCCAGAAACGCTGTGAGGAAACTTGTTTTTGACCAGGATATTTTGCTCCACACTCAGACTTCAGGTCAACATAAGACTTTATTATTTTGAGCAGTGAGGGGTTTTTCCAAATCTGACTTTTTAATTTAGTTCATATGTATCTATCAATATTCTTCTTAGTCAGCAATGTGTTGCTGATGTCCTGATGACAGCCTCATCAGCTGCATGATCGATCCAGTCTGTGCATCAAGTCCTCTCCTGCACGTTCTGCTGAGTATTTATTATTCACCATGAATGACATGGAGCATCTGAATATTTTAAGACAAACTCATAGAAAATAAATGTGTACCAATAAAATGTTATCAACAATGATGGAGATAAAAGTTATAAATCATATATAAATCATTTGTGTTGCAGTTCCTCACTGTGACCACTGGAGGGCAGTGACCACTCATCACAATCTAGTTTCTGTGCTACACACTTCTACGTGTTACCTTAAACCATACAGTCTGCATCAAAAGAGGTTATTATGCTGAAAGCTACAAAATAATAACTCCAGTCTCATCATTTCAGCTGATTAGCCCAAAGTGCTGATGTTAACAAAGAACTACAAAAACAGCATCACATCATTTCTGTAGTTCTTCTACATTATATATTGTCTAAATTAGGGGTCTCAAACTTTTTTTTACATTACAGGCCAAATAGGGTCCTTAAGTTGGCCGGACCAGTGAAATGTTCTGTCAGTGTGAAGAAGTCACAGACTGAACTGTTTTTCTACAGGATGAGGAAAAAGCTGCTGTGACAAAAAAATCTGTCAGCACGACTCTCTGGACTGAAACTGTAAGAAATGGAATGACAGAAAATGTTCTGCTAGCTCACTGTCCACACTATCCAGTTTTTCTTACTGTTCTTTTTTGGAGTCTGTAAAAAAAAAAAAAAAAAAAAATTCTATAGCAGAAAGAAAAAAACAAACTTTGTCATTTCATTGTTTTTAGCTGAATTACTGTGTGTAGTATGAAGGGCCATAAGGGACGTTTTTATCAGTAGGAAAAGCTGTAAAACTCAAGTCCAAAATATCTGTGTGTGCTTGTTTGTGGTGAGCAGCAGATCAGAGAATTATTATAATTTATAATTATTATAAACAGCTTCACGCTCACATCCAGGCTGGTGAGACTCATTCAGACACTGACTGTGGCTCTGCTGCATGCAGGCATTTCTGTATCTGTGCCTTTAAAAAAAAATACATATAGTTTATCTAATATTCACTGAACTGTACGTTTGGTCTTTTTCAAGAAAACAATTTTTATTCAGTGTTTTCATAAAAGTCTTGTTTTTATGGATTTACTGCTACCAGTGAAGTTTGCCACATTTTGTCCTCCACAGTGGGAAATGGCTGAAATTAAAACTGGGATCACTTTATCCTCCTAATATTATACTTTTTTTTTTTAAAATGCACTCGGCATTTCCCTGAAGCACAGACAGATGCTCATTTTACGTTTTTACTTGTTTCTTCATGTTTTCCTGACACACTTTAAATTATTTAAATCTGACTTCTGTCTCTCTGTGTACCTGGCCTGTACCACTGCACTCACTGTCTTGAAATGTATTTATTTACTGACACTAAGATCACATTTGTTGCTGTATTGACGCGATGAAGAGGAAAGTTTCAGTGTGTGAAGCTGGGAGAGGTTGCTGTTGTTTCTGCTCTGATCAGAGGAAGTGAACAATGCTACGAAGCTCTTTTGTATACAGCAGCTTTAAATGCATCACTGAGTCACACTGTCGGTTACTTACTGCTTCACATCCAAAGCCTTTCAAATACTTTCTTTATGTTGGACGTCAAACTTTCTTTGTGCTTGTTGATGCTGGAAGTGGCAAACAGCAGAGCATCTCTCTGGACCTCAGGAAGTTCTCTCTCTAGGTTCTCATGCAGGAGAGAGAAGTTGTTGGATGGAAATCTCTGAGTGCTGTTATAAAAGAGACATAACATGATTCAGAGTTTAACTTTATCATCAAGAAGCAGCAGTTAAAAAATGTTAATATAAAGTTTGTTGCATGTGTGTAATGAAACATAAAGAGGATGACAAATGATCCCGCACACATCGCTGCAGCTCAAAGATCAGACGTTACCAAGACGACACCCAGAATCTGTAGTTTGCATGTAGATCACTCTGAAACCAATCGAGCAGTGGGACTCGTGTTGTTTCTAGGGGTAAAAGTGCAATAAGGAAATGACACTTGTCACAATATAAATAATGATCTGTTTGCTTTCTTCCACTTATCCAGTTCAGGGTCTCAGGCTGGCTGGTGTGTCGAGGGGGTGTTGGAGCCTATTCCTGTCGTAGGCTCAAAGGTGGGGTGCACCCCAGGGAGGCTAGTCTACCACACAGCTACCACAGTCTCTGGACTGCAGGAAGAAGACAGGGAAAAACCAACCACACACACCAGACCTGTGGTTAGCCAAGTGCAAGCCTCCTGCTGTGATGGAAAGATTGGCAGTCTGCAGAGACTCCCTGCAAGGAACATCAGAGGAATGTTAGCATCCTCAAAGAGCTTAGTGAGGACAGGAATATTTAGATTTTCACCTGACCGTTTCCATTTTTTCCTAAAGAATATGAACGTTTCATTTGAGATTAATGTGCCTTCAATCTGACCCTGTCAGAATGCAGTATTATTAAAATTGTTATTTATCTGTACATTAAATAAATAATGTTGCATAGCAGGCAGATGAGCTGAGACCTCCATACTGATAAAAGGTTACAGGCCCTCAGAGCACACAGGGATGTTTCTGCTCCCTGTTTTTGTCCTCTGAAGTTTGAAGTAACCACATTACTATATGGTCCATTTTACTGGGCCATACCTGTAATTATGCAGTGATGCTGGGACCTGGAAGAAAGGAGGACATGTGTACACAGCAGGAAACTGTCAGGCCAAGAAACTGAGAAACTAAAAAAAATGAACATTTTGTAAATAAAACCTCATTACAAGCACACTGAGTGTCTCAGGTCCTTAATGGGGTCACAATAACAAATTATGTTTTTTACTTTAATATTTGAGAGACACAATAGTTTTAAGTAAAAACAGACCCGAAGGCATTATAGCATATGTACATTTTGTTTGAATGATTTTGAGGATTTCAGCTTTTGAAGTTTTTACAATGAATATTAAATCACTGATAGTGCACTTTTTCATTTAGATTATTATGATTATTATTATGATTATTATTACTACTATTATTATTACTATTATTACTACTACTGTCACAGTGTATGCTTTTAGGAAGAATGTCAGTTTGTTATGAATGTTGGGAATGTTATTCAGGGAGGGCAGATTGTGTTCTTTTTGTTGGTGTTGTGATCCTGTTTTATGAAAAACAAGGACGGTAAAATGAAGACATGTTTGTGCTTCAACAAACAAGAACGTAATGAATCTAATCTGACTCTGTGGATCGCATGTAAAGAACCCCTCATAACTAATTAATAGATTTTTTTTTTTTAATTTCATCAGGGTGTGAATAATGACTTTTCCCCACATGGTGGTCAATACAAGTGCCACATTTCTCATCTGTTCCTCTGACATGTTACTGTCCACATTGTTGTCCTGACACCTCCATCCATGACTGCATCAGGTATATTTACTATCACTCTCCACTTTCTGTGTTTGATATCAGCAGGGAGTGATGAGCTCACAGCCAACAGCTGCTGTAATGAATCAATCCAAACATCAGTCTGGCTGAAAGGTAAAGATGATGTGAAAAACTGCTATTGGAGTTGTTATTTGAAGTAAACAGTGAAAGTTAGCTGTCAGGTTAAATAAACACTAAGTGAACACTACAGTTTTCTCCAGCAGAGGGCGCAGTGTGTTAAGAGATTTAGCTCTGCTCTTCACTCTGCACTTCTTGTAAATCAGCTGCTTTACACACACTGCTGCCCACACAAAGACGCTGACTGGTTTTCATTTGGATCATGTCTTTCTGTTATATAATCTATTCAGTTCAATTCAATTTTATTTATATATCGCCAAATCACAACAAAAGTCGCCTCAAGGCGCTTCATAGATTCATAATCTAAAATATGAAAAGCATCTAAACTGTCTTCATACATCAGGCTGTAGAAACAGGATGTCAGGATTTCACGGAGCTCCTGCTGCACCTCAAACTCACAAAATAATTACTCATATAGTTCCACTGTTGAGGGAAAAGTCCTGTTAAACTGATGGAGGCAGAACTAGGGCTGGGTATCGTCACTGATTTCTAGAATCGATTCAATTCCGATTCACAAGGTACCGAATCGATTCGATCCACGATTTGATTTAATTCGATTCGATTCAATTCGATTTGAATCTGGGAAATTTTGACAGTCAATAATATTATAATTCAGACCAGTACATTTACATATTTTTGTATCTATAAAAAGGAAGCTGACACACACAAGACTTTATCAAAGGTGTGAGCATCACAGCAGATGCCTTTGTGTCAAAGTAGCTGAAGATAAAACACAGAAACACATGAAGGTGATTTTCCTGGCCTGGATCTTTATGTATTAGGAGACCCTTCAGCTTTGAGTCACTTATCCACTTCTCTTGCTCATTGGGTACAAACAACGATTATGCTGGGGAGGAAGCTGCTGGTGAAAGAGTGGGAGGCCTCATCGACTCCTACCTTATCTCAGTGGTATATCTCTTTGGGACAAGTGGCAGCTTACGAAAGATTATCATATAGACTGCTAAATAGACTGGACGACTATAATGATAAGTGGGCTAATTACTTTTTACATACAGGTCAGTGACGTATCCGGCTAAAGTAGTTAAGTTCGGACTAAATAGGATAGCTGTAATCTGGTCTAAGTGGAATGTTGGCATCACTTTTTTTGGGGGGGGGGATGGAAATATGCACTGATGCTCAATTTGTTCTGTTGTTACTGGGAATGTCCATTCTGCTAGTTTTTGGGTGGTTTTTTTTTTGGGGGGGGGGGGGGGGGTTCTGGGTTTTTTTTTTTTTTTTGTATATTAAAATCTAATAAAGTTTGAGTCATAAAAAAAAATTCTGCAGTACATCAAAAACGAAAGAAAACCATTAATCAACACATGAATGTTACCTATGAAGTTACAGCGGTTTTATTAGAGACACAGCTAAAGCGTTTTGCATAATTTTAAAAAGTTTAAATTTGTTCAATATTGAACGGCAGAAATTAGATTCTTTTTTCAGAAGTATGTAAAACGAAAAAAAAAACGTCGGCCGACAGCGCTGTAAACAACGGTAGACTTGTGCGTAACAAGCAAGCGAATAATGCAGAAAACAGACAGACAGGGAGAGAGAGAGAGAGAGAGAGAGAGAGAGAGAGAGAGAGAGCTGTGCATGAAGTGTGATTTTATCGTGGTGAAGCAAAATAGCAAAAGTCAGAGGGAATTCATGATGATGTTTATGTGAAGTGTAGTTTGAGTAGTTAGTTGAGCTTCTTTTGCAGCTGTCGGCTTCCAGCCCCGAGCGTCAGCAGAGAAAGGCGACATCTCACTGATTCTGATCTGCGGGTCTGCGCTGTGTGTTTACACCTTTGTGCAGAAGCCGTGTTCCTCCTCTCATTTACTGTCTTAGCTGTTTGGTGGTTGTTGAAATTTTGTGATCTTTCACCTGAGATTCTGGCATTTCGGGCAAAATAAATTTATATTAAAAAAATCGATTTCCCAAGCTAGGCGAGTGGCTCCAGCAGATCCCGGGAATAACATCGGAGATCTCTGTCCAGAGGAGCGCAGTCCTGGGAACAGCTAAGATACTGCGCAGGACCCTCAAGCTCCCAGGCCTCTGGTAGAGGACCCGAGCTTGAAGGATAAACCGCCCGCAGGGGCGTGCTGGGTGTTTTATTTTTATATATATTTTTATATATATTTTTATATATATATATATATATATATATATATATATATATATATATATATATATGCATGCCAGTACCAGCTCTTTTAATAATTTACTGTTTTAAAGGAAAAACCTTGGTCACTTGGACAAATATTACTTTGGTTGTAATTATTTTCCTCTATAGAATGTAATTGACTTCTACAGTGGCCTGCTTTTGTTACTGGTAACATGAGTAACATCAAAAATTTTCTCCCCTTCAGCATTTACCATTTTCCCCACAATATAATGTACTACCATAATCTACACCCAGTCAATAACACAAAATGTCCTTAAAGGAAACATCAGCAACCCAAAAAAGTCTGCAGCTCCAAACTTATGTAAACCTCCAGTCTCCCTCTCTCCCCTACGTGGTGAATTGTTTGTCAACCTTTATTCATCCTAACCTTGGTCCAGTCTCAGTGTCAAGTCAGTCTAACCTTTAGTCCACGTCGTCAGTCCATCGCAGTTCAGTCACCCACATCACTCGCATTCACACCATATATTGCTGATAGTGGAGACTCCCGCGCAAATAATCAGATTCTCCACCCTCAGCAACATGAGCTCATTCATTTGTTTTATTTTCTAGAAAAAAGTTCTTTATAATCTTTAACTGGATTGACTCGCTGCAATCCTTTTAAACAGGAACTCAATTGCTCATCAGTTCCCACAGATGGCTTCTCCTCGGCCCATTATAATCTGGAAAAGCTCACCTTATATTTACTCACCCGAAAATTTTTACAGCACTGTTAAATCAATCTTGCAGGCCTGCTTAAAACAAAAATGAGACAAAGAGAGCTGATTATTAGCTCATCAAAACACAATCCTGACAGGATTTCTCTAAGTGCACTGTTACAATTTTAAAGGGCCCAGTTCTAATGATTAATAAAACTCTATTAAAATAAGAAAACAACCCAAACCTAACTGTCAAAATCCATCACTAAAACAACAGCCCCAAAAATCTTAATCACAGAAAAGTTTTGCTCACTAATCAATATGTTATGGAGATTAGAACTTCAGGGCCACAAAGGTTTTGCCCTACTCTTGGTTAAATTAATACTTACATAGTCTGAACTCAGACTTAAAATCACTCCCTCTGTTTATTTTCCCCACATCATATTTCAGTGGCCTCAGGTTCTTCAGCGTCCTGACAATCTGAGGTCAACTGACATAATTTCACCTGCTAAATACACAGAAAATCTTGTTAAAAGCCGCACAGTTTGCACACCATTGATATTCTCATTAAGCCCTTTCTAAAGATGTTATAACAATGTGTCATCACTAAATTCTAAATGTATTTTCCAAATCTGCACTACTGCACTTAGTCACAGACCTGACCACTTTATTTAATTATCCTGTATGTTACCAAGCCTTTCTTCTCACAGTCACAGTGTCTCTTTCAGTGCAAGCTTCACTCATCTGGTCAGACAGGAAACCCAAGTTCTCCTTTTTCTTTTCATATCTCAAGAAGTTGCCATGACAAGAGAAATACATATTTAAACATTACCACATTATTAAATTATTTTATTTTCTTCCTAGAGTAATCACTTGTTTAGCTCAATCGACACAAAAGCACTTCCAATTCACTATTTTAAAACTACTTTATGCTTTTCATCACTTTTCATTTTCGCCAAAGTCACTCTATTGTCGTGGAACTTTCCTGAGTTATTCCTCACTTCAAGCTTTAAGTATGTTGAATCTAGCATTTCTGTCATGTATTCACATTCATGAATGTAAGCATGTCTTCATTGTGTTGTTGTTATGTGTTCATATTAATATTGAGTGTAAGCTGATTCTTCATTGCATATGTGTTTTATAATCAGGTTTAATTCATGCATCTTTGCACTGAGCTGTGGATTCAAACTGTCTCACTTCTGATTCTCTCCAAATATAATTTCACATGTAACAATTTGTATATGTGTGTTTTCTATTCATTAATGTAATTGTTAGTTAGTTTATTTATTTTTTTATCTCTCTATTTTTCTTTTTTTCTTCTTTTTCTTTTTTCTTTTTTTACCTCTTTGTTGTGATGTGGTGGACATTCCTGAACCTCCATGAGTTCAGTCTCAATTTTCGATCAAATTTTCCCACATGCTTTCACTATGTTATGTCTAGGTTCACTTCTCACTAATGATCCTCGTCCCTCTTTCTGGATCAAAACACATTTAAGTTTTCACCGATTCCGTGTTTCAACACAGCGGGCGTGATTGCGGATGCCGTGCAGGTGCGTCCGCACCGCACCGCAGTCCACGCCCCACCACATATGTACTTTCCTTTTGTGAAACATCTTGCAAAACAAATATGACTTTGTGATAGCATAGCTGCAGCTTCTAATCTCTTGTTATCACCAAACACCCCATCTGTTAGAGACTGTGTCAGCTTCCAAACAAAACAAACAATATTGACTGAACCAGCAGCAAAAGATCCACACTACGCTTCACGTAAACATCGTCATTAATTCACTGACCTTTGCTGTTTTACTTCCACCACAATAAAATCACACTTCATGCACAGCTCTCTCTCTCTCTGTACTTCAACAACAGTTTCCTGTCTAAAAATCTGTTTTCTGCATTATTCGCTTGCTTGTTACGCACAAGTCTACCGTTGTTTACAGCCTGTCGGCCGCTGTTTTTTTTTCCTTTTACTTACTTCCAAAAAAGCCTCATTTCTGCAGTTCAATACTGAACAAATTGAAACTTTTTAAAATTATGCAAAATTGCAAAACTACTTTGACACAAAGGCCTCTGCTGTGATGCTCACCCCTTTGATAAAGTCTCACAAGTGTCAGCTTTCTTTTTATGGATATAAAAAGATGTAAATTTACTGAATGATCTGAATTTGTTAGGTGACGGCTGTGTGCGGACAGGGATAGGACCCAAGATGCAGACTCCAGAGAGAAACTTAAACCAAAACAGCTTTAATGCTGAACTCAAACATAACATAACTGGAAAAAGGTCAAAAATAAACTAGCACCGGCGGATTGACAAAACACACAGCAAAATAAACGGTAGATCGCGACACAGACACAGAGAAACACAGGGCTTAAATACACAGAGGGAGCAATCAGGGAATGAGTAACAGGAGGGAAACACAGCTGGGACAAATCGGAACTGACGAGAGCAAAGAAGCGTAAATTGAACACACTGAGATAAGACAGAGACCTTCAAAGTAAAGCAGGAAACACATAACACAGACTGAACAAAGACACAGACTCACATGCAGGCACTACAGAGGGAACAGAGACGTGGGACCAGGGCAGACACAAACACTGACTGGACACGGGGATATAGGAACTAAGGATACACAGAGACGCGAACTAGACAAGGGGATACAGGTGACAGGGGAGACAGAACAACTAGAGAAGACAGACATAAACCATAAGACAGAACTCAAAGAAACCAAAGACTAGAAAGTATAAATAATACAATAAACTCAAAACCCCTTGGTCAACGACCCAGGCATCCTAACAGTACCCCCCCCCCCCTCAAGGGCTGGCTTCCAGACAGCCCAAACCAAAACACCAAAACAAAAAAAAACAACCCAACCAGGGTGGGCGGTGGGGGAAACAGGAAGGAGGGCCTGAAACAAGCCAAACACAAGGAGCCAGAAACAAAAAAAGTGCAAACAAGGGAGCCCGGAAAGCAACATAACAAAACACAGGCTCAGGACAGGCGCAGGCGGCCAGGAAAAACAGTTCACACAAAGTTCAGGGGGCCGGCCCGGAGGCTGACAGCACGATAGTCCAAACCCGGGAAGTTCAGGGGGGCGGCCCGGAGGCTGACGGCCCAAGAGCCCAGAAAACAGTTCAGGGGGCCGGGCAGGCAGGAGACACCGGCGGCGACGGAGTAGGTCAGGAGGCCGGCCGGGCGGGAGGCACTGGCGGCGGCGTAGTTCAGGGGGCCGTCCATGACGGCGGCGTAGTTCAGGGGGTTGTCCATGATGGCAACGACGTCCAGTCATCGGCCGGACAGGACGAGCAGGCCGGACAGGATGTGCAGGACGTGCAGGCCGGACGGGACGTGCAGGACGTGCAGGCCGGACGGGATGTGCAGGACGTGCAGGCCGGACGGGACGTGCAGGACGTGCAGGCCGAGCAGACCGGACAAGATGTGCAGGAACAGACAGCGTGGAGACCTCAGGAGCAGACGAAGCTGAACACTCGGAGGCTGGACCAGGCGGAGCTGCAGAGGCTGAGGCTGGACCAGGCGGAGCTGCAGAGGCTGAGGTCGGACCAGGCGGAGCTGCAGAGGCTGGGGGCGGACCAGGCGGAGCTACAGACTCGGAGGCCGGACCAGACGGAGCTGCAGACTCGGAGGCCGGACCAGGCGGAGCTGCAGACTCGGAGGCCGGACCAGGCGGAGCAGCAGAGGCAGGACCAGGCGGAGCTGCAGACTCGGAGGCCGGACCAGGCGGTGGAGCCGGTGGTGGCTGATCAGCCTCGCCAGAACCATCAGCAGACACTGGGACGTGCTGGCTGGGTCCTCCCGGACCCCCAGCTGACGAGGCAAGAGGCTGAACGGGCCCCTCGGACCCTCCAGCGGAGACAGGTGGCTGAACGGGCCCCTCGGACCCTCCAGCGGAGACGGGTGGCTGAACGGGCCCCTCGGACCCTCCAGCAGGAAGAGACGGCTGAACGGGCCCCTCGGACCCTCCAGCGGAGACAGGTGGCTGAACGGGCCCCTCGGACCCTCCAGCGGAGACGGGTGGCTGAACGGGCCCCTCGGACCCTCCAGCAGGAAGAGACGGCTGAAGCGGTTCCTCGGACCCTCCAGCAGAGACAGGTGGCTGAACGGGCCCCTCGGACCCTCCAGCAGAGACAGGTGGCTGAAGCAGTTCTCCAGAACCCCCAGCAGGAAGAGACGGCTGAAGCGGTTCTCCAGAACCCCCAGCGGGAACAGACGGTGGAGTGAATGACTGAGGTGAGAACTGAGCAGGTGACTGAGCTGACAGGTGAGCTAATGTTTGAGCTATGGAGAGAAGTTTAAGTTGTATTGACTGTTGTAACAATGGTAGTAATGGTGGGTGAGGTGGTGGATGAGCACTAAGCTGAGCTATGTCTTCCGAGCCTACGGAAAACTGCTGGACGGGCTCACCTGAGCCTCCAGCGAGGACAGAAACCGGTGCAGGGGCCTGCTGGGCAGTAGCCGCTCCCACCCACGGAATAGGCACGGGCGCAGAGACTAGCGGAGCCTCAGCCAGCCTGGAAACTGGAGCAGGGACAAACTGGGCCCTAGCCCCCCTCACCCGAGGAATTGATACAGGTGCAGGAGACGGCTGGACCGCAGCTGCCCTGGGCGGAGGAGCACCGGAAGGCAAAGGAGCAGGCTCACTGAAAACTGGTTCATCAAAAATAGGTGACGACCCTTTCCCACCACGTTTAACAGTCCGTACAGTCTTAGGTTTAGCAGTGTTCACAGTCTCAGAAAAAACAGACTCGGCAAACTTGGGTTTTAGCTTGTTCCCACTCCAACGAGCAGACCTCGAACTAAAAATCCCAGACGAATGCTTATTGTGATGAACTAGCGCGGGAGGATTCAAACCAAAACTGGCCTCCCAATCCAAATCCTTGTCGAGAAAAGAAATCCCAAAAGTGTCTGAGGTGAGTTCATAGTCTTTACCGTTTAACGGCTCAGGTGGAGTTTGGAAAGTGTAGTCCTTTTGACTCACCACCGGAGGTTGCTCAGACGTGTCCATATGACGGCGACGTGAGCGCCGTTTCCTTTGGGCAGAGGTAGCTGGCGGTGTGAGCAACTGAGCCTCCGGTGCACAGAACGGTGACGCTGAGGATGGAGCGTGAGCGCCTGAAGCCACACGGAGGACTCCCAACTGAAGCGGCTGCATCTTGAGTGCCAGCGGAGCAACAGGTGGAGACTTCTGACAGCTCCGGGGACCACCGAGAGCCAGCCGAGTGCCATGGAAAATGCGCCCGACGTCAGGGGTGAGCCATGGCTTCCAGCGGAGTTCCTCCTCCAGCTGGGCAAAGGCTGCTCGGCGTCGTTCAATGTCTGCTGGGTCCATAGTATGGTCGCGATCTTCTGTTAGGTGACGGCTGTGTGCGGACAGGGATAGGACCCAAGATGCAGACTCCAGAGAGAAACTTAAACCAAAACAGCTTTAATGCTGAACTCAAACATAACATAACTGGAAAAAGGTCAAAAATAAACTAGCACCGGCGGATTGACAAAACACACAGCAAAATAAACGGTAGATCACGACACAGACACAGAGAAACACAGGGCTTAAATACACAGAGGGAGCAATCAGGGAATGGGTAACAGGAGGGAAACACAGCTGGGACAAATCGGAACTGACGAGAGCAAAGAAGCGTAAATTGAACACACTGAGATAAGACAGAGACCTTCAAAGTAAAACAGGAAACACATAACACAGACTGAACAAAGACACAGACTCACATGCAGGCACTACAGAGGGAACAGAGACGTGGGACCAGGGCAGACACAAACACTGACTGGACACGGGGATATAGGAACTAAGGATACACAGAGACGCGAACTAGACAAGGGGATACAGGTGACAGGGGAGACAGAACAACTAGAGAAGACAGACATAAACCATAAGACAGAACTCAAAGAAACCAAAGACTAGAAAGTATAAATAATACAATAAACTCAAAACCCCTTGGTCAACGACCCAGGCATCCTAACAGAATTATAATATTTCTGACTGTCTGAGGCTAAATTTCCCCGATTCAAATCGAATCGAATCATAGATTGAATCGATTCTAGAAACTAGTTTGACAATCTCTCCAGCATTGGAACCATCATCTGTTTTCTCTTCAGTAACCTTCGGTCACGCTCTCGGTTGATTTTTCTCTAGTCGGCACACTCATTTCCTCCATTACCGGGCGGCACGGCGGCTGGCTGCTTCCCAAACAAATACACATGTGGGGCTTGGCACTTGTGCTGTACGTAACAAGTCACGTGACGTGACGCTGCGGCTGTGATTGGTTCGGCTCTGCGCTAGTTAATTTGGATTGGCTGTTCTTTTTCTTCTTTTTTTTTAAGAGAGGAAGAGAGAGAGATGAGGTCTATCACAATAGTTTCATTTTTCTGTCAAGAAAAAGTTATTTCGCAATACATATCGTTATCGTTCTATCGCCCAGCTCTACTCCTCAGATATTATGGCAGTAGACCTGCCAGGAAATTTTAAGAACTTTAAATTTTCAGTGCCTTGAAATGTATCTTGACATCATACCGTTTTGTATGTTAACTGAAAAATGTATTATTATTATTTTTCCAATTGTGTGATAACTTTCAACATCTCTCTTACTGCAGTTATCAGGGATCAGGATGGCTGACTTTAAATTAGTTAGAAAACAAATTAAAGCTCTACAACTCCATGACAAACCATCAGCTGTTGGATTAGTTAAGGAGCCACTGGGGATGGATGACATCACACTAAATATCGCCATCACAGGAGAATCTGGCTCTGGGAAATCCACCTTTGTTAACGCTCTCAGAGACCTGTCCGATGGTGACGAGGGAGCTGCTCCTACTGGTGTTACAGAAACCACATCAGAGGTCGGACCGTACCCCCATCCAAACTATCCCAATGTTACTTTATGGGATCTCCCTGGAATCGGCACCACCAAGTTCCCCGCTGATAAATATTTGGAGCTTGTTGGATTTGAGAAGTTTGACTTCTTCATCATCGTCTCAGCCGATCGCTTCAGAGAAAATGATGTGAAACTGGCTCAGGAGATTCAGAGGATGGAGAAGAAGTTCTACTTTGTTCGCTCAAAGATTGACAACGATTTACGAGCTGAAGAAAGAAGTCAGAGAGAGTTTAAGGTGGAGAAGACTCTTTCACAAATCAGACAAGACTGCATTCAAGGTGAGTGTCACATGAGATCATTTATATGAGTGAGACCAGTTTCTGGATTTAATGATGGTGATGCAGTTGTTGGAGAGTTCAGGCCACAGTTGAACAGTTCATCTCTGTTAGTTTTATGACTGTGTGGCTGCAGGATGCTTCTTTAGTTCATCCTCTGTTAATCTCCTTCCTTTAGGCCAACTTTCTGCTGATTGGCTGCCCCTCACTGACACACACGTGCACGTTTCTTTCCTTCTCTGACACAGGACTCACAGAATTAGGCATCAAGACTCCGCAGGTCTTCCTGGTGTCCAGCTTTCAGCTCCACCAGTATGACTTCTCCCTCTTACACAAAGCCTTAGAGAGCGGCCTTCCTGAAGTCAAGAGAGATGCTCTGCTTTTGGCCACGCCCAGTATCAGCAGCGAGATCATCAACAAGAAGAAAGAAGCTTTCAAGGTATGATTGTACTGTCAGACACTCTGTCTACAGCTTTACTGGAGTCTGATCAGCATACTCAAGGCTTTTTTTCTTAATCTGCCCTCACTCATCATAACATCAGCATTCACTCGAACAAAGGAGGTTATCAGCCAAGGTTTATCAGTCTAAGAGCAAATTCATATAAGAGAGGCCATGGTGACACCATGCAACAGACCTGAACGCGTTTGATTCTACAAATACAGAGAAAACTATGATGTTAGAAACATAAAAAGAGACGAAGAGAAGAAGCAGAAGCAGATAATCTCAGTGAGATGACCCATGTGACGAGTCTGAGGTTCACATTGAGGCTTATACAGTTTATGGGTGAAAATATTTACCTCTGTTGTGGGGACATCACCGTTTATAAATCTGATATAACTGTGTCTACATGAAGACACTGTCTTTCAGCAGAATCATAATAAACATCTCAATTTTCTTAAAGCCCCAAAAGCACAACATACGATGTAAGACGGGCTAATGTTGTTTGTTTTTGTGCAAAATTACCATGAAATCTTACATAATTAAAATGACTACAATATCAATAATATGCTACAATTATTATATAATTATTATTACTCACTGCCTCTTATTATAGTGTGCCTTCTTTAAGTATTTGTAAGTAATAACACTGTAAATTCAAATCAAATACATATAAATTCGATTTAATTACAGAGAACTTTTTCTTTCGATTGGGGAAATTTTTATAAACAGTTATTGAAATTTGTTTTTAGAATAAATTTAAATATTTCGGTGTGTGATGATGATGTAAGATTAAATAAAGCAAAAGAACTCGAAAAAAAGCCCCAAAGTTTAAAGTTTATCCTCTTTTTTTCATTCCAGGTATCAGAGACTAGAGATGGCACGATACCACTTTTTTATGTCCGATACCGATACCGATATCATAAATTTGGATATCTGCCGATACCGATATGAATCCGATATAATGTTTTTTAATCAACAAAACTGTTTTTTAAAATATCTTGCTGCATTTTGCAAGTCTGCAAGTTCATACTCAAGTTTAAAACAACAACTACACTAAAGCTATTCTGTTATACCTGTATACAAAAAAAATATTTCATAGTTCAGCAATACTGATCAATCTAATAAACTTAAACCTACACCATCCTCCCTATTCTGGTATTTTAAAGAGTACTTAGCGTAAATATTAAGCAACCTAACTAATAGGGTTCCAACTCCCAGCAACAACAAAAAGAAATAAATAAAAAATAAGGAACCACCCCTCACGCGCCACCTCATGATGCTTAATCGACGTAATCAACCTTAATTTGATGCAGTGTGAAAAAAAATGCACAGAAATCAATTATTTTTCAAGAAATATTAAATAGATTCAACATCTTTCTTCAACAAAATTGCAGACTGCACAGATGGTACCTTCCCAAAGTAAAAAGTACTATAGCTTACTAGGGTATATATTAGACTTAATAGTCACTATATACAGTAATTGACTTCTATTCATTTTACATCAAATTAAAACTTTGGGTGTCAGATAATTATTTATTAAAAGCTCGACATTTTAAATGAGAATAAGAAAGAAAAGTATGTCTTTGTGCCCCCTATTCCCTGTTCATGCCCTATCGGCCCCCCTGGCTAAACTTTGCTAGATCCGCCCCTGCACAGTTACCAGCCGTCAGCTACGTAGAAAAAGATCCTCGAGTAGAAAGTAATATTAAATAAATTCTAACAACAGCTTATCAAGCTTAAACGTTCTGCTGTTGTTCAGCCGCTGGTTTCCTCTTTGTGGTGCAAAGTGGGCCAAAAACAAACAAGAGATACGGACTTGCGACAGAAAAGCCGATCAGCTGATCATTTAAGCAGTTTCACGATTGAAGTAGCAGCCGGAGAGCGAGAGGCAGTCGCTCGTTAAGCTTAACGTGGGAATGCTTTACAAACATTCAGAGATGGACTTACACACTTGCTTTACTTCTCTCGGGGATAACTTTGTCGGAGATGAAATGCCAGGTTGCTAGCGAAGCTCCACATGCTATCCAGACCACCGACAGGTCCGGCATGCCACAGCTGCTCTATCACGTGATGCATACTGCTCCGACTGCTAACGTTCTGAGGTGAGTTACAGCGTGTTGCAAGTTTTGCGAGGTGCTTTCGTGATATTAATGGATCGGATTACATTTTTTATTTTTCTCCGATATCCGATCCAGTAATTTAGGTCAGTATCGGACCGATACCGATACGTAATATCGGATCGGTCCATCTCTATCAGAGACAAGCACAGAAAACCAATTTGAAATTGAAACTGTGAGAGAATAAATCAAAGAAGCTCTGCTGAACAATGACAAATCACTGGCTATCACAAAGATCAAGGAGTTACTGGACAAGGAGAGGAACATTCCACTGAATATCGCCATCACAGGAGAATCTGGCTCTGGGAAATCCACCTTTGTTAATGCCTTCAGGGGCATGGACAACAGAGAGGAGGGAGCGGCCCTGACCGGTGTTGTAGAAACCACCTCAGAGGTCACACCGTACCCCCATCCAAACTATCCCAAGGTTACTTTATGGGATCTCCCTGGAATCGGCACCACCAAGTTCCCAGCTGATAAATATTTGGAGCTTGTTGAATTTGAGAAGTTTGACTTCTTCATCATCGTCTCAGCCGATCGCTTCAGAGAAAATGATGTGAAACTCTCTCAGCAGATTCAGAGGATGGAGAAGAAGTTCTACTTTGTTCGCTCAAAGATTGACAACGATTTACGAGCCGAGAGAAGAAAGAGAGACTTCAGCAAAGAGGAGACTCTTAGGAAAATGAGGGAAAACTGCATTCAAGGTGAGACTGATTTGTGTGTTCATCATCTCATACCAAAAACGTTTGTTCACCAAAGCTTACTGAGAGAAAGCTGCTTGAACATCACCATCCAGGGTGATAGACAAGGTACAGCCCAGACAGGAGGAGGATGATTGTCCTGATGATGGTGACACAGCTGCTGAAGAAGTCAGGCAAATGCTGGATAGATTAACTTTGTTATAAGGAAACTTTATTATACTTATTATAGTGTTTGGGAGGAGCTTGCAGTCTGATATCATCAGGTGATTTTGTATTAAGATAGTTCTCGATGAGTCACAGACGTCAAAATCATTTTTGTTGCAGTCGGTAGCTTAAATGTTACACATAAAGTGGCACAGTGTATTTTAAAATATAACTATATAATAAGCTTAATAAGGAATATATAGCAACAGTAAGCTATAAAATCAGCATATGAAAACACGACCCCAGTCTGTATGTGGTGGCTTACACAGTTACACTATGAGTTCAAATCCTTTACACATGTATGAAGTCAGTCGGCTCACTGAATCTGCTGAAAGATAAAATGCAGTTTTAGATGTTTTTATTATTTTGTATCTTATCATCATACTGTTTGTTTTTTCTGTGCCAGGACTCAGAGATTTAGGCGTCGAGGCTCCGCAGGTGTTCCTGGTGTCCAGCTTTGAGCTCCACCTGTACGACTTCTCTCTCTTACATGAGACCTTAGACAGAGACCTTCCTGAACACAAAAGACATGCTCTGCTGCGCGCCATGCCCAACATCAGCCTGGAGATCATCGACAAGAAGAAAAAAACTTTCAAGCGCCGATTGTATTGGTTGTCCGCTCTGTCTGCAGCTGTAGCTGCTGTTCCAGTTCCTAGGCTTTCTATTGCTGTTGACATAGCGGTGCTAGTTGGTGCTGTCACAAATTACGTCTTTGGGTTTGGTCTTGATATCAAGTCTCTGCAGAGACTGTCTGCCAGCACAGGCGTGCCATACGCCAATCTGCGTGCCGTCATCGTTTCTCCGCTGGCTGCGGTGAAAATATCGAAAGAGCTCCTCCTGAAGGTGTTGAGCCAAATTGCAGGAACAGTTACATTTATGGCACTGGAGGAAGTTTCCAGATTCATTCCAATAGTTGGAATCCCGCTGGCAATGGTGTTCTCTTTTACTACAACTTACAGACTTTTGAATTTCATCCTCAACCAGCTCGCTGAAGATGCCCAGAAGGTGTTCAAAAAAGCTCTGGGTCTGAACACCTCAGCGTGATTTAAATAGTTAAAGGCGATAAAGTGACACGTTTAAAACAGAAGGGTATGAAATAAAATTCCTAAATCATTGAATATGCAGTGAATCCAGCTGTAAACCAGCATCCTTACAGCTGATCAGTGCATCAGAGGCCTCGGCAGGTCTCATGACCTCAGAAACAACAGAGGAACCTCTCCCACCTTTACACAGCAACACAATAATGTGGCCTTTATATCCATCCATCCACCCTGCATCCATCCATCCATCCATCCATCCATCCATCCACCCATCCATCCATCCTGCCTCCATCCATCCATCCATCCTGCATCCATCCATCCATCCTGCATCATCCATCCATCCACCCTGCATCCATCCATCCATCCTGCATCCATCATCCATCCATCCATCATCCATCCATCCATTCTGCATCCATCCATCCATCCTGCATCCATCCATCCTGCATCCATCCATTCTGCATCCATCCTGCATCCATCCTGCATCCATCCAGCATCCATCCATCCTGCATCCATCCATCCATCCATCCTGCATCCATCCATCAAGACCACCATATAACACATCATAACCCCAGCTGAGTTAGTGTCTATAATTACTGAATGTGGTGTGGACAGGATTTTACAAACTGTTTATTCATGTGTTATGTTGAACTTTCGTCTGTACCTAACTTATTGGTTACAAAATGTTTCATCTGCGATGGAATTTGGTTTGAGTCACCACTAAATATGAAATGAAGATCTTGAAAACACCCACAGGCCTGGCAAAAAATCTGTATGCTGTGTTTTTTTTTGTTTTTTTGTTTTTTTGTTTTTTTTTGGGGCCTGTCCCGTTTGGCTCTTTTGCCATCAGAATTGTTGTCTAAAGGCAAAGAAAGATGCCCAACGGATTTACTTTACCAAACTGACCATCCCAGCCTTGCCGTAATGGTCCATTTGATTCACCTTTTATTGTTTATTTTATTTTCACTTACTGAATACGGGACAGACTTGACTGGGGGAAAGAAGGGGAGAAAGAAAGAGGGAAAGAGAAACAGCTGAGAAGAGGGACAGGGGAGAAGGGCAAAAGACAAAAACCAACAGAACGGGCAGAGAAAAAAAATGCATATATCAATCACCTGGATCACCTGCTGAGAAAGAAAAAAGAAAGCAAGCAGAAGAGAACAAGAGTAATAGAATAAACAACATCAATGATATATGGGAATATGACAGCAAATACTAAATGTTAAACATTATTGTGCAGCACATAAGATCAACAGAACACAGTGTGCTTTGAGGTAGGAGCCAAAAAGGGTGTAGTTTGTGGGTGTGATCACCCGTGTGTACACCTGTGAGCATGGACGCGCTTGTTTTTTGTTTTTTTAAAAGGTTCCTTCATGTAATAATCTGCTAGAGGGTGTGGGGGGGCCACAGCCCCGTCCTCCAGGGCGTGAAGCAGGTGTGGAGGAGATCAAAACTCCAGACATCCAGAGGCCCCCAGAACACAAGAGACCAAGGAAGACCAACAGAGGGGCAGCTGCGCCACTGTCCCGGAAAGAGCTGAGGAGAGTCCCAGATGAGGGCTCACTCAGCAGCCGCGGAGCAGAAGCCAGGGGGAGTTGCAGTGACGCGCCCGTGAGCTCCGCCGGCAGCCAGCTGCGCCTGAGTGACCGAGCCCCAGGCCGAGAGGCCGGGGGCACCCCACCTCCGAAGTGGCCCGAGCGAGCCCCAGGCTCCAGGCCCCGATAAGCGGCCGCCAAGGAGTGAGCCGGTGTGTACCTGGACGCCCATCCCCGGACACAAAGAACCACCAACGCACCGATGTCTGAGGGGTTCCGCCACTGGCAGGGGAAGTGGTGGTAGGGGGAGATAGGCCTCCATACCTTGGAGGGCCTAAGATGTCCCCAGAGAGGTGGCGCCTGACACCCAACCTGACATATAGACACAGACATACAGGCACACACAGATACAAACATCCATTCCCACCCTCATGCTCTCATATGCACTTACTCCACACTCAACCAACGTGGAGACAGACATAAAGAGACGTTGTACACACGATCACACTCCCCAAGCGTACTCTACAAACCGGGTCTAGGTGCCCCCGCCCCTGGAGGGGGGAACTGCACCCAGACCCAGGTGGTGTTTCCCTTTTCCCTGCGGTGGGGGGAGGCAGACCGCCCCGACTCCGCAGCAGCAGGAAGGCTCCACACTCCAGACCACAGTCGGACAGCCAACTCCTCCTCCTAGTCCTAGCCCCCCTGCTCCAGCAGGTCGCAGAGAACGGGGGTGAGAGAAGACTCCGAACCTCCCTCCACCCGCTCATTGTAATGTTGATGCATGGGTGTTCTAAGGTGCATTTAAAACCCAGGAGGGCTTGGAGCTACCTGCCAGAGAGCAGCAGGTAAGCACACGGTCCCTCCTGCTAGCCCTCAATGTCTACGTGTATTTAAAATTGAGAGGTGGGCAACGATGCCAGGGGTGGGGTGTACACCCTGATGGTACTTTGGACTCCGTGTATCATGCCCACCCCCAAGATCCTATATGTATGTGTAATGAGAGTGTGAGTAATGTGAATGTCTAAGTTGTGGGATAAAATTGAGGCAGAGGCAGCCAGAAGGGGACAGAGGGGGGGGGGGGGGGGGGTAGCCTCCTCTGCACCCTGGTGACATACCCCTACTCCAAGGCCCTGCATGTGTGGGTGGTTGTGGTGGAGCGGGAAGAGGGAGGCAGCTGGAGATGGGGAGGGAAGGAAGGGAGGGGCAAGTGACCCCTCCCTGGGGCCAGCTCCCCCGCTGACCCCAGTAGGCACCCCCATACTCCGCGACCCGCCAGGGAAAGGGGGCCCAGGCCCATCCAGACCGGGCCCAGTGCAGCAGCGCCGCCCGGCCCCACAGAGCCCGGGACAGTCCACCCAACCCCACCACAGAGAAAACTGCACCCACCCCACCATCCACTCATCTTCCAGACTACATAAGACGGTAAACGCCCAGGCTGAGATCTTCCTCCACCTCTCCTGTATCTCCCCCTCCTGCAGAGGCAGCTCCTGAGGAGAGGAAAGCTCCTGCAAGATGTGACAATCTCCCCCACCAGTTGAAGAGCCCCCCAGGTGGCTCGACGCACCGGCGGCACCCTGCTCCAGGGCTGGGCCCCCATGCACCCACCCGCCCACAACCCCGGCAACACACCAACCAGGACCCAAGCCCCCGAGGCCCGGTCCGGGTCCCAGCCCAGAGACGGAGCGCCCCCAGAACCTCACGCCCATCCCGGACCCACCCAGGGGCAGCCAGGCTACCAGGTCAGTAACCCACGTCCGTCAGCACAGACCCTCCCCTAGCCCCGCTGCACGCAGCCGCGAGGAAACAGTCACCGGAGAGCCAACAGAGCCCCTAACCGGACATGACCGCTACCCCGGGTTGAGCCCCCCAAGGAAGATGCCTCCGGGGAACCCCCCGACGCCCTAAGCCTGTCCCTACCCCCACACCAATCACAACAGTGAAGGCGGGACCAAACTATGACCCCCCACTAGGTGATGGAGCTGATCAAAGGAGCCCAGAGCAATTGATCTGATGTGGTGGCAGAGGCTGTATCAAGACTAATGTAATCTAATAGATAATTTCTATATTGGTTAGAATTAAGATTATTTTTATTTTTCCAGTTCATGAGGACTGTTTTCTTGGCTATGCATAGGGCAGTGAAAACCATATGGGCGATATTCTTTTCTGAAGTGACATTATCTAAGCTGCCCAACAAACACACTAAGGGGGAAGTTGGAATGTTACATTTCAGACACTTCGATAAGTCTTCACATATCTCGCGCCAAAACTTCTGAACTGGTGGACAGAACCAAAGAGCGTGGATATAATTGTCCAGTGAATTGGTTTGGCAGTGTGAGCAGTTGTTGGTAGACGTAAAGCCCATCTTGAACATCCGATGACCTGTATAGTGCACTCTATGTAATATTTTGTATTGAATTAATTGAAGACTGGGATTTCTAATTAGATGAAAGGTTTTTAAGCAAATCTGAGACCAGAAGTTTAGGTCTAAGTTAACTGATAAATCTGCTTCCCATTTTGCAATAGGAAGTGATATTGATTCATCTGTTTTAGAAAGCATTCTGTATATTTTGGATAGTAATTTGGGGGGTTTAAGAGTAAGAAATTGAACCACACTTGGTGGTGTTTGTAGTTCAACTTGACCCGGTTTAAATTTCTTTTTTACTATGGATTTAATTTGTTGATATTCTAAAAATCTTTTCTTGTTGATCCCATATTGTGTAACTAGTCCGTCAAATGAAATAAATTCTGTTCCTTCTAGTATATGTTCTAAATATTTGATTCCTTTATCACTCCAATCTGAAAAGTTTATCATATTATTGTTTTGTAATATGTCAGGGTTGTTCCAGATAGGTGTACGTTTGCATGGGATTAATGAAGACGCCGTCAATTTTAGAAACTCCCACCATGCTGTCAGAGAAGAGCTGATGTTGATGCTTTTAAAGCATTCATGTCGTTGGATGTTTGAGCTGATAAATGGTAGGTCTGAGATCTCTAGATTATTGCAGAGTGCTTGTTCTACATCTAGCCAAGGTTCATCTAAGAGGGTGTGTTTTAGCCATCCTGAGATAAACTGAAGCCTGTTGGCTAAGAAGTAGTGCTGAAAGTTAGGCAGTTCTAGTCCTCCTTTATCCTTGGTCTTTTGTAGTGTTTTTAAGCTTATACGTGGGGGTTTATTTTTCCAAAGGAATTTGGACATACATGAATCTAGAGATCTGAACCAATCTTGTGGCGGTTTAGTTGGGATCATTGAGAATAAATAATTTATTTTTGGTAAGACCATCATTTTTATAGCGGCAACCCTTCCCATGAGTGATATGGGTAGACATTTCCATCTAGCCAGATCATCTTCTACCTTCTTTAAAAGTGGGATATGGTTTAATTTAGTTAGATCTGCAAGCTTGGGAGAAACATTAATACCTAAATATTTTATATTTCCCGATTGCAGTGGTGTAGAAGAGGAATTATGGAAGGAGCAATTAATCGGTAGGACTGTAGATTTTGACCAGTTAATTGAGTAATCTGATATTCTTGCAAAAGAGTTTATCAATTCAATCACCCCAGAGATATTGGTTTGTGAATTTTGGAGAAAGAGTAACACATCATCCGCATAAAGGCTGATTTTATGTTCCACGTTCTTGCATTTTATGCCCTTAATTACTGAATTCTGTCTAATTGCTGCTGCTAGTGGTTCAATAAAAATTGCAAATAGTGAAGGGGAGAGTGGGCATCCCTGCCTGGTGCCCCTCAAGAGACAGAAGCTGGAGGATGTCTGGTCATTTGTTCTAACACAAGCTGTTGGGGAATTATATAATATTTTTAACCAGTTTATGAAAGAGGATCCAAAACCAAATTTGTGTAAAGTTGCAAATAGAAATTTCCAGTTAACTCTGTCAAATGCTTTTTCTGCGTCTAAAGAGAATATTGTAGTTTCTAGGTTTTTACTGTATGAGTAGTCTATCAAATTAAGTAATCTACGTGTATTTGTTGATGAGTGCCTACCTTTTATGAAACCAGTTTGGTCAGGATGAATTAAGAGGGGGGTTATTTTCTCCAGTCTCTTTGAGAGAGCTTTGCAGATTATTTTAAGGTCTACATTTATAAGGGATATTGGACGATAGCTTGAGGGATATACAGGGTCTTTGCCTGGTTTTAGCAGGAGATTAATGTTTGCAGAATTCATATTTGATGGAAGTCTGCCCTTTTCTTTAATTTCCAACAACGTTCTGTAGAAAACTGGTGCTAGAATCGACCAGAATTCTTTGTAGAATTCTGCAGGAAAGCCATCTGGACCTGGAGCCTTATTATTGTGCATACTTATCAGGGCTTCCTGGAGTTCACCTGGTGTCAGTGGTGAATCCAGTGCCATTGCTTGAGTGTCCAATAATTTTGGAAGAGTTATGTTGTCCAAAAACTGATCAATTTCTTTTTTAGATGGGTTTATTTGTGGTGAATACAACGTTTTATAGAAATCCCTGAAAATGTTGTTTATTTGTATCGGATCATATATTGTGTTCCCAGATGAATCTTGAACAGCACATATAGTTGTTTTTTCTTTATTTATTTTTAGCTGGTTTGCTAGAAATTGACCGGATTTATTACCATGTTCATAATTTTGTAGGCGTAGTCTTTGTACTAAGAATTTTGTTTTTTTATCAATTATCTCATTTAATTCTAGTTTTGTTTTGCGTATTTTGTTCAATGTTTCCTGATCTTGGTGGGACGCGTAGGCTTCTTCTAGTGATTTGATGTTTTTTTCTAATTCCTGAATATTTTTGTTTTCTTTTTTCTTTTTATGTGATGAGAAAGAAATTATTTTACCTCTCATCACAGCTTTCCCTGCTTCCCATAGAACAGAAGCTGATGTTTCGGGAGTGTCATTATAGTTCAAATATGAAGTCCACTCTTTTTTAAAATATTTAATAAAGTCTTCATCTTTAAGTAGTGATATATTAAATCTCCAGTTTTTTCTTGGCGTAGTATTATTCTTGTGCATTAGTGTTAAAGATACAGGACCATGATCGCTGACAGCTATAGGGTGAATCTCAGTGTCTGAAATGTCGTTCAGCAGTGAGCTGCTGACCAAAAAATAATCCAGACGAGAGTAGGAGTGATGGACATGTGAGAAAAAAGTATATTCCTTACTGGTGGGGTGAAGGGAGCGCCATGCATCGCAAAGACCAAAGTCGCTCATATACTGTTTGATTATATTTGTGGACTGCCAATTACGCTGAGTTCCCGCTGTATTGAGCCTATCCATGTCTTCATTTAGTCCAAGGTTGAGGTCACCTCCAAGAACAAGTGTGCCATCTAAGTGTTCAGAGAGTGCACTGAAAAAACCGTGAAAGAATGAGGGATCATCAACATTTGGACCATATACACTTGCAATACATAGCTTTTTATCACGTATAGATAGTTTAATGATTAAGAATCTGCCCTCTGGATCTATAACTGTATCGAGTACTGTGAAATTAATATTTTTATGTATTAAAATTGCTACTCCCCTTTGTCTAGAATTATAACAAGCTGAGAACACATTAGGAAACTCAGGTGTTTTAAGTTCATTCGAACCTCTAAGAGGTCTGTGGGTCTCTTGTAATAGGACAACATCTGCCTGTAGTTTTTTGAGTTGGTTAAATATTTTCAACCTCTTTTCTCTGGAGCCAGCTCCATTTATATTCCATGTAATGAACCTCAGTGTACCCATAGATGTTTGTGTATAACTAGGGATGTATGCTGTGTGCGTTGCTTAGACAGGTGGAGAGAATACGTCACTTGTTCATAAATAAAGAGAAGGAGAGAGAGAAAAAATGTGTGGCAAGATGCTCCCTGAGTCTGACTTTGTGTATGCATAGTTACTAATATGAGTAGGCTTGGCTTAAGTGTGTGTGTATCTTATATGACTGTGTGCGCTGTCTGACTGATGTAAATGTGCTGCCGTTGAGCACATGGTGCATATGTGTCGAAATAAAGGATGTTTGTGGATGAGTGTCGAAGCAGGTGATCGAGGCAGTGAAAGGAATAAAGAAAGAAACCAAGGACAGGGGTGAGCAGCATAAAACCAAGAGGGGGAAAAGAGAGGAGGGAAAAAAAAAAAAAAAAAAACAGAAACAAAACGTAAACATTCCAATTAAATCACTGACGGAGAGTGACGGTGTTAATTCTGCTATGAAATCACACTTTAAGATGCGATTTGATACTGGTAAGTTAAACAGATGTTAATGCAAGTTAGTGTGAGTGGATAGGGAAATGGTGTAGCTGATTCTTATCTGGTGTGAGGTTAATACAGCCACGGAGTGATGTTGGGGTCGCGGTGGAGCTGTCCGTCCACGTACAGCCGGTCCACAGCGATGACAGCGTGGGAGCCCTTCTGGATGAAGCCGCGTCGGATTGGGAAGAGGACCCTGCGTCGTTCCAAGATCTCTTTGGGGAACTGGTCGTTCACGCTGAAGTCCGTTCCTTTTAATTCCCTGCCGCGGCTTTTCACATGTTGCTTTTGTTTGAAGTGGCCGAATTTGGCCACGATAGGACGTGGTCTCCCGGCCGTAGCCCGAATGGGGCCGAGGCGATGTACCCGATCGAAGACGATGTTCTTCACAGTGTCCTCCGGCAGCTTCAGGTGGGTTTTGATGAAGCTTTTTACCGTGGTCTCCGCGTCCTCTCCAGCGGCTTCTGGAATACCAGAAAATACCAGATTATCACGCATGCTACGAGCTTGTAGATCGATAACTGTTTCTTTTATTTTTTTATTTTCTCTATTGAGCTGGGTAACATTATCTGTGAGACATTTCACCGACTCCCTTAGCGTGGCATTTTCAGCAGCAAGCGTTTCCACCTGCTGCTGGCTGTACTCCAGGGATTCTCGCAAGCATTTAAATTCTCGGTGAAGAATCTCCACCAAGGACAGCCTTGCGTCGAAACTGGACAATCGCTTGTCGATTGACTCCAATATGTCGGCAATATCTTTGCCGGCTGGCGATGTTGAGCCGGGGGAATCTGCCGGGCGTTGTCTTTTCGACGACGGCGTCTCAGCTTTGGCCGGGGAAGCTGCACACGGGGTCTTCTTCATCACGAGATCCTGAAAGCACTGATCGATGTAATCTTGGAGAGTCTCTAAACTCTCCTCGTTGTTCTCCAGGGTGTTGGAGATTATTTAGACAAATAGTGTTAGTTATAAGACAATTGATAAGTGTATTTGGTAATGCTGAAGCTTAAGCTTAAATGAATTTGTTCAAATCTAAACTACCATTTGCTTTAATTTTCCGCCAAAATCTCCGGCGTCTGACGTCAGTTACAACATGAGTCGCTTACCTTGTCCGTCACTTACTCACCTGCCCGTCACTTACTCCTGTAAGTTGGATGTGTTTTTGCTTGTTGCTGCCAAAGGTGATTCATAATGGTGACATATCTATAAAATTTTTAAAACTTCAAAGAATCTCTTTAAAGTTTTCTGCTCATAATAGAATAGTGAGTGTAGAATTATGAGCAGAAAAATAAATTTGAGCAATTGCAGCAACATAATAAAGCTGAAAAAAGTGAATGTCTAACTAATTTCTGAACCCACCGCATGTATGTATGCATTTCTCTCTGATTTATTATCACATGTTGGGTTTGCTTTTGTTGAATAAATTTAACTGCCTGTGTAAGGCAAGGTAAGTTTATTTGTATAGCACAATTCAACAACAAGGTGATTCAAAGTGCTTTACAGAGACATTAGACACAAAAACAAATAAAAAGCATGATTTAAAATTGATTAAAACAAGAAAACAAACAATCTAACTAATTAACAAACAAACAAACAAAACAGTATATAAAATCAAAACAGATAAAATCAGAAGAGTAGATAAAATCAGTAGTTAAAATGTAAGTTTTGAAATTTAAGCTTAAGTGCGGATTTGGTGCTTTATTCAAATGCAGCTGAGAACAGGTGAGTCTTGAACCTGGATTTAAATAAACTGAGTGTTTCAGCTGATCTGAGGCTTTCTGGGAGTTTGTTCCTGATATATGGAGCATAAAAGCTGAATGCAGCTTCTCCGTGTTTGGTTCTGACTCTGGGAGCTGACAAAAGACCGGATCCAGATGACCTGAGGGATCTGGAAGGTTCGTACTGGGTCAGGAGGCCACTGATGTATTTTGGTCCTAAACCATTCAGAGCTTTATAGACCAGCATCAGAACTTTAAAGTCTATCCTCTGACGGACAGGCAGCCAGTGTAAAGACCTCAGAGCTGGACTGATGTGGTCCACTTTTTTGGTCTTAGTGAGGACTCGAGCAGCAGAGTTCTGAATGAGCTGTAGTTGTCGGACTGAATTTTTAGGTAGACCTGTAAAGATGCTGTTGCAGTAATCAAGCCTACAAAAGATGAATGCATGGACTAGTTTTTTCCAGGTCCTGTTGAGACATCAGATCTTTTATCCTTGAAATATTCTTGAGGTGATAGTAAGCTGATTTTGTTATTGTCTTAATGTGTTTTTCTATGTTTAGGTCTGCATCCATCACCACACCCAAATTTCTCGCCTGGTTTGTGGTTTTTAGGTTTTTGTTTAGCTGGAGAAAGTTGTGGCACAACCAGTCATTAATTTCCTCAATGCATTTACCAAGAGCCTGTACAGGGCCTCGGTCTCCTGGTGACATTGTGATATATATTTGTGTGTCATCTGCATAGCTGTGGTAGTTTATTTTGTTGTTTTTTATAATCTGTGCCAGTGGGAGCATGTAAATGTTAAACAGAAGGGGTCCCAAGATGGAACCTTGGGGAACTCCACATGTGATACTTGTCTGCTCAGATGTGAAGTTACCTGTTGATACAAAGTATTTCCTGTTTTCCAAGTATGTTTTGAACCAGTTTAGTACAGTTCCTGAAAGACCTGCCCAGTTCTCCGTTTGAGTAATGTGTTGTGGGCAACTGTATCAAATGCTGCACTGAGATCCAGTAAAACTAAGACTGACATTTTTCCACTGTCTGTATTTAGACATATGTCATTAAACACTTTGGTTAGAGCGGTTTCAGTGCTGTGGTTCTGTCTAAAACCTGACTGGAAGGCATCATGGCAGTTTTTCTGTTTTAAGAAGTAATTGAGCTGTTGAGAAACTGCTTTTTCAATGATCTTACTTAAAAATGGGAGATTTGAGATCGGCCTGATTTCGCGAGAATGTCTCATGACAGTGACGTAAGCGAGTGCGACGTTAGTGACAACAGCTGTGTGCAGATCAACAGTGGATCATATATCGAGTGGGGAGAGAGTATGAGCGTGCAGCGTTTAAAGCGTGGAAGTACTGACCTTACTTTGAGTTTGATTCCATAAAAAGTGACAAAAACATTAGCGTCCGTTGTGCGTGGGAAGAAAACTTCTTTTTACAGCAAAAAACCCCCCTAAACTTCCAAGCAAGCACCGAGTGCGCTACCACGTAATGGGAAACTCACAGAGAAACTGTCATGGTCTGGGTCTGATGACCCAGAGCTCATGTATTTCTTGTATATTGTTTTTCCGTATGTTATGTTTTGGTGGTTTTCTCTCCCTTTTTGTCCTTTCTCCCTGTGTGCTCCCGGATGTTTTGGGTCACTTTCAGTCACTTTCTTTATTCAGAAAAGGGCTCCCCACGTTTGATTTAGCAGGTTTTTCATCAGCTGTCTTTTCCGATGCAACCCAAAAAGGATTTACAGTGGATAGAAAAAGTGTAGACATCGCTGTTAAAACGCTTTTGTGATGTTAAAACTGAGATCACAATGAATTTCTTCATGTGGGACGGACAGACATCGGACTTTTTTCATTTTCACTGTTGTCCCATATTTTCTGAACTTTTTAATTTATGTTAACAGAGGTGTTAACGGCCTAAAACCTATTTTTGATGACAACATTATTTGCTTTGCTCCGCCCAATGTGGTTGAAAGTTGAGGATGTGGTTGGGGTGTAAATACCACATGTACTCAGCTCCATAATTTCTGGAAAAATACAAAGACACACAGGTTTAAATCAAATAACTGACATGAGATTAAAAATCAGACTTTCAGCTTTAATTTCAGGCATTTCTGCATCAACTGTTTATGAATCACAGACAGCTTTTATTCACCGTCCTCCATCTTCAGAGGATCAGAATTTCATGGCCACACGAGGCCTGTTCCCTCTAAAACTGCTGAATAAATAAGTCACATTGGCCGGTCTGATTAACAGGAAGATTAAACTCTGTTCTTTGTTTTCTTCTACTCTCAGAAAAATTATGGTTCTTAAATATTTCGTCAGATGTCTTCATGGTTCTTTAAAGAACCATCATACGTCAAAGAACCTTTTTATTTTGTAGACGGTTCTTCAGCTATTACAAATGGTTCTTTAAAGAACAAAAGGTAGCAATCTAAGTTTGATGGTGTAAAATGGCATAAATATTTATTCACTATAACGAGGCTGTGAATTATACTGTGTGTTTTGTTTGTGTGCGTGTCTGTGCGAAGGGGGAGGGAGGGATACCTGGTGATTACCCTTTAAGAGCAGATGGTAGGAAACTGAATATTCAAATAAAAGTTAGAAATACTTAAAAATATACTGGTGGCAGGGGTGGGGGGGGAAGCCTAAAGACCCTACCCCCAACACCCCGCAAACCCACTGATCACAAATAATGTGGTAATAGAATATGGAATTTATTATTAAGACATTTATGAATATGGTGAGTTAACAAACAGTAGACACAATGCACACATCCAAATACTGTACTTTAGTTTTAAATTTTAATAAAGTATTACTATTTTCCGCTTCAAGGCATTACTTTTGAGATTATTATACATATTAGAAAATATAGCATAATGATAATACTAGTTATTGTAAACTTTACAAACCACCCAGCACCCATGTAAAGTCAAATTATAAAATACAAGTAAATAACAATTGCACAGCAGAATGTCAATGTGTTCATTACCGACACACTTAGTTTTGACAAAGCACACTGTTTAGGTAAAGGATCTCAGTACTTGTTTATCACTGAGTAATTTGTTAATATGTGTTTCAAGCTCCTCCTTGAATCGCTACCTTATCGTGGTGGAGGGGTTTGTGTGTCACAGGGATCCCAGGGGCTATGTTGTCTGGGGGTTTTTGCCCCCTGGTAGGGTCTCCCATGGCAAATTGGCCCTGGGTGAGGGACCAGACAAAGAGCGATTCATAAGACCCTTATGAAAAGGACACCGAGGGAACAGTTTACCCTGCCCGGGATAGGGTTACCGGGGCCTCGCCCTGGAGCCAGGCCCGGGGAGGGTGCCCGAGGGCGAGCGTCTGGTGGCCGGGCCTTAGTCCATGGGGCCCGGCCGGGCACAGCCCGAAGAGGAGACATGGGCCCATCCTCCCGCAGGCCCACCACCCGCAGGAGGCGCCATAGGGGTCGGGTGCATTGTGTGCCGGGTGGCGGCCAGGAGCGGAGGCCCTGGCGGACTGACCCCCGGCTGCCAAGACTGGCAATAGGGACATGGAATGTCACCTCTCTGGTGGGGAAGGAGCTTGAGTTAGTGCGTGAGGTTGAGAGGTACCGGCTAGATATAGTCGGGCTCACCTCTACACATGGCTTGGGCTCTGGAACCAGTCTCCTGGAGAGGGGCTGGACTCTGTCTCAGTCTGGAGTTGCCCTTGGTGAGAGGCGGCGGGCTGGGTATCCTAATATCCCCTCGGCTTGCTGCCGGTACGTTGGGGTTTTTCCCGGTGGACGAGAGGGTTTGTTCCCTGCGCCTTAGGGTCGGGGAACGGGTCCTGACTGTCATCTGCGCTTATGCGCCGAGTGGCAGTTCAGAGTACCCAGCCTTCTTAGAGTCCCTGGGGGGGGGGGGGGGGGTGCTGGAGGGTGCTCCACCTGGAGACTCTGTTGTCCTGCTGGGAGACTTCAATGCTCACGTGGGTAACGACAGCGAGACCTGGAGGGGCGTGATTGGGAGGAACGGCCTCCCTGATCTGAACCCGAGCGGTGCTCTGTTATTGGACTTCTGTGCTAATCACAGTTTGGCCATAACGAACACCCTGTTCGAACATAAGAGTGTCCATAAGTGCACGTGGCACCAGGACGCTCTAGGCCGTAGGTCGATGATCAATTTTGTAATCGTATCAGCAGACCTGCGACCATATGTTCTGGACACTCGGGTAAAGAGAGGGGCTGAGCTGTCAACTGATCACCACCTGGTGGTGAGTTGGATCAGGTGGCGGGGGAAGACGCTGGACAGACCTGGTGCACCTAAACGCGTAGTGAGGGTGTGCTGGGAACGTCTAGCAGAGGCCCCAGTCCGCGAGATCTTCAACGCACACCTCCGGCAGAGCTTCAACAGCATTCCGAGGGAGACTGGGGACATTGAGTCCGAATGGACCATGTTCAGCGTCTCCATTGCCGAAGCTGCTGCATTGAGCTGCGGCCGCAAGGTGGTTGGTGCCTGCCGTGGTGGTAATCCCCGAACCAAATGGTGGACACCAGAGGTGAAGGGAGCCACTAGGCTGAAGAAGGAGTCCTATCGGGCTTGGTTAGCCTGTGGGACTCCGGAGGCAGCCGACAGGTATCGATAGGCCAAGCGGAACGCGGCTCGGGCAGTGGCTGAAGCAAAAACTCGGGTGTGGGAGGAGTTCGGAGAGGCCATGGAAAAAGACTTTCGGACTGCCTCGAAGAGATTCTGGCAAACTGTCAGATGTCTCAGGAGGGGAAAGCGGTGCTCTACCTGCACTGTGTATAGTGGTGGCGGAGCGCTGCTGACGTCGACTGAGAAAATTGTCAGGCGGTGGAAGGAATACTTCGAGGACCTCCTTAATCCCACTGACACGTCTTCCGAGGAGGAAGCAGAGTCTGGGGATGAGGGGAATGACCCGCCAATTTCTGGGGGCGAGGTCACTGAGGCAGTTAAACAACTCCTTGGTGGCAGAGCCCCTGGTGTTGATGAGGTCCGCCCCGAGTTCCTGAAGGCTCTGGACGTTGTAGGGCTGTCCTGGTTGACACGCCTCTGCAATGTTGCGTGGAGATCAGGGGCAGTACCTGTGGACTGGCAGACCGGGGTGGTGGTCCCCATCTTTAAGAAAGGGGACTGGAGGGTGTGTTCCAACTACAGGGGGATCACACTCCTCAGCCTCCCTGGGAAAGTCTATGTCAGGGTGCTGGAAAGGAGAGTTCGTCCGTTAGTCGAACCTCGGATACAGGAGGAACAATGCGGTTTCCGTCCTGGTCGCGGAACACTGGACCAGCTCTTTATCCTCTCCATGATACTTGAGGGTGCATGGGAGTTTGCCCAACCAGTCTACATGTGTTTTGTGGACCTGGAGAAGGCATTCGACTGTGTCCCTCGGGGTGTCCTGTGGGAGGTGTTGCGGGAATATGGGGTGTCTGGCCCATTGCTACGGGCCATTCGATCCCTATACAACCGTTGCAAGAGCTTGGTTCGCATTGCCGGCAATAAGTCGGACTCGTTCCCAGTGGGTGATGGGCTCCGCCAGGGCTGCCCTTTGTCACCGGTTCTGTTCATAATTTTTATGGACAGGATTTCTAGGCGCAGCCAAGTGGCGGAGGGCTTTCGCTTTGGTGGCCTCAGAATCTCATCTCTGATTTTTGCAGATGATGTGGTTCTGTTGGCTTCATCGGGTGAGGGCCTCCAGCTCGCACTGGAACGGTTCGCAGCCGAGTGTGAAGCAGCGGGAATGAGGATCAGCACCTCCAAATCTGAGGCCATGGTTCTCAGCCGGAAAAGGGTGGAGTGCCCACTCCGGGTCGGGGATGAGTTCCTGCCCCAAGTGGAGGAGTTCAAGTATCTCGGGGTCTTGTTCGCGAGTGATGGGAGAAGGGAGCCGGAGATCGACAGACGGATTGGGGCTGCAGCTGCAGTAATGCGGACGCTGCACCGGTCCGTCGTGGTGAAGAGGGAGCTGAGTGTAAAAGCGAAGCTCTCAATTTACCGGTCGGTCTACGTCCCTACCCTCACCTATGGCCACGAGCTGTGGGTAGTGACCGAAAGAACGAGATCGCGGATACAAGCGGCAGAAATGAGCTTCCTCTGAAGGGTGGCTGGCCTCTCCCTTAGAGATAGGGTGAGAAGTTCGGCCATCCGGGAGGGGCTCAGAGTAGAGCCGCTGCTGCTCCACATCGAAAGGAGCCAGCTGAGGTGGTTCGGGCATCTGACAAGGATACCCCCTGGGCGCCTCCTGGGTGAGGTGTTCCAGGCATGTCCCACCGGGAGGAGGCCCCGGGGCAGACCCAGGACACGCTGGAGAGATTATATCTCTCGGTTGGCCTGGGAACGCCTTGGTATTCCCCCGGATAAGCTGGAGGAGGTGGCTGGGGAGAGGGAGGTCTGGGCCTCTTTGCTTAGGCTGCTGCCCCCGCGACCCGGCCCCGGACAAAGCGGATGAGGATGGATGGATGGATGTGTTTCAAGCCAAATAAATGACAGGGAGAGAGAGACAGAGTCACGTTAGAACACGTCGTACTATGGCAACCTCCCGAAAGAGAGGGGAGGGGGGGTCAATCGTTGGGATGCGCATGATATAAATACTGAATATATACAAATAACAGCTTCAGCTGATGCAGCCTGACTCAAGCCTAGATGTTCAGCACACACAGGGGTACCGTTTAAAGTTTAGTGTTAACCTGAGTCACTGATCATTTGCAGTATTACAGAGTCTGGCTGTCAAGAGATGTATTCTAAAACACTTCTTCAGCTGAGAATCAGAGAGGAGAAACACACAGTTTTACTTTTATACAAGGGCAGCACAGAGCACTCGCACTGAGAGTGAGCAGTCTGAGACTCACAACTTTGAGACTGCCCTGGTCTTTATTTATACATCAGTGGGCGTTTGTTCCTTACATTGGAATGTGGATGTGTATATGTATGTGTGTGTCAGAGTGTGACCCCATAAACGACTTCCCTTAACCTGCTGGTCTGGAAAATCCAACAGTTCATCTATATGTAAAAAAGGGCACTTAGACTAAAACTGACATAGCTACGTTAATCCTACCGTAAAACAATAAGACAAGGTACGACCTTTCCCATGCTCCCAGGATGTGGGTGTGAATGCCAGAGCACTCTGGAATGCAAACAAAGCCTTTGCAGACTATTAACGTAGTCCAGCTCTATACCGCCATAGTAATCCAATCAGATTTACCTGTTTTGCTGCGTTTGGTTCGCTCTGCCGTGGCCTGTGAAGGTGGTATCCCCGGAGTGGACTCAGATCTGTCTCTGGGCAATTCACTTTTAAGAAAAATCACAGTTACAATTACAACAGTTATCACTCCTAACACTACCATTGCTCTCCAATTTCCCCATAACGCCATTTTGGATGTTTTTCTTATCCCTTTTCTGTCCAATGTAATTTCACTTGTTCCTTTTGTTTTGTTTTGTTTTTGTTTAAAAAACCTTTATCTTCTGAGTCGGGTGATTCTCTGTTGCTCTTCTTTCTTCAACTTCCGGGGTAGACTACCCTTCAGTCGTTGCATGGATCAGGGATTTATTCTGTCCCTGGGCTGGGATCCACGTGGGAGGTCTCAGCCGAGTTCCCCCTCTTTTCCTTTGCAGAGAGCCTTTCCGACCTCTTAGGCTCTTCCGCTACAGCACACTGGCTCCAGTGGTACCAGGTTTCGCCTTTCCCTTTCAGTCGGACCGCGTGTGAGGTCCTGGTCTCCACCTCGAATGGACCTGTCCACCTGGGCTCGTTCCACTTTCGTTTGTAGACCTTCAGCCACACCCACTTTGCCCTGGCACCATCTGCTCCTGTCCTTGGCCTGCAGTCACCTGTGATGTAAAACTTTTAGTGTTTTAAATTGCTTTAAATGTTCAAATGTAGACATTTCTTGTCTTAAAGCTGGCAGCTCTGCAGTGGGGCCAGGAAATTGTCTCCCGGTGAACAACTCATAAGGAGTAAACCCGGTGGACTGATTTACTGAGCATCTAATGCTCATGAGTGCTATTGGTAACGCATCAACCCAATCCATTTTAGTCTGTGCACAAATCTTAGCCAATTTATTTTTTAAATTTTGATTCATTTGCTCAACCTTACCTTGAGACTGTGGATGATAAACTGTCCCGAACCTGTGTTGCAACCCTAACATGGATTCCACTTCCTGCAAATGTTTATTCTTAAAATGTGTCCCATTATCTGATCTAATTCTCTCTGGGAATCCATGCCAGGGAATATAATGATTTACCAAACACTTAATGACTGTTGTGCTGTCTTTGTCACGACCTGCGGGATCGGCAAGGCGCTGACCAGCATCTCTTCACTCCTAGCCTTCCTTCTCTTCTCTTTTTTCCTCTCCCTCTCCCCTGTTTTGCCGGGGCGGAACTCATGGCGGGTTCATGCCCTAGGTCCACGCCTTCCCGGATCGTGCACACCTGGGCCTCATCAGACCAGCTGGTATATTAGAAGGAGAAGATCAGCTGTTCAACGCTGGATTGTTGTGAAGACTCTAATTCCCCGGACTTGTCCCCATGTTTCCCCGTGTGGAGTGTGGAAGGAGTGACTGCACTGCAAAAACAGCTATACTTGAAACAAGCCAAATGTTCTTAAATCTGACAAAATTTTCTTGTTTTGAGCAAAAAAATCTGCCAATGGGGTAAGCAAAAGTTGCTTGACTAGAATTCTTAAAACTAGCAAATTAATCTAACTGTCATATGCCTTTTAACTAGACAAAATTGTCTAAAATGTATGCTTATTTGAAGAAAATGTGACTTATTATAAGTAAAAGACACTTTGATATTTAGAAAATCTGTACCTAAAATGAGTATTATGCTTTCTTGAACAAGCTGTTTTCAAGGATTATTTGCTTACTTTAAGATTCTACACCTTAATTTAGATTTTTCACATAAAAAAACACCTTACTATAGGACAAATTTTCTTAAAACTGAATTGTTTCTTTCTTGATTGAGCTAACTATAAGAATTATGTTTCGACTCTGAGAACAATAATCAGCAAAAATTCCTGAGAATAAGACACCATCTCTTCAAAAAGCTACTAAAAATAAGGGAATTCATCTTAAATTAAGACAGCAAAAGCACTCTTAGTTTTTGCGCTTTTATTGACACAGCAATGGGTCAGTAACTCACTGAGGTCTGTTCCAGGAGAATCATGTCTAAAATTATACATTTCAGCAGGGTACTGTGTAACATGGCCAATATAAGAAGTGCATATTCAAGATACTCTTAACATGAATAATAACAGTATAACACACTCATAGCTGGTATCAAAAATAAATTTTGCTGAAGCTTAAAACAATCACTATTTCAAATCCTATATTACATAACATTTTAGAAGAACAAGTTTAACGACCACACAAACAAACATGTGTTTTACATTTGAACAACTTTTCTAAAGAAAAAAAAAACAACCTCACTGACTAACACTGAGTCTGATAAACAAGGCAGATGGAGTCTGTCATCTGAGAGACTCACTCAATGAATGACTTCCACTCACCAAGCGCCTTCTTGTAAGAGGGGGTTGAATCTCGGTCATGGATGGAGTCTTTGAGTATTTCAGTTTGCAAGACAGACAGCAGCGTGGAAATGCACTATGGATATGTGAGGTGGAGGGCATAGTAATATGCCATCAGATAGAGCAGTCCCTCATTAAGATCCTTCCGTTCAAAAGTGCTCACCGGTGTGGTTCCAACAGCTATCATGCAGTTGCCTTCAGAGACAAGCAGAACTGGACAAGCCAGGGGTCGCTGACGCAGGTAGCCTTCAGGGTCTTCTGAAGTCTACATGACAGAAAAAAAGAGGATTAGAACAAGACTGTAAGAAACACAATTTTTGAGTTGCATTACAGTTTAAAATAGATCAACTTTTTTTGTAGGTTTTATTAACATCAACATGTTATGGGGATCTGAACTTTAAGAATATTTGACTGACTCCACAGTAAAATATATAAAATGAAAACGTGAGTAACTGCAAAATTCAACAATATATACACATAGAATATTGCAGCCTTACCTTACCTCACTAGCGGAGAGAGAGAGAGGTTGGAGTGAGTGCGTGTGTGATTCCCTTGTTTTCCCTGGAGCCCTGGAACCCTGCCTCTCACATCTTGTATATAGCACTATCCTCGCACTGTCTGTTAATACACTTGGTGAAGATCTTGTAAATAAACCATCTCTGTTAAAACACAACTCCGGAGTCCTGCGAGTGGATCCTCAGAGCAACCCGTGACAGTCTTCTCTTCGGGCTGGCTACGCCTCTGGCCTCCCTGTCAAAGTATCCACACATACCAGCAGGCATCTAAAACCTCTCACTGGTGTCACCATGTCTGTGTAGTCAATCACTATTTCCTGGCCCGGCCTCTGTGTCAGGGGAAACTTACCCATCTCTGGTTTCACTGTAGGTTTAGGATTGTGTTGGCCACAGATAAGGCAGGTTTGCACATGTTCCCTCAACATGTCCTTCAGGAATGGGTGCCACCAATGACAGAGATTCCTCTCCATCTGGGCCACACCCACATGCCCAAGGCCATGAACCTCTCTGATCTTTTTCTCTGCCAAATCTGCAGTCAACACTGGTCTTCCATCTGGCCCCCTCCAAATGTTGCTTACCTTTATGGCTCCTCTCTCCTTCCAGATTGACTTTTCTTCTGGAGAGGCCTTCTCTTGTTCTTTTATGATCTCTTCGCGTTCCAGCCCTGGATTTTCTTCCCAATCCATTCCCACACTTACCATTTGTCTGATCCCCGTGTAGCCAATGTTGAAATTCGTTCGATTTGGGTAAGAGAAGAAAGCAGGCTGAGTCCAGGTAGGTGTCAAAAAATAGTGATCTTTATTTTACACACTTGCGCAGAGTGTGGGAAGAAACCTTTCAACAAACATCTTCCTCGAACCGGACCGCTCCCGATCCTTATATTACCCTGATGACGTCACACAGTTAGATCTCACTGGAAATGATAACAGTTCCCCACACTCAAAAAGTTCTCCTTATATAGACATCAACTGCTACTCTAGAGACAAACAAGTGTGTATTATGTTGTGCATTTTGTGATAGTGTATCTATCAGAGAGACTGTCCTAAGACGACCTTCCTGTTCTTAATAAGTGTGTGTGTGAACGTTCGTGTTTTACATAACTATGTGCATGTTGTTATAGGCCTGAGTACGTGCAAGTGAGTGTAAAAAGTCCGGCTGGACCCACCGGTACAAGTGGTGTGACTGCAATGATGTGCAACAACTTAAACAGATAGAAAGAATGATACAGAACATCAATAAACTGGTTAAAGTGATGATAATCTGTGTACAAGTATCACATGTGGAGTTCCCCAAGGTTCCATCTTGGGACCCCTTCTGTTTAACATCTACATGCTCCCACTGGCACAGATTATAAACAACAACAAAATAAACTATCACAGCTATGCAGATGACACACAAATATATATCACAATGTCACCAGGAGACCGAGGGCCTGTACAGGCTCTTGGTAAATGCATTGAGGAAATTAATGACTGGTTGTGCCACAATTTTCTCCAGCTAAACAAAAACAAAACTGAAGTAATAGTCTTTGGCGCCAAAGAAAAACGATTACAGGTCACCAGAGAACTTCAATCTATACATCTAAAAACCACAAACCAGGCGAGAAATTTGGGTGTAGTGATGGATGCAGACCTAAACTTAGAAAAACACATTAAGACAATAACAAAGTCAGCTTACTATCACCTCAAGAATATATCAAGGATAAAAGATCTGATGTCTCAACAGGACCTGGAAAAACTAGTCCATGCATTCATCTTTAGTAGGCTTGATTACTGTAACAGCATCTTTACAGGTCTACCTAAAAAATCAGTCAGACAACTACAGCTCATTCAGAACTCTGCTGCTCGAGTCCTCACTAAGACCAAAAAAGTGGACCACATCAGTCCAGCTCTGAGGTCCTTACACTGGCTGCCTGTCCGTCAGAGGATAGACTTTAAAGTTCTGATGCTGGCCTATAAAGCTCTGAATGGTTTAGGACCAAAATACATCAATGACCTCCTGACCCAGTATGAACCTTCCAGATCCCTCAGGTCATCTGGATCCGGTCTTTTATCAGTTCCCAGAGTCAGAACCAGACACGGAGAAGCTGCATTCAGCTTTTATGCTCCTTATATCTGGAACAAACTCCCAGAAAGCCTCAGATCAGCTGAAACACTCAGTTTATTTAAATCCAGGTTGAAGACTCACCTGTTCTCAGCTGCATTTGAATAAAGCACCAAATCCACACTTTAAGCTTAAATTTCAAAACTTACATTTAACTACTGATTTTATCTACTGTTCTGATTTTATCTGTTTTGATTTTATATACTGTTTTGTTTGTTTGTTTGTTTGTTTGTTAATTAGTTAGTTAGTTTATTTGCTTGTTTTAATCAATTTTAAATCATGCTTTTTATTTGTTCTTGTTTCTAATGTCTCTGTAAAGCACTTTGAATCACCTTGTTGTTGAATTGTGCTATACAAATAAACTTGCCTTGCCTTGCCTTGCCTTACATTAATATTTGCTCAGATTAACATAGATGTAATTCAAAGATTATTCTGTCAACTGATTCAACAATGGTAAATGATTAATCAATGATAATTCTGATTATAACTGTGACCATAAGAATACAAAATAAAATATCTCTTGTCCACACCAACCATCTTTTTGGCTGCTTCATCCTCTGCTCGATTACCTCGAGCAACCCAAGTGGCTGAATCATTGTGCCCCTTGCACTTTATGATTGCTACCTCCAGGGGTCCTTCCAGGGCTTCTTCCAGGGCCTTCATCTCCTTCTCATGTTTGATTGGTTGTTGATTGGTAGTGAGGAATCCAGCTCTCTTCCACTGACTCAGCTCCACATGTGCAGCTCCAAAGGCATAGGCTGAATCGGTGTAAATATTTATCTTTTTTCCTTGAGCATATTTCAGAGCTTCAATAAGTGCAACCACCTCTGCTCTCTGCGCTGACTGCTGCCCTTCCAACTTTGCTGCTTTGATCACCTCCAGCTGCTCCCCTCTCTTACTTACCACTGCATAGCCTGCCTTGAGCCCCTCCTTCTCATCCCTAAAGCAGCAGCCATCTGTGAAGAGATCCTCTGCTCCTTCCATGGCTTCCGCTTTGAGATCTGGTCTTGTTTTCTCTTTTCTCCAGACCGCCTGGGCGCAGTCGTGCGGTTCCCCTGACCCCATTTGGTCTGCCATGTTTATCCCTTCATGTGTAAAAGTCAAATTTGGAGCCTCCAGCACTTTGCTGAGCCGCTGTTGTCTAAGTGGGGGTCATGGTGAAGGCCTGTGAGTTAACATAAGCCACCACACTGTGTGTTGTTAAAACTCTCAGTGGGTGTCCTCTCACTATATGTGGTACTTTCTGGATGGCCTTTGCCACTCCAGCTACATGCTGAGTGCATGTAGGGTGCCTTTTCTCCATGTTGTCTAAACATACACTAATGTACATTAAAACCTGTCTGCTTCCCCCTTTTTTCTGAAAAAAAACGCCATTCACCACCCCTTTTGTTTCAGAAACATCTAAGAAGAAGTCCCTGTTGTAGTCTGGCACAGCTAAATCTACTGCACGAGAAAGGTCCTGTTTCAAAGAAATGAAGCATTGTTCAACTTAGCAGTCAGGTCCCTCATGCCATGCTGCTTCACCAAATCACGCAAAGGCTTAGTACGGCCCACATAGTCTGGAATGTACTGCCGGCTGTAGCCTGTGAGACCTAAAAAGGAAAGCATCTCTTTCACAGTCTCCGGTCGCGAGTGGGAGAGAATGGCACTTCTATGAGCAGCCATCAACCCCACCATATGCTGTTTCACCTCTCTCCCTAAAAAAGTCACCTGTGGTCTCACCAACTGTAATTTTTCTTTACTCACTTTAAAGCCCGCCTCCGCCAGTCTCCTGAGCACGGTCATGGTGGCCTGAAAGCAAGCGTCTGCCGTGGGAGCGGCAATCAGGAGGTCGTCCACATATTGAACCAGAGTGCAGCCAGCCGGCATCACACACGGTTCCAACATCTGCTTCAACACTTGGTTAAGAATCCCCGGTGACAGAGCAAATTCCTGTGGCAACCGAGTATACCTTAACTGTTAACCCCTGTAAGAGAAAGAAAACACATCACGCAGAGAGTGGTGCAAAGGTAAACAAAAGAAGGCATTTGCCAGGTCAATGCATGTAAACCAACGCTGCTCTATGGAGAGATTAGTCAATGTAGTAAATGGATTAGGAACTGGCACAGTTTTAGTTTTCAAAATTGCATTAATAGCCTGCAAATCAGGAGCCATACGGTATTTACCTGTGCCATGCTTTTCCACTGGCAAAATGGGCGTGTTCCATTGAGACGTGGAAGGCTCCAACACCCCCACCTTTAACAGCCCTTCAATAGTCTCTGCAATGCCTTCCTCTGCCTGTGGTGAATGTCGGTACTGTGGACGCCGTATTGGAATGTCAGATTTAAGTTCAAAGGTCACAGGCAAACAGGTGGTTAAGCCAACATCCGTAGGCCCCTGTGACCACAGTGTGTGAGGCAACTGTGAGAGGCCTTTAACAGCCTCTGGATGATCTGTCAGTTCCCTGCCATGTGTCCTACGTATGTGACGATGTTCCAATATAGTGTCATCTGTGTGAGATGTTGAAATTCTGTAAGTTTTAGTACTTGGGGAGAAGGAAACATCAGGAATCTGTGTGAGTTGCCAATCAATTGCTCGTGAAGCTACACGTATCATGGGACCCAAGTCCTTCGCTTGATGTCCAGAATGAACCGCTAGAGACACATGAGGCACAGATTTATCACCCATTCGGAACCAGCTCTTTTGTTCCTCCGCCAAGTGGACCAGGGCTGCTACCCCCTGCAGTCCAACATAAATATCCCTGGTAGAGACCTGCCATGCTTTCCCCTCCAGGAATTCATGGAACAGGTCTTCATACCACTCAGTATTTTCGCGATCATAAAAGAGTGTCACGTGGTATGGGTCAATGGGTGGAGCATACACGTCCAGGGCCATGATCCAGGGCCGCCAGAGCTGGAAGTGTGCCAGGATGCCGTCAGAGATCGTCAGCCGGGCCCAGTAAATTTCTGCTGTACGATCAATGTCCTCAGAACGCAGCCACTGTCCTCTCGTACTTGTGGCCACACAAGGAAGCTGTGTGCCATCCTTCAAAGTCACTGTTAAACAATCGGGCCCACAAATGATCACAGCTCCCAGTTTGATGAGCAGGTCTCACCCCATCAAGTTCACAGGCACCTGCGCTGAAATGACATATGGATGAGCCACTGCTTGCTTTCTGTGAAGGGTGAACAGTTATCAAACACTTAGGTGAAGAAATGACACTCAGACAGTTCAACAGTTAGCGTGCACGGGTGAGAGCTCAAAAGAGACTCACACCGCCCTTTGTATTGCTTCTTTATTTATTCACTCAGTATAGTGATGTCATATGGCAAAGCAAAGATAAAACAGGAACTTTAGCTGCACGCTCTTCACCCGTGGGGGGAGAACATGCAGTTCCTGGAACTTAATCTAACCATAACAGCTGGTATTGACAACTTATTTTGGTTAATGCTTTGTACGCTTGCAAAGATAATTATATTTGCACACATCTCTTGTGATTTCCTAAACAGTGGTGACCCACTGTTCAGAGAGTTCATGATAGAAAGACATTTGCATAAGCATGAAATATAAACACTTATCAATATATCACTCAGTTACATTTCATGACAATAAACGTTAAAAATTCCCTGACATCCCCTCCTGTTGTTTGGATTTTAGCTTATGCACAATACTGTCATTTTGTCAGTTCATAACCTCTTGTTGGGACATTTTCAGTTTGTTATGGTTCAAAATATTGGGGATGGAGACAAGAGAAAAACCACAATGACAACACTGGTCCGGCCGGGTTAAGTCAAACGATGATTTTAATAGTCACACACGTGGGAGATGGACACTGTATGCAGACAGCCTCAGATCTCAAAATGGTGGAGCATTGCTCAAACTCTTATAGCCTCTGGCTCTCCCACCTTATCATAAAAGCCTAAACATTCACATGCTTTTCTCTCACACGGCACCTAAGCTACGACCTTGGCTCCCCTTTATCTGCTCCTGCTGAGTTGGGGCAGAAAACTCCAGTATATTCTGTTCTCTTCTAATCAGACAAATAAGGCGATGACTTTCTGCCAACAGTATTTCTTATAACAAGATCATTCATCCACAATAAATCAGCAGTCTAATGTAATGCAAATCAGTTTAACGAATGCAATAGTTATCAGCTTCTTCTAATTCAGAAAAATAATGCAAACTAAAACTACATAATAATTCACAGTCTTTAGTTAGGGGTATAACATGGCATAAAATAATATTATAATTTTACACTCCCCCTGATGAGCTCATTAGAATAATGAGCTCACCAACACCCTATAATCCAGTGTGGCGGGGTTCATCTCTTCTCACTCCTCACGTCCTTTGTCCCCCTGATGGGCGAACCATATGTGAGATGACCTCTGTGTTTGCGCAGAGCAGACGCAAGAAAAACTATTATTCCAACAATAGCAGGTACAGATGACACTCCCCAGTTCTCCCACAGCTTTATTTGGTGCTACCTTATACCCTTCAGACGTACTCAGACTAGAACCTCTGTACAAAGAGCTTTTAGCCTTTATTTTATTGCTGCAGCTACCAGTGTCGTCCAGTTGGGTGATCCTCTGCTCTTCTTTCTTCAACCTCAGGGGTTAGACAACCCTTCAGTCGTGGCACAGATCAGGGGATTATTCTGCCCCGATTTCAAACAAAGATCTGTGTATCCTCGGGTCCTGTGTGTCCTCCAGAAAAAGATCAGGAAGGCGTCCCCCTTTTGCCCAAGAGCCTTTCGAACCTCGTTGGTCTGGTGTTCCTGGATTTCTGCCAACCCCTTCATGGTTATTGCTGTGTTTATGGGATCCATCCTTTTGAGGTGACTACCTGGAGCCCAAACGCCATCACCCTTGGACCCAGTTGGTGTCTCGGCAGTCACCGTATCTATCTCTGCTGCCAAGGATCCTTGCATATCTGTGACCTCGTCTGGTGTCTGTTCCTTTCTCTATAAGAGACAGAAAACCAAAACACCTCTCTTCCTAACCCTAATAATCTAATGTTGTTATCTACTGACCTTCTAGTGGTTCAGAATTGGTTTAAAACATTCAAATGTACCAGGGACTTATTCTAATCATATCCTATGTGTGTGTAAGCGTGTATGCATTTAGCCCTCTGCACTCAAAGTCAATACCTGCAATATATCAGTCCGGACCATCACGCCGAACGAAGCTTATAACCTTCAAAAGACCAAGTGCCAACTCATCATAAGCACAATTGCAAGATGTATCTGAAACTTATTAATTTTGTCTAATTAATTCAGTTCATTTCAATGATTAATGCTTAAACATGGAAATAATGATCTATGCTTCTCACTGATTCTCTACAAAAGTCCGGAAACTTCTCTGGCCACTATTAGCTTAAGCGTTACCATTCCTAAGTTATTAAAGACACAAATCAAGTTATAAAAATGTTCAAATAATCCTTGTTTGATGTTAAAGCTCAACTTCCCCCCCTTTTTTGATGCATTCCAATGTGTCAAATCAACGGAGCTAGAACATTCAAAGAAAAGGTTAGGCAGCTACAAGGTTTCCCAGATTGTTAAGATGATCTGCGTGTAATGTTCTGACTCAAGTATATAATCTTAAATGAATGTCATTTAATTAACTACCACTATCTAAAACTTGACTTAAAGACATAATTGAAGAAAAGATCACAAAGAATAACATGATATCAGTGTTATGTAAGCGCGTGCGGCCTTCTATGCTCGAAGTCACTCTAGTCCATAGATCAGTCAAACATCGCGCTGACTGTAGCTTTTAACCCTTATTAACTTGAGCACAACTCTACAATGAGCAACAAATTGCAATATGTATGAAAATGATCATGGTTACACCTGCAATGAAAAATTATATCATTATCCTAACACCTGTAAATAGAAGATTAATCAGAGGTTATAACAATCACAGGAACACAAATGTTAGTATAAGGTCAAAAAGCTTCAATAAATGATCATCGATGCAATGCTTGTTGCATGAATCTCATACAATAATAATGCTGATATTAAAATAACAGTAAAACACCCCCTTTTTTTCCGTTTCACTTGGCACATAAACGTTGATAATTGCCTCTTTTTAAATTTTATTTCCCCCTGTTCTCCCCTTACTGACCACAGCAGGGGGATCTTAGTTTTGAATCAGCCATGAATGCAGCTCACCTGATTCATCAGTGAGCTCCACCGTCACTGGCGTCTGACAGGGTTGCGCTGCATACTCTTCCTTTAATGTGTCTATTTTCAATCTGTTAATTAGGTTGCTTAAACATGAAGCAGACTACGTCCACCACAAGTCAATACAGCTGTAAATGCGGCCAATTATCAATCTATTATCAGTGAATAACAACAGATAGCTTTAATTTTATGAATGCTTTCAGTCACCCACTCACCCAGAGGATCTTCAATCCCAGGAAATTCCTTCTCCTCATTTAATGAGTCTGTCCTCCTTCCATGCCCTGGTAACTGGTCCATCCAGAGCCATATGATCTCAAAATATACATACAACAAGCCAAACCACACCTTGGTCACACCAACCCCTCTCCGCCCCGAAGATGTCCAATGCCATCCTACTATGGACTGAAAGTGGCTTTAACGCTGACTGTCCTGACAATCCATCTTATAACATTTCCTGGTCAGATCTGCCAATCTCCACCCCAGGATTTTAACCATTTTGCAATCTTCATTAGTTTCTGTGTTTTTTCTAGTCTTGCCTCCAGATTTTCAATTTTATGCCAGTTGTAAATACATTCCGCCAATCGTTTGCTAGTTTAGTCTAGTTTCATTTTATGAAAATCCTCAGTTTTAGTTTAGTTACGATTAGTGTCAGTTATAGTTTTAGTTGTGTTTTGCAAAAATTAAGTGTAACAAAATCTCAGTTCCATCATACCAGTCATGCTATTCTGGTTATCCTTGGGTGTTGAGACTAATAACTATTAACTCTTGCCGCGCCGGGTGTTCCTAATTTTGATTGAAGTGAATTGATAACCTTTTGAAGGCGATTGTTTCACACATTTATTTAGATGTCCCAGTCCTGTTGTCTCAGGATGCATCATGCTGCCTTATCTGGGGTTAGCTGTTTTCTGGAGATGCGGGTTGAGTGGGGGAGCTCTTCAAGGAGGGGGAGTGTGCTCCCCCTGATGAGCTCTTCAAGGTAAGCTAGGTTAACCTTCTTGAGTGAGCTTTTCAAGTGCACTTCAAGGTTTGTGGGATTTTTTAGTTTTATAGATGTCCCTCACAACCCCCTGATGACCCAGTATTTCATTTTTGCACACTGTAGTACACATTTAGTTTTTGCTTGTAGCTCTCATACTCTACTTGCCACTCCTCTAAGTCCTGATGTTTCTTAGAGAGGACAACAGTACCTTTAAAATTATATCACATGTGTGGGGGTGTGGCCTTGCCAATTGTTTTTTCCCACCTTTTCAAAATGGCTGGCGTGCCCACCAGCACATTTTATGGCAGAAAGAAAGGTAAGCATGATATTTACATTTAAAATGTTTTGTTAAACTCAGATTTTTATTTTATTCAAAAATAAACATCTAGTAAATAATTTGAGGGGTCTTTAAGAATTAGGCTTATTGAGTTTCGCAGAGAACATGACTAATTTATTAATGTGTACTCCAGTGCACGTCGGGACTTTGTACTTATATTTATTTCACTTTTTCCTAGTAGACAACTCTTTAACGAAGGCAGAGAGAATTCTTAACAGAATAATTGAGCGAGATTCAAACATAGATTTTTCAGAAGATGAGAGTCATGTGAGCCAGATAGGAGAGGGTGAGAACCCAGGAGGAGCTACACAAAGATTATCAAGATGCAGTGGCAGATATAATAGAGAAAAACACAGGGCCACCTGAAAACTGTCGTCCTATCTGGTCCAAAACCAACCTGTAGGAGAATCTGGAATTTTGATTTTTGAGTTAAAAATAAAATATGGGTAAAATGCAGAAATGTTTTCCAGTAAAGTAAAAAATAAGAGTCGCAATTATAGCTGAATCCATGACACCTAATTGTTTCTACAAGATCACGTCGTTGCTAAAAGTCATCAGTGATCTCAATGTGCAAACAGAACTCCCAGTATCTGGAGTTCAAGCTCCTCTTGGCTGAGAAACCAGGGACAAACATGTGAACAAGACCTGAATAATACCAGTAATGAAAAGTTCTCTCCGAAAATCAAGAAAAGGAAGCCCAATCAGATAAGAGTGTAGCAAAATATGGTTCACTCCACTTGCCTGAAATGGTTAACAATCCAAGGCATTTCAGTTGTAGAATGGTTGGGTGCAACAGTAAAACATATGTGAGATGTGGGAAGTGCCAAATGTTCCTTTGTGTCTCCAAATAAAATTAAAAATAAATCACAGTACTTCCTCAGATATCATAAATGAATTGATTTTTTGTGAAATAGAAAGCCCTGTGCAATCACTTGTTCCTGAACCAATAGCTTACAGCTAGTGAAGTGTCAGTGACTTCTAAGTTGATCCCTGATCTACATTTTTATGATATTGTTATATAAATAAGTTTTAATATCCTGCTTACAAAAATTTCAGTGGAACATGTAATCTTCTTAAATAGCTCTTGAATGTTGTTAGTTTCACCTTCGTGATCAATGAACTCCCCTTGTGCACTGTAGTGCACATGTTGTAAAATTTAAATAAAATTTGTTAAAAACAATTTTGTTTTTGTAATGTGTTTATTTTACCGTCCCAACACTTGATTTATCTTAAAAAGAAAAAAGAAAAAGAAAAAGAAAAAATGAAAATACTTTTCCCTTTTTCTTCTTTCTTCCTCCCTGGGTCTCAGGAGGACATTGTGTCTCTCTCCACTACAAGACTCTTGCTATATCTAAAAAACAGTCATATTCAAAGTAATCCTAAATTGGACTTTGGCGCTTTCTCCCGACTTTTCCTGACGATTCTGCGCGTGGACGGAGCAGCGACACAGACGACTCGACAAACTTTCTGCGTTGACTCCTATTGTAGGGCACGCACACATCAATGAAACTAAACACACTTTGCTATAAATCTAGTTAATTTTAGTTAGTTTTGTGAACATTAATTACCGTTTTAGTCAGTTTTCCTTTTTTTGTTTTGATTTTATTTCCGTTAACGCAAATGTTTTTCCACTTCTAGTTTTCGTTATTTCATTTGTTGTCTTTAATAACAATAACCTTGCTCCGCACACTGGAATAAACATAATCAACATGATCAACATTTCACTGCGTATCAATTCACCATCTCATCGATTCAAGTGCTCCATCCTTATGTGGTTTGTGACATTATGTTTATCTAAACCTCCACTTTGTCTCTAAATGTTTAAAGAATTTTTTCAAGTTCAGGGTCAAATTTTGAGAATTTGACCATAAGTGAAAGTTATGGCATTATCACCCCCTTTGGGGCTTACCTTTCCCAGTTTTGATGATATTCCTCTCTATTCTTTGCAAGTACCCCTTTTCGGTGGCGAGAAACTGTTGGTGTGGTCAAGCGAGTGCTGTAAAAACAAAAGCTCAAGACAGAACAGTCACCAGTCATGTACTTCATTCAAAATTAACATATATTGAACTTCCTATTGATCCTCTGAGTGTAATGGTACATTTTAATTTAAACTTCTCAAAACTAAACACAATATCTTACTTTATCTTACTCTTGTTCTTGTGCAGCACCACCCCTGTCGGTTCTATCTTACTTTTAAATTGCTGACTATTTCAAGAAAGCACCCAAAAGGCGGGGACCAGGGTTTATCATTACATATCTCTATTTTGCGTGTGACCAGTCTATCATTCCCCTGTTATTCATAGACCTCGGTAGAGGGTTTTTTTTTTGTTTTTTTTTTACCTCTATAAAAGTTAATTGACTCTTTACAGTGACCCACTATGGTTAATAATAACATGTTCAGTCATGAGTGAAATCAAACCTTTTCTTCACTTTATCATTTAACATTCCCAACCATATAATATGATACATTAATCGAAATACAGCTACTAAAACACAATTTTCTTAATGTAAACATCAGTAACTCAAAATTAGCACCCAAAGGGTTAAGTCTGCAGTTCACACTTCTGTGCAGCTACTTAGTCTCTGTCAACCTTCTGTTCTTGCAAAAACAAAACAAAGCAAGACAAAACATCCACCCTTCTTTTATAGGCTGGGTGAACTGTCTGTGGACATTTACTAATCCTAAGTCGGTACCGTCTTTGTCTCAGTACCAAGTCAGTTAAAACTTTTAGTTGTCAGTCCATCACAGTCCAGTCACATGCATACCTCCATACACATTCATACCAGATGTTGCTGATAATCGTGTCTGACGCGCAACCTATCCGAGCCTCCATCACCAGCAAGATGACGTCATCGTTTTAAAGGAAACAGTTCCTTGTTTGTTATTTTTTCTTTGGACTGGATTGACTCGCTGCAATCCTTTTAGGCTCAGGACTTCTCATTCGATCAGTGTCCCATATAAGTGAATTTCTCCCCAGCCCATTATAATCATGGAGAAAAACACTTTGCGACTGTTTTCAGTAAGAATATTTTCTAGCGCTTTAAAGTTCACTCTCTCAGGCCTGGATTAAGGAGCCGATTTGTTAAATCAGGAGCTCACAAAATACCAAAATATCACCACCGGTGGATCATACCTCTCAGATGCTCTTATCTCAGTGCACTGTAACGAAAGCAAAAACAAACGTAACCAATTAAACACTCATATAATAACAGATACTGGGGCCCATTGCAAACATGTCCAAGCATAAAACCATCCTTCTCTCTCTTAGAGAAGGAAAACAATCCAAACCTCACTGATAGAATCAACCTAGTGTCAAACAAAACCCAAAAATCAACCAAAACTCCACACACAATATTGTGTAGGCATACAGTTACCAGAACTCCTTTTTTGCACCAACAGAAACATGTTGGATTTACGTGACTCAATAGTGGACACTGATTACACACAAATGCTTTGCTTTGGCAGAAACTTAAACAACTAGGTTAAATCAACACAACCTTTTCATATTTTCACCGAAATAAAACTCACACCGTTCATTCATCATTTTCGCTCTGTACCACTGCTCCTTGTTAGGCTGTGTGAAGCACAGTAAACAATTCAGTGGAGGCCTTGAGCCATAAACAGACATCACGCACAGACATTGTTTTCATTACCAAACTGCAATAGACCCTGTCCCCTAAATCTACAAATGCCCTCTGGGTGGCATGAAATGCATTTAACCAATAAATAATCAATGGGTTCTTGTTGTTGTAACCGACTCCGTATTTGGATGTTTGTGTGCAGCATTTGTTAGTAAAGCATTCTTCATTGCATCAGCGTGTGTGTGTGTATCACTCTTCATTCTGAGTCTGTGCATGTAGATGTGTATGTTTGTGTGGGTGTTTGTGTTCATCACTTTCCTGTTGTGGTGTTCTGGGTAAACCACGGCCTGAAGCGTGCCCTTGGATCCTGCCCTCCTCCATTTCAGTCTGTTTACATCCATCGGTTCTGCTGCTCAAAGTTCTGTCCATACTGGTTCTGGCCCCAATTGGGGCAGTCCTTTTCTCCAGTGTCCTGCATCTTCTCCTTGTTCCGCTCCTCCTTAACTTGACCCTTTCGCTTCTGTAGCTCCTTCAGGGTTTTGATACGCAGCTCAATCGTCTGGATGTCCGTGCCAAGCTCCAGTCTACGCTACTGCTCCAGCTCTTCCTCTGTTTCTTCCAGCCAAGTCAAGATTTTTGTTCAGGTCAGAGGTCCTGAGCCTGCCAGAGCTCCCAGTGCCCAATCACTCTTTAAGTCTGGGACTCTGAGCTGCTGGGATCTGCTAGTCGCCCCTCAGTCGCAGATATCCCATGTATGAGGAGTCCGTTTCTGTGCTTGCAGAAGTGCGGCTGCTGTCCGTTTGTTGCAGGTGGAAAAGGCTGACATCCAGAGGGTGTACATGAGAGTCTGCAGCAGCAACCTCCCCAGTGGAAGACCTCAGTGTTTGTTCTGTTAGTTTAACAAAGGCCTCAGGGCTCTCTGGGATCCCCGCTTGCACTTTCAAGCCCACGGCTCAGGTCGTAGTCGTGGTCACATTCCAGGGGAATGGAGTCCACGTTTGCTGGGGTGTCTCGGCCCGAGCGTTCAGTCCGGCTCTGGGCAGCCAAGGAAGCTGAGCGACCGGAGGGCGGCAGAGGCGACAGGAAGCCATCCCCCAAACGTTCACTCCACAGCAGACTGGACAAATCACAATGTTCATCTAGCTCCAGGAAGCTCCGGCCTGATTTCAAGTCCTGTGTCTGGGACTCCAAGCCTGATGGGTTTGATTATCAGCCAGCTCCTCTTGAGCCATGCTCAGTCTCTGCTCTGATGCCTTGAGCTCTTACTGAGGGCAGAAACCTCAGAGTCTTTTCCGTACACGTCAGATTGAAGTCCATTGATGTTGCCCTTGCTTTGCTCCACGGCCTTCTGCAGCTCTGCTGTTCGGCTCTTCTCAGAGGTCAGCTCCTGGCCGAGCCCCGACACCTGTGCCTTCAGCTTATTTTCTCCTGGTGCTTTTGTCCATTCTGAGGTGCCTCCTGACCTCAGTTACTCCTCCTGTCTCTGGCACGCCCTTTTTGCTGCCCGATCATCAGTGTTGGTCCGTCACTGTCCTGCACAGCTTTGATGCAGAGTGGTTAAGGTCAGCATTGTCTTGCTCGGCCTCACTTTTCCTCCGGGCTTAATGGGCGTCTCGTCACAGCTCTATCAGCTGAAGCTGTCTGGAAATCTCCCCCGTGTAGTGAAACGGGCCTTGGATTTAACGCTCTCCGTCTCCGCTGCATAAGATCATTTTCCTGCAGCGCTGTTGACATCTTCAAGTTGTTGTTGTGGGTCCAGCTGCTATAGCATTTGGTCAGGGTCACATCAATGATGGTGGAGGAGAGAGCAAAGATGGTAGGGAGGGAGAGCAGGAGTCCAGGGTCAGCCTCGGCTTTCTGGGCCGACAAGGCAGCCTGTAATCAAACATAAAGAGAAAAAACAAAACAAAACAAAACAAACACAAAACAAAACAAAAGGAAAATAATGATGTTGTGTTGGCTGTGTCATTCAGAGAGGGGAGAAACACCGGGGCCAGGCCCTGTGTCAGCCTTCTCTCCCCCTTTTTTTGTTTTTTCTCACCATATAATCCTCTCATAACCCACCAAGCTGACAGGACAACACAGGTACATGTTAAAATTCTTAAGATCATGTTTAAAAGTTCAAAAATGGAATTTTCTTTCATTCAGTAATCACTTGTATTAATCAATCAGCAGAAAACATGTCACAATTTGACTTTCCTAACCACTAAATTTGTCGTGTCTTCACTGGTTGGTCAGAACAGTGTCTTTTTTTTTTTTTTTTTTGAAGTTAAGTTGTTGTCCTGCAACCCAGAGAGTTTATTTGTTAGTAGTGGATAAACTTTATTGTTTAACGGCAGGTGTATGTTAAGTTTCACTGCTTTAAACTTGCTGGAAAATCTTCACGTGTTCATGGGTGTAAGCTGTTTCTTCATTGCGTGTATGTGCGTTTGTAGGTGGGTTAATTTAACTTTTTGTGTGCTCGTGGGGGGCAGTTGGTCCAGGCCCGTAGCCACCTGTATCAACACACTAAGAGATTTATTTAATATCATTTTCATCACAATCTTGCCGACTGAAGTGCCGGTCTTAATCAAGCACAATTTGTCTCTTCTATATCAAAACCCAGCCGAACATCAAACATTCAGCGTAGTCATTCAAAACCTTATTTGTAATATTATAATCAGCAAAATCAGCATTTTAATTACAGGCATGTATCATTGTTTGCAAATCATAATTATAAAACTCAAAAACACACTAAACAGGAAGCAAAAATCCTCTGTGCGCCTCACAGCTCATTTGCATGTTCACACACAGTCTAAAAATAGCTCGCAGCGCTGCGGCTACACCTCACCCACAGTCTCACACAAAGCTCAGACAAAACTCTATTATTTTATATTACAAAGACGTTTTATATTTACAACCACTGACAGGCCTGACAGATTCAGCACCTAACAAATTTCGACAAATTTAAAATAACGGGTCTCACCGAAGAAAGTCTAACTTTTTTGTAATCAATTAACCAGTATCTGTTTCCTCCAGAACAGCCTATGGCCTGATTTCTAAAGAACCTAAACAATTACGACAAATTTTACCATAACAGGTCTAACCGAAGAAAGATAACTTTTTTGTAATCAATTAACCAGTATCTGTTTCCTCCAGAACAGCCTATGGCCTGATTTCTAAAATCCCTAACTCAATTTAACTGTGTCCAAAAAAGCACATCACACCGTTTCCAACGGTGAGGAGACTCTAACTCCTAGCTTATTTCAGGATGTCCTGTACCCCACAGATAAGCCAAACTGAACTACCCCTGTTCGCCGACAGGTCAAGACCGCGCGTCCACGGCCAGGAGGGAGCGTAACCTCCGGGCTATGCGCTTCTTAGCAACTTCCAGTGCCGTCCTATAATAATTTGTAACAATTTGAAACAACAGTCAACACCCTAATAAAAGAGTCTGACTAAGGCAAGTGCCACCTAGAGGTCAATGGAGCCAACCCTCACTTATAATCACACAGGACCACACTTATAACCAATTTGGACTTTAACCAACAACATGACCAATTCCCTACCAAACTACTTGAGACTCTAACTCAATTCCTTGGGACTCTAACCCAGCATTTCTTTCATACTTTTTCAACTTCATTAAATACTCTTAACCGACTTTAACTGCATAACACACGCGGATCCTCATCAAAATCAAAACAGACCCTCTACCAGTAATTTCAGTGAGTAGACTTTTAATTTAATCATGTCCAATTTGGCACACTTTGGAAATAATTCAACAGGTAGTGCCTTACCTTTACATAAGCCGGCTTATGCCCACTCACGTCAGACCACTGGCTTGTGCCTGTCCTTTCAACAACCTCGGACCGTCCAAACCTTTAAATTCCACCCCAATACCACAGGACGAGCCCCCAAGATGTTATGGTTCAAAATATTGGGGATGGAGACAAGAGAAAAACCACTGTTGGGTCTAAACTCAGACCCCGCTGTATCCAGGACTTATTCCCATGAAAGAAAAGCAAGGCAACAGTGTTCGATCGATTTCTTGCGCAAGGGAGGCCTCTCATCTGTGTCCAGCACGACAATGACCCCAATGGTGGCCTCCTCTCGCTGCCTTTTATTGACAAACTTCAAACAATAGTTTACAAAACACCTCCCCTTGCAACCCCCTTTGGTTACATAGACAAGGACTGTATGTAAGTGTGTGTGTGTGTGTGTGTGTGTGTATGTGTGTGTTTGTTCCTGCTGATCAAAGGGTCATAAAACCTAAAAGCAGGAACAACATCCTTGGTCATCAAGAGGGTAGTCTCCCCCACACCCAATGTATGGTTTACCATAGATAACACAGTGAAACCATACAAAGGGTAGGAAGTTCTACCAAACATCAAACAGACCTTCAAAAGGACATTCCTGTGATAAAACACTTCAACCTTGCACCCAGAACCTCGAGAATCTGGGGATGGGAGGAAAGAAAGAATTCCTTTCCCAGAGTTAAAACAATGGACAAATGGTAAACATAAAAATGACAAATGTTTAACTATTTACTCTAACATTTTCCCTCCTGTTTTGTTATTTTTATGTGTCAAATTATTCCTATGTAGTATATCCTCAGCCATGCACCTCTTGCTTAACATTTTCAGCGCAGGCACCATTTATACACAGTAAACTACATCCTATACACAAGCAAATCAATGTCAACAGTTCAAAAACAGGAATTAATATTTTCAAAAGAAGATGCCACCAAGGACCAGACGGTAACCAAGCTATCCAGCCTTGTGGCTCATCTACTCCTGTCGTGCAATTCATTATGTATTTCTGCAAGTAAACAACTTAATGTCAACAGTCGAACAAGAAGAATCATCATTCTCAAAAATCATATGTCACTACAATCCAACTGTATACAGACATAGGCATTTAAACGCATCAGTTGACTTCATTGTTTGTCCATGTGGCTCTCAGCTAGCTTCAAAGCTGCAGCCTGGTCAACACCCTTCTTTATGACTCCTATCAACCCCCAAATCTTCTCACTGTAGGCATCCTGTGGGGGTTAGAGTCAACATGTGAATTATCTGCATTTACAACTCTTCTCCTGTCCTGTTGTCACCACAGAAAAAGCTTTGTAAAGGAAATTGGATCAAGCTGTTTTGATCTTCTTGGCTCAAAACCTCAAGTGTCCATGATGTAAATGTAGACAAAAGGCTTCTCTGTTTACATCCTTCTTGCAGAAGACAGAAGAATAGGTGATGTTGCCATTTTCCATGGTTAATCTCCAACTTGGGCTAATCCATTGTCCTTCATACACATAGGCAATTGGCCTGTTTCCAGTTCGTTTTACTGTATAATGTCCTGCAACAAGTCATATTCTTTGAGTCAGACGAGCAGGTCTGTCCTACCAGAGCAGTTCACCTTCCCAGCTACTGGTGAATCAACCTTCCATTCAGGTTCAGAGCAGTTGAAAAGTTGGCAGTGTTCCTGGATGTGTTGCTAAAGCAACCAAACAAACTGTCTCGCTCTCAGTGATGCTATATGGCCACAGTCCAGAAGAATGTGTAGCCAGTGGCATCACAAGCATAACCCTTGGTCTCGTTGTTTATGTGAGCGGTTGTGTTCTTAAACTGCCACCAGTAGTTGTTGAAAACCCATGCGGCACTTGGTGTGGTTTGCTCTGTTCCAGTGCGTTCCCTGTCATCCCACTCAGGGTCCACAGGCACAAGAAGATGCACAGCACATTCCCAGCCATTCTGATGAGTACCTGTGGCTCAGTTGGTTTCTTCACCGGATTGAGACGAGGGGCCCTGGAGGCTTTCCCCCCCCTTTGTTCCCGGTCTTCCTGCCACTTACCCCGAGCTGGCCTGGATGTGTGTCACCTTCTTGCAGTGCGCTTGATATATCCAAGTGTTCCTTCCAGCAATCTTCACTGCTGTGGTCGTCGTCAGCAGCATCCGATATGGACCTTCCCATCATGGACTGGACCAGCACTTCCTCTCCATGGCCTTATCATCATCCAATCTCCAGACTTCAGACTCTGCTCCTGCGAAGAAACAGAATCATCTGGCAGATCATTTGTTCTCATGACTACTTTACTTTTAAACATTTTCAAGCATCTAATCTGCTAATATGCTCTCTCTTCTGCTTTCTATCATCACTACAGAAGAACTCTAAATGCTCTAACATATATAATCTCAAGGAGTCAGACCGTTCTCTGTTGGAGTAATCCTCATGTACATCTTAACTAATTCTATACCGTCTAACCATGTCCTGCCTGTCTCCCTAAATCTTAACTTTACTGTTCTATTAGTTCTCTCTGACTGCAAGTTTTTTTTTTTTTTAAGTATTTAATAATCCTAGAGTGAGTATAAACTACTGCTCATCTCCCTCCTGTTGAGACATGGTATAGCCCATGGCTCAAAATAGCAGCAGTCTTATACAAATTATTAGGCAGTATTGGTTTATCACACAGATAAAAAACATCATCCTGCAAGCTTGCTCCCTCTGTAAGTCACAACTGTTTTCCTGCTGTAGGTGAGTGGGCCTGCATGTCTGCTGATGTTGTACTGATAAAAGGTTAACACCATGTTCAACTACAGCTGCCTCTTTTGTGATCTTATCTGCAAAAACTTTCCCTAATGCAACTTGATCTTTCCCTCGCATGTGTGCTGCACAATTACAAACGGCAATTCCACTGGTTAATAACGCTGCCTCCAGCAGATTTTGCAAGAGTTTGGTGTGTTCTACAGGTTTCCCTGTCGAAGTTGTCACACCTCGTCTCACTCACTGCACTACAAAGAAATGTACAGTAGCAAATGTATACTGCCTATCAGTGTATATTGTCTCTCTACAGCTTTACAGGCTTCCGTTAAAGCTAGCATCTCTGCTGCTCAAGCAAATATGAAACATGCTAGTTGTCCTACATAGATAACTCTCTCTCACTGTCTGCTACAGTAAAACGTGTTCTAGTCTGTCCCTCTGCTATTGCAAAACTCAAACCATCAACAAACCAAACCTTTCCCTCAACGAGTGGCACATCTATTAAGTCATCCCTCGGTTTACACTTCTTCTCCTCACGCTCTCTACTCTCATGAGAAGTGCCCTCTTCTTTCGTTGGCAAAAAGGGTTGGACAGATTCAGAATTGTGCACCACTTTATGGTAATATGTGTGGTTGTGAGAGTAACAGTAACATTAAAGACAAGTGTCTTGTAGGTGACAGAAATGTAAGTTTTTTTAGTCTGTGTCACGGCTCAACGGCACGAGGGAACAGGGATGGACACAGGCGCAGAAACCAACCCGGAAGCGAGGTGACAGAAAACAAATGATTTATTTCCGCCCACAGGTAAACAAAGGTGAAACACAAAGCGACGCCACCACACTAGTGGCGCGTAGGATTCGTCGGTGATAATGAGGGCGACCTAGACACCTCTAGGAGACGGCTGAACAGCGGGGACAGCGGGGAGGTAGAAACAGGACTAGGTAGGGGCCGGGGGCACTGGAACAAGAGGAGATCACGATCAGAGGGATCCAGCAGACAACCAATAATCCTCCGCAGTTGAATTGAATTGCCTTACTTGGTTTCAGATGGAGGGGACAGGTGGAGCGGAAAACCCGGAAGCGGTCGAGGCGTGGGGAGGCAGGCAGGTGAGCGGTGGGCCGGCAGGCCACGTTGTGTAAGCAGCTGGCGGCCCAGGTCCAGGAGGACGGGAGCAAGGGGAACAAGATCTCCACTCCGGGTGCTATCGCTGAGGACAAGAAAAGACAGGTTAGTCATCACACGGTGTTAAGACAAGGTTTAGGATGCTCCACTGAACTAACATGGGAATAGCAGATACTCAGGCGATGAGTGGTTGAGAGCGCAGGTCTGATATACCGCTGGCACGATTGCTCACAGGTGGTCAGCCAGGGAGGGGCAACCGGACTCCGCCTAAAGGAGGAGGAGCCGCTGTCTGAGACCTGCAGGTGCCCAACCAGACCATGACACCACCCCCCCCTCAAGGGTCGCCTCTCGGCGACCGGCCTCTGTAGAATGCCGAAAGCAAGGCGGGGTCGAGAATCCGGGACCGGGGAACCCAGGACCTCTCCTCCGGCCCGTACCCCTCCCAGTCGACCAGGAACTGCCTGCCCCTCCCCCGGCGGCGTACATCCAGGATGCGGCGGACCGTGAAGGCAGGATGCCCACCGATGAGCCGGGCGGGCGGCGGGGCAGCAGGAGGCGGGCACAACGGACTCACCACAACCGGCTTGACTTGGGAGACGTGGAAGGTCGGGTGGACCCGTAACGAGGAGGGCAACTTTAGCCTGACCGCGGAGCGGCCAACCACCCGCTCCACCTCAAAAGGACCGATGAAGCGTGGGGCCAACTTGCGGGAGTCCGTCCTGAGGGGAATGTCTCTGGCGGATAGCCACACCTTCTGTCCCCGGGCGTAGGCAGGTGCCGCCTTGCGGCGGCGACCCGCGTAGCGGCGCTGGCGGGCGACGGACAGGCCCAAGGCCCGGCGGGTGCGCGACCACACCCGTCGGCAGCGTTGCAGATGGTGCTGGACGGAGGGGACCTCAAGGTCGGTCTCGCGCTCCGGAAAAAGGGGTGGCTGGTAGCCGAGAGAGGCCTCAAAAGGCGAGAGACCCATCGCTGACGAGGTGAGGGAGTTGTGTGCGTACTCCGCCCACGGCAATAACGATGACCAGGAAGCCGGGTTGGAGGCAGCGACGCAGCGGAGAGTGGCCTCCAATTCCTGGTTGAGGCGTTCAGTCTGACCATTAGTCTGAGGGTGGTGTCCAGAGCTCAAACATGGCTTCGCTCCCAGGGATGTACAGAACGCCCTCCAGACCTGCGATGTAAATTGCGGTCCCCTGTCTGAGACGACCTCCGAGGGTATCCCGTGCAGCCTAAACACATGGTCGACTAGCAGATTAGCGGTTTCAGTGGATGTGGGGAGTCTCTCGAGGGCGACAAAGTGAGCTGCTTTGGAAAACCTGTCGACCACAGTGAGGATCGCGGTCTTGCCAGAAGAAACAGGTAGACCAGTAACGAAATCCAAAGAAATATGCGACCAGGGGCTCCGTGGAATAGAGAGAGGCTGCAGCAACCCAGCCGGGCGTTGCGTGTTAGATTTGCCCCTAGCACAAACACAGCAGGCGGCCACATACTCCTTGACATCTTTATCAATAGACCCCCACCAGAAATACCTTTTAATGAGGGCACTCGTCCGCGCGCCTCCTGGATGGCAGGAGAATCTCCCCTTGTGGACCCAGTCGATCACTTTGGAGCGGGCCGCCTTAGGGACAAAGCGGCGGTCAGGGGGCCCTGTGCCGGGGTCCGGCTCGGTCTCCAGTGCCCGACGGATGTCCTCCTCCACCTCCCACGTGAGGGAACCCACCTTGACGCTCGCAGGGAGGATGGTGGGCACGGCGGACGACTCCCCCGCGGCGTCAAACTGCCGGGAAAGGGCATCCGGTTTCACGTTGCGGGACCCTGGGCGGTAAGAGATTGAAAAGTTAAAGAGACTGAAAAGCATGGACCAGCGTGCCTGACGTGAGTTCAGTCTCTTGGCTGCACGAATGTACGTCAAGTTCTTGTGATCTGTCCACACTATGAATGGGTGCTCCGCCCCCTCGAGATAGTGCCGCCACTCCTCCAAGGCCAGCTTCACAGCCAACAGTTCCCTATCCCCCACGTCGTAATTCCGCTCAGCAGGTGATAAACGACGGGAGAAAAAGGCGCACGGATGGAGCTTGGACGCCGTGCCGGAGCGCTGGGATAACACCGCCCCCACCCCGATGTCAGATGCATCCACCTCGAGAATAAACGGTCTCCCGGGGTCGGGGTGAACCAAAACCGGCGTCGAGGTAAACAGTGCCTTTAACTTGGTAAACGCTGCTCCGGCCTCCTAGCTCCAAATAAAAGGGAGCTTCGGTGACGTCAGCCGGGTCAGCGGCGCTGCTACCTGGCTGTAGTTCCTGACGAAGCGCCGGTAGAAGTTTGCGAAGCCCAAGAAGCGCTGCAGATGCCGCCGGGACGCAGGTACGGGCCACTGCACGACTGCCGTAACCTTAGCCGGGTCAGTCTTCACCTGCCCCCCCGCGAGGACGTAGCCCAGGAAGGAGACGGAAGGTGAGTGGAACACGCATTTCTCCGCCTTGACGTACAATTTGTTTTCCAGCAACCGCTGCAGCACGGCTCTGACGTGCGCCCGATGTTCCACCACGTCTTTGGAAAAAATCAGAATATCGTCGAGATAAACGAAGACGAAGCGGTCCTGGAAATCTCGCAGGACATCGTTCACCAGGTTTTGAAAGACCGCCGGGGCGTTTGTGAGACCGAAGGGCATCACTAAATATTCGAAGTGCCCCAAGTGAGTGTTAAAAGCGGTTTTCCACTCGTCGCCCTCCCTGATTCTGACGAGGTGATATGCATTCCTGAGGTCTAACTTGGTAAAAATGGTGGCACCGTGAAGCGGCTCAAAGGCGGAACTGATCAGCGGCAATGGGTATTTGTTTTTTACTGTTATGTCATTAAGCCTCCTGTAATCAATACAGGGACGGAGCGAGCCGTCCTTCTTACCGACAAAGAAGAATCCGGCCCCGACAGGCGAAGAGGAGGGTCTGATGATGCCGGCCGCCAGGGAGTCCTTTATGTACTTTTCCATGGCTGCCTTCTCAGGATGAGACAGATTGTAAAGGCGGCTCGTGGGTAGGGGGGAGCCCGGTAACAACGTAATGGAACAGTCATATGGCCTGTGCGGGGGCAGTGCTTGGGCTTTGTCCTTGTTAAACACCTCCCTCAAATCGTGGTACACTGACGGTACGACAGAAAGGTCCACGGCAGCACTCGCGTCACGTGCGGGCTCGGCAACGGCTGACGGCGGGGCTGAGACGAGACAATTGGCATGGCAAAACGGGCTCCAACTTATTACTTTTTGCCCAGCCCAATCCAGATGTGGGTTATGTAGCTTTAGCCAGGTGAAACCAAGGACGATGGGGATGCTGGAGGAATGGAACGTCAGGAAGGGGAGCCTTTCCCTATGGTTGCCTGAGGCGACTACAGTAACAGGAGCGGTACGGTGAGTGATGTGGGAGAAAACTTGGTTATCCAGTGCTTTAACTGGGAGGCTAGACTCCAACTCGAACAGGGGAATATTCAGTTGCTTGGCTAGTTTCATATCAATGAGACTCTGCTCAGCGCCCGAATCGATTAACGCCCGGGACGTGTGGGTTGCGGAGCCGAGCAAGAGCGTAACCGGCAACAGGAAGCGGGGCTTAGAATCACTATAGGTACCGCCCACCCGTATCCCCGGACTTACCGGCGGGCGTCCCCTTTTCCCTTCTCCGGACAGGCGGCAATGAAATGCTCCGCGGAACCGCAGTAAAAACACAAACGAGCGCGGCGACGTCTCTCTCTCTCTTGCGGAGACAACCGGGATCGCCCGAGCTGCATGGGTTCCGGTTCCGGGTCAGCCCTCTCCCCAGCGACTGGGGCTGATGGCTGAACCGGAAGCGGCGACGGGGGAATGTAAACAGGTGACGCACGCCGCACTGGCCGACGGGTACTGGAGTTCCTCTCCCGCTCTCGCTCCCGCAGTCTGTTGTCAATGCGAAGCGAGAGCGTGGCTAACTCCTCGAAGGTAACCGGTTCGTCACGGGACGCTAGCTGATCCTTCATGTCCTCGTTAAGCGACTGCGAGTAGACTCCCTGAAGGGCTTTATCGGGCCAGCCGACTGCCGCTGCGGCGGTGCGGAAGTCGATCAAGTAGTCCGCGATGCTACGGCGGCCCTGGCGGAGATTTAACAGCCGGCGAACCGCACTGCCCACCGAGACGGGGTGGGCAAAAGTCCTTTTGAATTCGCCGAGAAAAGCATCGTAGCTACAGGACGGCAACGGGTGTGTGCTCAGGTAAGCCTCGGCCCAATTCAGGGCTCGGTCGCGCAGTTTCCCGATTATATAAGAAACTCGAACCGTGTCCGAAACGAAAGAGCGGGGCGAACGTCCGAACGCCAGCTCGCACTGTAACAGAAAACCGCTACAGGCCCCTGAGTCACCCGCATACGGCTCCGGCTCCGGGGAGGCCGCGTCATGAAACAGGTGACCCCGCTGGGGCTCGGGATCCGCCGCGGGCTGAGGCAACGGCGCGGTCGGGGCGGGCAGCGCTGAGCTACCGGCGGCAGGTTCCGACTCCGCCGAGGGTTGAAGGGACTGAATGTCGGATTGCATTTTAGCCTGCTCGTCTGTGAGTGTGTAGGAAAGGAGGCTGAGAGTAGCAGTAACGAACAGTCAGGACCCCTGCGTGTCGGCTGATACTGCTACGAGCAATATCCGTCATCTGCGAGCCTCCACAAGCTGGGCGGACATGATGGAAGAAGAGTCCCCGCTCATGCCCCCATCGTTCGAGGACCTCCTCGATCAAAACGTGGGCGAGCCGGGTGGCGAGGACGCGGAGGGCGATGCCGACTCCGACCTCCTCGACCTGGAGGACATGGATGAGGAACAGGAGGATGACTCTACCTTTCCTCCCCAGCAGTCCAGGCCACCGAGTGGGGCTGAAGTTGCACCCCTGGTGGACAGCAATTTGTACGAGGTCTGTAAACGGGCTGCTGCCAAGCTAGGCATCCCATGGCCAGCCGCCCAGGATGCCGAAGGGGCAGAACGCGACTTGTACGACGGCAAGAGGCTCCCACCAGCCTTGCCGCCATCAAAGCAGCTTCTGCCAGCAGTCCCAGCCTGCATGAAAGAAATGAGTCGCTATTGGTCAAGCCCTTTTAAAAGCAAGCTTCCGACCAAGGGCTGCTCTAAGCTTGAGATCCAGGGGATGGGTGAACTGGGGCTGACTGAACCCCCAGCAGTGGAGCCTTCAGTGGCATATCACCTTCACCCTAACCGCAGGGCAATCTCAGCTTCTTCTAGCATTTCTTTGCCCAACAAGATAGATCGCCTCACGGCATCTATTTATCAAAGGACATACAAATATGCTGCACAGTCAGTGTGCTCGCTTAATGCAGTCACACTGCTATCAGCATATCAGGCAGAAATTCTGGAAGACATGGGCCGTCAGCTTGACTCGGGTTCCCCGAACCCAGCCCTCTGGGATGAAATCTGCGTGGTTAATGATCTCATTCTTCGCTCCTCCAGGGGAGCAGTCCAAGGGTGTGGTTGCGTTATGGGCCTTGCAGTCTCGGGTGAGAGAGCCTTGTGGCTAAACCTGTCAGGCCTGGGTGATGCTCAGAAGGCTGAGGTCATGGATGCAGCCTATGACCCAACCAAGGGTCTCTTTGGCCCAGCCCTGGAGAGAATGAGAGAAACAAGCACCCGCAGAAAGCAGGAGGGTGAAGCACTCAATCTCTGCTTACCCAGAAAACCTAACTCTCAGCCCCAGCAGGTGCCAAGAGCTGGCTTTGCAGCAACAGCAGCAGCTGCGAGAGGGAGACAGAGTGGGGTCAGAATGCAGAGAGGAGCAGGAGGCCAGCAGGGTGCCCACCAGGCCAAGGTAGAGAACCGAAGACCTTGGGGCAAGCATTCCTTTGCAGCAGTTGCTGCAAAGAACAAGCCGTCACACCCCGGAGAGGGGAAAAAGAAGCGGTCAGCCTAGCACACCTGCAGCATTCTGTGTCACCCCTCTTTTCTTCCCCAAAGAGAAGGAAGGTGTTAGAAGGGGTAACCAAATCACTCCAAAGTTCAGGGTCTCCGGAAGTTTCCAGTTCACCAGGAGCACCCTCAAATCAAATCAAATCAAATCAAATCACTTTTATTGTCACATCACATGTGCAGGCACACTGGCACAGCACATGCGAGTGAAATTCTTGTGTGCGAGCCCCACAAGCAACAGAGATGTGCAAACACAACAACACAAACGAGCAAAATACAAGAATGGCCAACCTGAAACTAATAAATATATGTACAATATATAATAGTGTATGCATTTCTGGATGTGTATACTAAATATTTTCCTGTGTGTGTGTGTGTGTGTGTGTGTATGTGTGTGTGTGTGTGTGTGTGTGTATACACATTTTTACAAATTAAATAGTAAAAAAATAAAAATAAAATAATAATAATAATAATAATAATAATAATAAAATATATAAAATATACAGAGTTGAATATGTGCAAAACAAGTGGCATTTATATACAGTGTGGAGTGCATAATGTTAAAGTTCCAGTAGTGAAGCTGAGGTGTCTATGACGTGTTCAGCAGTCTGATGGCCTGGTGGAAGAAGCTGTCTCTCAGTCTGCTGGTACGGGACCGGATGCTGCAGAACCTCCTTCCTGATGGAAGCAGTCTGAACAGTTTATGGCTGGGGTGACTGGAGTCCTTGATGATCCTCCCCGCTTTCCTCAGGCAGCGCTTCCTGTAGATGTCTTGGAGGGAGGGAAGCTCACCTCCAATTATCCGTTCAGAGCACCGCACTACTCGCTGGAGAGCTTTGCAGTTGTAGGCGGTGCTGTTGCCATACCAGGTGGTGATGCATCCAGTGAGGATGCTCTCAATGGCACAGTGATAGAAGGTCCTGAGGATGCGGGGGCTCATGCCGAATCTTTTCAGTCTCCTGAGAAAGAAGAGGCGCTGCTGCGCCTTCTTCACTGTTTTGTTTGTGTGTACTGACCACGTAAGATCCTCAGCCAGATGTACTCCAAGGAACCGGAAGCTGCTCACTCTCTCCACAGCAGCGCCGTTGATGGTGATGGGGGTGTGTACTTCTCTGCACCTCCGGAAGTCCACTATCAACTCCTTTGTCTTTGCGACGTTGAGGGTGAGATGGTTGTCTTGACACCAGTGGGTCAGGGCGCTGACCTCCTCCCTGTAAGCCGTCTCATCACCGTTGGTGATAAGACCCACCACTGTAGTGTCGTCCGCAAACTTCACAATGATGTTGGAGCTGTTAGTGGCCGTGCAGTCGTAGGTGTAGAGTGAGTACAGGAGAGGGCTCAGTACACACCCCTGTGGAGCACCAGTGTTCAGTGTGATGGGGGATGAGGTGATGCTGCCCAGTCTGACCACTTGGCGTCTGTCAGACAGGAAGCTAAGGATCCAGCTGCAGAGGGAGCTGCTCAGTCCTAGATCCTGCAGTTTCCTGTCCAGCTTCGAGGGAACGATGGTATTGAATGCTGAGCTGTAATCTACAAACAGCATTCTCACATACGTGTCTCTCTTCTCCAGGTGTGACAGGGCAGTGTGTAGTGTCAGGGCTATGGCATCATCAGTGGACCTGTTGTGGCGGTATGCAAACTGTAGAGGGTCCAGTGAGTCGGGTAGTGCAGAGCAGATGAAGTCCCTGACCAGCTTCTCGAAGCATTTGCTTACGATGGGGGTCAGGGCTACAGGTCGGCAGTCGTTCAATGAGGAGATGGTGGAGGATTTGGGTACAGGGACGATGGTGGCCATTTTGAAGCAGGCTGGGACTACAGACAGAGAGAGGGAAAGGTTGAAGATGTGCGTGAACACTCCAGCCAGCTGAGCCGCGCATGACTTGAGGACGCGGCCGGGAATCCCGTCCGGACCAGTAGCTTTGCGCGCGTTCACCTTCCTGAAGCACTTCCGCACATCCTCCTCAGACACAGTGTGCGCACTGACGTCATCCGCGGTGCGCACACTGTCCGGTCTCATGGTGTTCGCTGCGTCGAATCTAGCGTAGAATACGTTTAGATCCTCACACAGAGAGGCCGTGGTCTGCGGTGTGCTGGTTTTCCCTCTAAAGTCTGTGATCGTGTTTAGTCCCTGCCACATACTCCGAGGGTTGTCAAACTGTTGCTCCACCCTGTACCTGTACTCACGTTTGGCTGCTTTGATTGTCTTCCGGAGTTGGTAATGTGCGTGTTTGTAGTCCGATGTGTTCGCGGAGGCAAAGGCGGTGTTCCGTGCTGCCAGTGCCGCGCGAACATCTCCGTTAATCCAGGGTTTTTGATTTGGGAAGGATTTAACTGTTCTGGATGGGACGACATCTTCCACGCATTTCCTGATAAATCCACAGACTGAGTCTGTGTACTCATCAATGTCTCTGGCGGCCACGTGAAACATTTCCCAGTCCGCGTGATCAAAACAGTCCCGCAGCGCAGACTCCGATTGGTCCGTTCAACAGTGCACCGCCCTCCGGGTTGGAGCTTCCTGTTTCAGCTTCTGCCTGTAGGCGGGCAGGAGCAGGATGGAGCAGTGATCTGATTGGCCGAATGGGGCGCGGGGGAGGGCTTTGTACGCATCCCGGAAAGAGGTGTAACGGTGGTCGAGTAGCCGGTTTCCACGTGTGTTAAAAAGGATGTGTTGATGGAGTTTTGGTGAGACTTTCTTCAGGTTTCCCTTATTAAAGTCTCTGGCTGTGATAAACGCTGCCTCTGGGTGTGCGGTTTCCTCGCTGCTGATCGCGCTGTACAGTTCCCTGAGTGCACGGTCAGTGTCGGCTTGTGGGGGTATGTAAACAGCCGTAATAATCACTGCTGTAAATTCCCTCGGTAGCCAGAATGGCCGGCACTTAATCATCAGGTACTCCAGGTCCGGTGAGCAGAAGGATTTGACCGGGTGCACGTTCGCATAATCACACCAGCTGTTGTTGATCATGAAACACACACCACCGCCTCTGCTTTTCCCAGTAAGATCCTGTGACCTGTCCGCGCGGTGCACGGAGAACCCCGGTAGTTGTATTGCGGAGTCCGGTACTTTGTCCGATAGCCAGGTTTCTGTGAGGCAGATCACGCAGCAGTCCCGCATCTCTCGCTGGAATGAGATCCGTGCCCGGAGCTCGCACAGCTTGTTCTCCAGAGACTGCACATTAGCCAGTAATAAACTGGGTAACGGTGGTCTGTAAGTGCGCCGTCTCAGTCGAACCAGAACGCCAGATCTTCTCCCTCTGCGTCGGCGTTTGCGGCCTCCAGGGCCAGAGAACAAAGGCGTCTCAGGTGAGATGAATGGGGGGTCTGCAAACGGAGCATCCGTGTTGCAAAACTTGAACTCCGGAAAGTTATAAGAAAGACCGTCTTTTATGTCCAGTAAGGTTTGTCGGTCGTACACAAGGAGACAAGTGCTGCTCGTGAAAAAATAAAGGAAAAGTAAAATTAAACACAGAAGAAAGCCGTTGCTTGGGGGAGCTCGCGACGAGGCTGCCATACTCGGCGCCATCTTGCTCATACCCAGGGATCCCTCTCAGTCTCCTCCTCCAGTTCAGGGAGGACAGACTTGTGGACAAATGGCACAGTGTCACCAAACACTTCTAAGCACTCTGTCTGTGTCACCAAGCACTGCCCAGAGTCACCAGACACTTCACTGTGGTTTGGGGGTAACAAAAGAAATAAAACGTGCATTTCTGCAGCCAGGCAGTTTGCCAAGGGCAGAATGTCCCCCCAGTTTCAAAATAAAAACAAAAGAAAATCACTGCAATTTGTCTTTGTTCCCAGCGGGGGGAGCTCACGCTCTTCCCGAGGGGGAGAGCCCCAACTCCTTCCGGGAGACAGGGGTGACGTCACGCTACCGCTTCTTCAGAGGCCCGCTCGCAGCGCGGCTGGAGCGGTGGCGCGCATGCGCAGTTCATCCCTGGGTCTTGTCAACCATTTCCCATGGTTACAGACTACAGTTTGCGGCAAAACCACCGAGATTCGGCAGAGTGTTAGCTTCTGTGGCCAGTCGCGATTCAGCGAATGTGCTGGAGGAGGAAATATCCTCCCTGTTACACAAACAGGCGATCGGAGCGGTTCCGAGCGAAGAAGCTCAGCAGGGCTTTTACTCCCGCTATTTCCTCATCCCGAAAAAGGACGGAACGTCGCTCCGTCCTATTCTGGATCTGCGTGTGTTAAACAAGCATTTGAGAAAGTACACGTTCAGAATGCTCACACACAAGACGCTTTGTCGCTCAATTCACACAGGCGATTGGTCTGTTACAATCGACCTATCAGACGCATATTTTCACATCGCCATTTATCCTCCACACAGGAAATATCTCAGGTTCGCTTATCAGAGCGTAGCGTACGAGTTTCAAACTATCCCATTCGGGCTATCCTTAGCTCCGAGGGTGTTCAGCAAATGTGTGGAGGCAGCGCTGTCTCCGTTAAGGAACAGCGGCATCAGAATATTTTCTTACATAGACGATTATCTAATATGCTCACGATCGCGCGAGCAGGCGATCAAAGACTCCGAGGTGGTGGTGAATCACCTCATGGAGCTTGGGTTCACTATCAACCTGGAAAAGAGCCACTTGGAACCCACACAGTTTACAGAGTATCTGGGGCTCAGAATAGACTCCATCTCTTATCGTATCGCACTTTCAGAGCGGAGGATCGCATCCTTCACTCACTGTCTTTCCCGTTTTCAGCTGGGGAAAGTCGTGCGATTCCGACTCTGTCTCTGCCTCCTCGGCCTCATGGCCTCGGTGATATCGGTGGTACACTTGGGGCTGCTTATGATGAGAGATTTTCAGCGGTGGGTCGCTTCTCTGCAGCTGTGCCCTCGCCGACATCTCAGTCATGGTGTAAAAATAACGCAGCCGTGTATTGCGGCTCTCCGGCCCTGGAGGAGCCCGACAGCTCTCGCGGCGGGGGTACCGCTCGGGGCAGTATCATCCAGGGTGACGCTGACCACAGATGCATCCCTGTCAGGTTGGGGTGCAACTATGATGGGCAGAGCAGTGAATGGCGTTTGGTCACAGAGACTCACTCTGAATCACATAAATGTGCTGGAGCTCCACGCGGTGCTCCTAGCCTTACGGCATTTTCTGCCGTATCTCCGGGGTCAACATGTTTTAGTGAAAACAGACAACTCCACTGTAGTTGCTTATATCAACCGCCAGGGCGGCACCCATTCCCGGCAGCTACACAGGTTAGCCAGGGAAATAATTATGTGGAGCAGCACTCGGCTCCTCTCCCTTCGGGCAACTCACGTGCCAGGAATTCTGAACAGGGGGGCGGACCTCCTGTCCAGAGGAAATCCACTGTTCGGAGAATGGAGGTTTCACCCACAGGTGGTGGAGCAGATTTGGCAGAGATACGGCCGGGCTGCCGTAGATCTCTTCGCCTCGCGAGAAAACACACAGTGCCCTCTGTTTTTCTCCCTGTCAGACGCACACGCGCCACTGGGCGTGGATGCGCTGGCCCATCCTTGGCCAAAAACTCTGCTGTATGCTTTCCCTCCCCTCAGCCTGATCTCCCCAACACTGATCAGAGTGAGGGATCAGGGGCTGTCTCTGATTTTAATAGCTCCACGGTGGCCATCCAAACACTGGATAGCAGAAATCATCCAGCTTCTGGTGGACGAGCCATGGCCACTCCCCATCCGCAGGGACCTTCTGTCTCAGGCGCGGGGGGAGATATACCATCCCCATCCAGACCAGGTTGCTCTCTGGGCCTGGCCCGTGAAAGGTGGAATTTGAAGGCAGCAGGCATGCCTCCGAAGGTTATTGAAACCATTCAGAATGCCAGAGCCTCCTCCACCCATTCCATTTACAGCAGTAAATGGCGTGTTTTTGAAGAGTGGTGCCATGAAAAGCAGATTATCCCTTTTCAGTGTTCAGTGGTGGAGCTGTTGTGTTTTCTTCAAGACTTGCTGGACAAAAGGAAAGCTTTTTCCACTATAAAAGTCTATTTAGCAGCTATTTCAGCCTGCCACGTGGGGTTTGGTGATAAACCTGCTGGGTAGCACCCCCTTGTAGGTCGCTTCATGAGAGGAGCGCGTCGAACGCTCCCAGTTTCTAGACCACTGGTCCCTTTATGGGATCTGTCAGTCGTTTTAGACGCCCTCTCCCACCACCCCTTTGAGCCTATTGGGGCAGTGGGGTTGAAGTTTCTCTCTCTTAAAACCTCTCTGCTGTTGGCTCTAACCACAGCCAAGCGAGTTAGTGAATTACAGGCTCTGTCTATTCACCCCTCTTGTCTACAGTTGGCCCCGGGACTCACTAAAGCACTCCTGAGGCCTAACCCAGCCTTTGTCCCTAAAGTGTTGGAAACATCATACAGGTGCCCTACAGTAGAGCTCCTAGCTTTTCACCCCCCCTCCATTCTCTTCCGAGAGGGAGCAGAGGCTGAACACTTTGTGCCCTGTCCGGTGTTGAAATCTCCCAATTCTTTGAATCTTTGGGCTGAAGGAAGGACAATACTCGGTGTATAAATGCTCAATCAACAATCATTTATTTCCATACAATTCAACAATAAGAGCATTACAACGTCCGGACGGGAGAGATGCTACCAGAGGGTCAGGCACATGTCTCAAAATGGTGACGGGTTGCTCAGCTTTTTATAGTCTCTAGTGGCCCCCAGCTAGTCGTAAAAGCCAAAACATCACATTTTTTCTCTGTTACAGCGCCTAAGTTATGACCTCGGCAGTTGTTTCTCTGCTTTCTGTAAGGTGGGGGTGTGGAATGTGGTCTATCTATCTCCCCTGTCTTTAGACACAGAGTCTCCTGCTTACAACCTTCTCTTCATGATTCAACACTTAAGCATGTCAAGAAAACAGTGTAACACATTCCCAGCAGATCAAGGATACAGAGTGATGCACATTTATCTAATGAACTAATATGTGAATATGTTCTGTTAACTCAAAAGTATAATGAGAACTAAACTACATACAGCTCACACACTCTATATTAAAGGGTATAATGTGATCTACAGCAGTATTCTAATTCAACTACTTTGATTACATATATAAGGTAACATATAATAACAGAATAATCTAATACCGGGCCTTGGGGACTTATGTTGACAGAACAGCTGGATTCAGGAAGTCGAATCAGCTGTTTGTTTCCTGGGCCTCCCCTCACAAGGGCAGGCCCGTATCACGCCAGAGACTAGCTCATTGGATTGTAGAGGCCTTAGCTCTGGCTTATAGCTGTAAGGGCTTGCAGGCCCCCCCGGGACTCCAAGCACACTCCACTAGGGGTGTGGCCACATCCTGGGCGTTGTTCAGAGGTGTATCAGTCCAGGATATTTGTGCGGCAGCAAGCTGAGCTACGCCGCACACGTTTGTCCGGTTTTATCGGCTGGATGTTGCACAGTCATCCCTGGCTCAGATGGTGCTGGATTCTGGTGCCTCAGGTTCGACCTGAGATCCTGGAGTAGCACTGGAGAGCTGGCGCAATCCGGGAGTGGGCCATATCTCCCATAGTGAAACACCGAGCGAAGTTAGAAAAAGAACGTTGGGTTACTTAACGTAATCCCTGGTTCTTTGATAACAGAGTGAGGTGTTTCACCAACACTTCCCTCCTTGCTTAGGCACGGAAAGAAATCTGCTTGGAATGAGTTAGGAGGAGCTGGTCGGCCGTGTTAGTACGAGGGGGCGGAGCCCTGAGCACGGCTCGACAGGTCTGTCATAGACAGACGTGGTGTCATTGGAGCTTCCGTAGTTGGTCACGCCGAGGCGATTCCCATAGTGAAACACCTCACTCTGTTATCAAAGAACCAGGGATTACGTTAAGTAACCCAACGTTTTCTTTCAGGTCAACCCAGAACCATTCGTCACATGTGTCACTTGGCAGTCCTATCTCAAGAGGTTTCTCATAGTCAGTCACAATCCCCCGGTATTGATACCCAAGGCTGGCGTAACTTGCGGCACACTGTGCCTGAACCATGTTCATTCCCTTCGCGTACAAGGTGGCGTATTGTGTCATTGGGGGCATATAGGAGCAAACATAGCAGTCTTTCCTGAGTGTGCTGTCATGTATATATCGATACCATGCGCTGTTCATCCATGGGTGAATGTGGTCTTGCGTCATGTCACGCAGGTGGGAATTGTCATGTGTCCATCTCTTCTGCAGGTGATTCTGTTTCTCTCCTTCCTCCTGGATGAGTGTAATAGGCTCACTAGGAGCCAGCCACTATGAGGACAAGTTTCTTCATGGTGACCAGGCACACCTAGACTTCTGGTGAGTAGACCGTCAGCGAGAAGGCAAAGGGCAGGTTGTACCCAATCAGCCCTTTCCTTCACCAACAGATCACCTGGAAGCTAGGGGAACCGGCGTCTAAGCGTCCGGATTGTCACTCACTTTTTTACAGTGGCTTTGGTGGATCCAAGATGGTCTTTCTGCTATTTTGCAGGCGGTTGGCGTAGTGAGTAGGACCTGATATGGGCCCTCCCACCTAGGTGAACTCCAATTTTTCCTCTGGAGCACTTTGATCAGGATCCAATCTCCTGGTTGTAACCTGCAAGACACTGGAGAGATATCACTCGGCAGTTGGTTATTTAGCACAATCTCTTTATTCTCAAACAGCTTAGTCATCCACTCTGCTAGGGTGGTTTCTCTTATAGACTTGTTAATTGGTTCACTAGTGAGAGGCAGTGGGAAAGGTCTCCCGTGAATGATTTCAAAGGGTGTGAGCTTTTGTGACCCTCGGGTCAGCCTCATCCACATCTTTACTAGACCCAAACATTCAGTCCACGGCCTTCCTGTCTCTTCCATGCATTTCCTTAATCTCTGTTTTATTGTGCCGTTAGTTCTTTCCACTAATCCTGCACTTTGTGGATGATATGCGCAGTGATGTTTGATGCTGAATCCTAGAGCTTCAGAGACTTTGCTGATTATGTCATTAACAAAATGTGTTCCATTGTCTGACCTCATTAAACTAGGAATGCCGTATGTGGGGATGAAATGATTACATAAGCATTTTGCTACGGAGACTGCGTCTGCTCTTTTTACTGGATAGATTTCAGGCCATTTAGAAAACACGTCTATTATTACTAGAGCATAATTTGATGCTTGGCATTCATTGAGTTCAATAAAATCCATGTGGATTATATGGAACGGATGAGGTGGTGTGGGGAAATGACCTCGCTTTGGTCTGAGGTTTCCCTGTACATTATGTTTTTGGCAAATCATGCATGTTCTGATGAAATCATTTGCTGAGGATTCGAAATTGTGAGTGTAGAAATGCTTAGAGAGAACATCTCCCATTCCACCCCGTGACAGATGCGTTAAGCCGTGTGTCACTAATGCTGCTGTCTTGTGTAGAGATTTTGGCAGTATTGGTTTGCAATTACAGGTCATTAGGTCATTGTGTAGTTCTGCTCCACACTTTAGCCATTTCTTTTGCTCTGCGATAGGTGCGGCTTTCTGTTCGTCTTTAAGTACATCAAGTGGTATTAGCTGCGAAGTTTCAGATACTAAAGTTTGTATTGGTTGCTGTGCGGCCTTCTTTGCGGCTTGGTCTGCGAAGTTATTGCCTTTAGTAATTTCTGAATTATCTTTCTGGTGTGCAGCACATTTGCATAATGCTAGTTTTTTTTGGCAAAGTTATGACTTCTAATAGTTCTCTCAGGAGGTGTCCATGTAGTACTGGATTACCCGAGGAGGTGACCATTCCCCTATTTTGCCATATTTTTGCAAAATGATGCACTGCTGCAAAAACATATTGACTGTCTGCGTGTATATTTACATCTTGACCTTTGAATAGCTGGCATGCACGTATGACAGCCGTTAGTTCTGCACTCTGTGCGGAGTTTGAGGAAGTTAAAGGCTTCGCTTCTATAACTGTGTCAGCTGTGGTGACAGCGTAGCCAACACAGTTTTGACCTAAACTGTTTTTAGATGCTGAGCCATCTACAAAAACGTCTGTGAAGGTAGACTGTGGTATGCTGTAAATATCACTTCTCGGTTTCGTTTCCTCTTCCAGTCTTTTTATACAGCAGTGTTTTTCACCATCTGCTGATGTGGGGAGGAGCGTGCTGGGATTTAAATTTCCACACTTTTCGATTGTGATGTGTGACTGTGAAAGCAAAATGCCTACGTACGAGAGCTGCCTTGCATGTGTCAAATAAGACAAGTTTGCTTGCAATAAGATGGAGGTTACAGCATGAGGAACTTTGATGATCAATGTGTGTCCCAAGACAATGTCAGCAAACTTTTTAACAGCTTCAGCAGCAGCTGCGCAAGCTTGTACACAAGTAGGCAAACCGGAAGCAACAGAATCTAGTTTACATGAATAAAATGCGAATGGGCGTTGTTTTTCCCCAAAGGCTTGTGTTAGGACGGCCTTCATGTACCCTGCACCTCCGTCTACATGCAAGTAAAAAAAATTTTCATAGTCTGGTAATGCTAAAACTATGCGCGTCTGCAATGCAAGTTTTAGATCATTAAATGCTCTTTCTGCTTCTGGTGTCCATTCTATTTTATCTTTCAGTGCTAGATTTTTTCCATAAATTAAGTTTTGCAATGGTTCAGCTAACAGAGCATATTCAGGTATCCAGCATCTGCAAAAATTGCAGAGACCTAAATAACTCATCATTTGTTGTTTTGTGAGCGGTTTTGGAGCATTCTGCACTGCTAGTTTTCTGCTGTCTAACAGTGTTCTGCCTTCTCCTGTAAGCTTATGTCCGAGGTACGTGACCTCTTTGCTCCACAACTGTAACTGGTGTTGTGAGACTTTGTGACCCTGCTCTGCTAAGTGTTGCAACACAGCCATGGTGTTTTTTCTGCAGTTGTCTAGCGTGACTCCTGTGACGAGAATATCATCAACGTATAGAAAAAACTGACCTGTAGCAGGGAGCGTGCATAATGACATAGATTTCTTTAATGCCTCTGCATACAGGGTGGGGCTGTTCTGAAAACCCTGCGGCGGTCTGGTGTAGGTGTACTTTTCATTGTCAAAAGTGAATCCGAACAGGTTTTGTGAATCTGGGTGTAATGGCACAGAGAAAAACGCGTTTGAGAGATCTATAACTGAGAACCATTGTTCTTTTGGTGTCACTTGATTTAAAATTGTGTGTGGATTTGCTACCACAGGTGGGATTTGTTCTGTTATCTCGTTTATTGCTCTAAGATCATGAACTAGACGATATGTTTCTGTGTTTGCTTTTTTCACTGGGAAAATTGGAGTGTTACAGGTTGCTTTTGTGGACTTCACTAGGATGTGTGGAGCAGGGAAATTATTTTACTGCTATTGTTAAATAATCATCATTATTACCATTGCATTAATAATATAATCTGCAGTATGATCATTGCTTTAACAATGGAACAGATAGCTTTAAGAAGGCTTTAAGGTTTTATGCATACAGGTATTAAATTAACTTTGTATTTCAGATGCAGTTATAACTATTGTGTACACAATGCATATCTGTGCTTATTTGAGTTGATGTTCAGGTTCTTTAAAGGTCTTAAGCTTCACTGACGTGACTGTTCAGGTGATACATGCTGAGGGAAAACTAGAACATAGAAGGAATTGCAATACATGCTTACAAAACACTTAAATATCAGGTCATTTCATATTAAGGTTTTAGTAGAGGTTCTTGGTTAAAACATTTATTTAGTAGAAGACATACACATAGTCTCAGTGAGCCTCTGGTCTAGTGAAAGGTCAGAAGTGCAACAGGTGAAGAGGTGACACAGAGAGCATGTGAGGTCGTGACACACACACATGAGTTAGATTTATTTAGAGGAGAGAGAGATTAGTCATGTCTCGGTAAAAGAGGAACCGTCCTTGTCTTCTCGGCAAGAAAGAGGAACTGAAAGGTTGACCGGAGGAATCGGCCATGAAAATAGAAGATGATCTTCTGGGTTAAAAGTCATTGTGGTGTTGATCTGATCTATGTATAAAATGTATCTGTGACGCATGAAGGGGCGTCAGTAAATCAAACCCTGATGCTATAAAATATCTGTTTATGCTTTGATTAAGTTGAAGATCAATTGCTGTCTGCGTACAGAGTTGTCTTCCCACACGTGTGTATTCATTAAAAATCATTGTTTGACCAAGAGCTTCTGGACCATGGGTGGTTTGTACTCTCCTTCCTCAATTTTTGAACCTTAACATTTGGGGGCTTCGTCCGGTGGTTGAGGAGGGAGAATTGGAGGTGTAGATGGAAAAATTTGGTCTTAGGTGGTCTGACGGGCAGACATGAATTCCAGTGGTCGAAGTGAGTGGGCATAAGCTGGCTGATCCAAAGGTAAGGCACTACCTGTTGAATTATTTCCAAAGTGTGCCAAATTGGACATGATAAAATTTAAGTCTACTCACTGAAATTACTGGTGGATGTCTGTTTTGATTTTGATGAAAATCTCATGAGTTGAAGCAGTTAGAGTTCTGCTAAGAAGAAATGAAAGCAGTTAAAGTCTGCTAAAGCAGTTAGAGTCTGCCAGGAAAAGTTTAAATACTGGGTTGAAGTCCCAAAGAAATTGAGTTAGAGTCTCAAGTAGTTTGGTAGGATATTTGGTCATTTTGTGGGTTAAAGTCCCGGTTGGTCATTAGGTCAGACCTTGGTTGGTCATTTTGTGGGTTAGAGTCCCCATTGTCCATCAGGGTAGATCTGCCTCAGTCATACACTTGTGTTGGGTGTTGATTGTTGTTTCAAAGTATTATAAATTATTCTAGGACGGCAGTTAGAGTCTGCTAGGAAGTGCAGTTCTCGGAGGTAATGCTCCCTCCCGGCCAAGGACACTTGGCCCTGACCTATCGGCGAATAGGGTTAGTACGGTCGGCAACCGGGGAGAACTTGGGAACCTCCAAAATAGCTAGGAGTTAGAGTCTCCTTACCGTTTGGAACGGTACCTGCGCTTTTTTGGTCAGAAGAAGTTGGACTTCGGGCGTGTAACTTTAACTTAAAACTTCGGGGTAAGCCTTGGCTGTGTAATGCCAAAAATAGAGCTTCAGGCAAAGTTTGGGTTGGTTGACGCTTTTAAATTGAGTTAGGGATTTTAGAGATGAGGCCAGAAACAGTTAGAGTCTGATACTGGTTAATTGGTCGCAAAAAACTCAGGGAGTTTATCCGCTGGGCGGTTATTTTAAATTTGTCGAAATTGTGTAGGCGCTAAAGCTGACAGATCTGACAGTGGTTGTAAATATAAGACGTCGTTGTAATATAGAATAAGAAAATTTGGTGTGAGAGATCTCTGTGTGTCGAGTCAGTAATGCACTGACTGCCTGCTGCTATTTTTAGATGTGTGTGTGTGAGTGAAAATGCAAATGAGTAAGCAGTGAACTGTTTAAACCACAGTTGGTTTTACAAATACTGCTGCAAACATTGTTGAGTGTGTTTAAAATGCCATTTATGTTTATTAGAGGACTATAAATAAAGTATTGAGTTGCCGTAGTGGATGTATAGTAATTGACTGATTTTGGATGTAGATATATAAATATATTGAGTGCACTGTATATACTTAAGATTAACATATTACTTTCAGTAGTAACTTTTCTCCAGCATTAGTTGCTGGTGTGGTTTATTTTTTCAATTTCTTGTGTGTGCGGTGAGAAGTAATGGAGGTTTCAATTTTTTGTTTGTTTGTTTTTTACTTGCTCTTTCTGATTATGACAAGCATGTCTAAAATACTTTTAGGAAAGCATATTTTGAGTGATTCTAAGTGTGTGAATGCTGTGAGTAGTAGGCTTTGAGGGATTGGGTGTGAGGTGTACAAAATACTAAATAATAATAACACTATGAAAGTTGATGGTAGAGTGAGTGCAAGGCGGTGTGTGAACAGAGGAAGTCTGAGAGAGAAGTGTGTGCGTAGGCAAAATGCAGAGTGTGTGCGTGAAATAAGGGAGTATTGTTTTTACATCAAGGTTTAGTAGAACTAAAGTAGAACGTCACAAACAAACAAAAGAAGGTAAAATGAAGAGAGAAAATAACTGACAATTACATTAATGAATAGAAAACACACATACACAAAGTGCCATATGTGAAATTATTCTAGGAAGGAGTCAGAAGTGAGATAGTTTAATATAAGATGCAATGAAGTCAATACAATACAAGTCAATAAGTTAAGAGCATAATTAGGATCATGCTTTTGATTAAAGAGTCCCAAATAGGATAAGTTAGGGAGGTGCAGGAAAAGGTGTTTTGTTTCCTTTGCAGAAGATCTCGACGACCACAGGGAGGTCCGAGACCACCAGAGAGGGACCGAGAAAACCTAAGCTTACACATGGAGTGTTCTCGAATGGGAGCGGGTGTTTATTACTGGACCAATTAGATGACATGAGGTTGTCTGATTTGCTGAGCGAGGACACAATGTATTGCGACCTCTGGTGTTCCAGAGGTCGAGAGAGGGAGTGTGGAGCAGGGAAATTATTTTACTGCTATTGTTAAATAATCATCATTATTACCATTGCATTAATAATATAATCTGCAGTATGATCATTGCTTTAACAATGGAACAGATAGCTTTAAGAAGGCTTTAAGGTTTTATGCATACAGGTATTAAATTAACTTTGTATTTCAGATGCAGTTATAACTATTGTGTACACAATGCATATCTGTGCTTATTTGAGTTGATGTTCAGGTTCTTTAAAGGTCTTAAGCTTCACTGACGTGACTGTTCAGGTGATACATGCTGAGGGAAAACTAGAACATAGAAGGAATTGCAATACATGCTTACAAAACACTTATATATCAGGTCATTTCATATTAAGGTTTTAGTAGAGGTTCTTGGTTAAAACATTTATTTAGTAGAAGACATACACATAGTCTCAGTGAGCCTCTGGTCTAGTGAAAGGTCAGAAGTGCAACAGGTGAAGAGGTGACACAGAGAGCATGTGAGGTCGTGACACACACACATGAGTTAGATTTATTTAGAGGAGAGAGAGATTAGTCATGTCTCGGTAAAAGAGGAACCGTCCTTGTCTTCTCTGCAAGAAAGAGGAACTGAAAGGTTGACCGGAGGAATCGGCCATGAAAATAGAAGATGATCTTCTGGGTTAAAAGTCATTGTGGTGTTGATCTGATCTATGTATAAAATGTATCTGTGACGCATGAAGGGGCGTCAGTAAATCAAACCCTGATGCTATAAAATATCTGTTTATGCTTTGATTAAGTTGAAGATCAATTGCTGTCTGCGTACAGAGTTGTCTTCCCACACGTGTGTATTCATTAAAAATCATTGTTTGACCAAGAGCTTCTGGACCATGGGTGGTTTGTACTCTCCTTCCTCAATTTTTGAACCTTAACAGATGCCTGCTTTTTCCATATCTGCAATTACTGGCCTGATCCCTGCCTTTGCTTCTGTGGACAAGGGATATTGTGGTTTGACCGGCCTGTAGGTTGTGGTGGTTTTTACTACAACTGGATCTGCTCCTTTAATTAATCCCACGTCTGTTGGACCGGTTGACCACAGTGTTGTGGGCAGTTTTTGTAACTCTGGGTGTGTCTCTAGTGAGAGTGTATATCAGCTAGCATCGTTTTCCACAACATGTAAATCAGTGTTGTCAGTCATGTGGGAAGCGGGCTGGGTGGTGAGTAACCACCCTAATGTGTATTTCACACAACCTGTTCTGCGACCCTGTAACCATCCCTCATGTGTCTCCTCAGTTTTCTCATATCTGTCTCTCTCAACTTCGGTGAGAATGCGGCCTAAGTCTTTCCACTCAGTGCTGTCATTACGGGCTACGGACACCTTTGGGTTTGACATTCTGTTTACTCGCTGCACAGCTTCAGGTTGAATTACAGAACAGACTGCGTTACCACTTTTGGTGACGTATAGGTGTTGTAAAGTCAACATCTGCGGACCTAGTCTGTGTATGTCTGTGTCATACGGGTGGTCAGGACCTGGGCTGGATTTGAATCTCAATGTATTGTGATAGTCAGTGTAGGGCTGTTGTGTTGTGGTAGCTGGCAAATATTTGCTTGCTAAATGTTGGAGTGGCTCTAACGGAGGCAGGTCCAAGGTCCAATAATAGTGGGGCTCTCCGAGTCCCCTGCACACATTTATCTGACAGCCTGCTTGGCCTTCCAATTTCAGTCTTTAAAGGAACAGTCACTGGCAATGTCATTGGAACCCCAGAGAAGCCGACCACGCTGACCTCGTCCCCAGATAGTTTAATGTTATCAGGAACTTCTTGGATGGTTGAATAAGTAGCTCCCGTATCAACAAGGAACGGCAGAGTCAGTCCATTCACCGTCAGTGAGAGTAAGGGGTCTGCCTTTTCCCCCTCTCCTCGGCCTCCCTGTGGGGTGTGTCACTGCTGCCAGTCCTGGCTGCCCCAGCCGGCCTCCCAGGTCGGCATTTGGGGTCTTGGTCCGGGGATCATGTGTGGGTTTGGAGCCTGATGGAACGGGCCACCCCTTCCTCTTTGAGGTGGGCCCATATGCTGCTGTATTTGTGGCTGCTGTGGACAGTCTCTGGCCCAGTGCCCAGGCTGATAACACACCCAACAGACACCTCTAGGCCCACGACCTGGTCCAGGCGCACCGCTTCCATACCCCAGGGTGCCTCTCACACCCACCGGGCCACCACGACCTCTTGCCCTTCCTCTACCGGCCCACACATTACCTCCCCAGCTGGCCATGGGTGCACTCTGCAAACCATCATAATGTGTCCAGGGATTCATTGGATAAATATTTGGGATAAATTCAAGTATTTTTGGCTCAGGAGGGCAGTCTTGAGCTACCATCACCTTTGGTGAATCAGTTAATTTATTCTTTTTTCTTTTCACTTACCTTGTGTTTCGCTTCTCCCAAGTTAAGTTTAAGCAATTGTTCTTGAAGCTCCTCCAACTCCCCTTTCTTTTTATCCTTGAATTGCTTATATTTATCCAAATGATGCACCAAGTGTCTCTCCCAGCGAAGTGCGTCGGCACCTTCTAAATCAGGGTCATCTAAATTTTTTTCTCTTACCTGTTTTGGTACTCCCTCTAGCACTGCCTGTCTAAACCAAACCTGATGAAGGCCACGTGTGGAAGGGTTATAACCTGTGTTCTGCAACCACTTCTCTTTCACCTGTTCTACATAATCTCTAGAATTTTGATCAAGGTTCCACTCTAACTTAATAATGGCCGACGCATTCGGGGTTGGATAATGTTGGCGCACAGCAGTCCCAATCTGCTCCTGCACTCTAAAAAAGGGTGTAGTGTCTGGTCTAGTGGTGACAGCTGCCAGTACCTGGATTTCCTCCAGTGCAGTAACTGTCATATGTAGAGAGTTGAAAATAGCTTTCTAGTAAAAAATAGTATCAGAGTTAAACTGGGGAAAACAGCCCAGTTGTTGTTGTGTTTTGTTGTGATTGTATCTTTGTACCTGTCATTTAAAATGCTATCCTACATCCAGCCGCTAGAGGGCGCATTACGCACAGTGGTATCGAGTAGCGTTTTGGGGCACAGAGGAAGAATAAACCTTCCTGTTGTGAAACTGACATCAGCTCAACATGTGTCCCTTTTTCTATTCTTTATCACAGGTTAGTAAATGCATTTAAATGAATGTATACTGCAGACCTTACAAACGGACGATGTTGTTTATGTGGGTAATGAGCGCAACTCGCTAAAGAAATAGATTCATTCTGAGTTGTCTGAATTGTGGGTTATGGCTGCAGGCTAAATGATGCTAATGCTAGCGGACTTGGCTAATGTGGAATACTGAGTGTGTGTGGGGAAGCTAATCTGACCTGTGAGAGACTTCTGGACTGTGAACTCTTAATGTATTATGCACTCGGATAAATGGGCTTCATACTATGTTTTATTCTTCTGGTTGATCTTGTGGTTACAAGAACAAGTTTGTGGTTTAATACAAAGACATTTATAAAGTGTTATAAGGAAACTGTTTGATCAATGCTGTAGTAGTGAACGCTGTTAAAGGAGCATTGCACTCTATATAGTTGTAGGTTGTATAAGAACAGTGAATATGTTTGTTTTATGTCAAAGACATTATTTTCTTGTAAAGAGTAAAATAGCTATATTTAAAAAAACAGAAGTTACATTGTCAGTACAGTGGAAATACATTTCACATAAATAATTTAGTGCTGAACAAGAATTAAAATGAGTTAATTTTATGATGTTTGTAAATGTAGTTAAAAATGAAGTACAGAGTACACTATTGTGTTTTGTTTATCTTTGTAAAACAAATGTGTTTATTGTGATACATTGTGGATCTGATATTATCAGTGGATTTAAGCAACATTTTGTTTATGTTTTGTCAAAGTTGTATTGAGGGATTTATACAGTCTCTAGCTCAGGGAACTGTGGCCATGTATGGTAAACTGGACTGAAACATAAGGCCATTTCTTTGCAGTTAGTATGGTGATACCTGAAGCTGTTCTAAGCTGTTGTGAAGAATAAACCTTCCTGTTGTGAAACTGACATCAGCTCAACGTGTGTCCCTTTTTCTATTCTTTATCACAGCGCCACACGTTGTTGAACAGGAAACCAGTTGCCCCTCTGGTCATCATCTTAGGGAGGCAACACATACACCGGCCAGCTATGGCTCAAAAATCCTCCAAGGCGAGCTGTGTGCCTGATGTCACTTTATCAAGTTGTCTCAGCCAGCCCGCGCCTCCATCAATGATGGGTGGGAGCATCTGCGCCAGGGATGTAACATCCCCTACCCCATATGGTTTATAACTTCTTTCACCTCCTGCTGCAACCACTAGGGGCATTCCTAATGCAGAACTGGGGTGTCGCATGACTTCCCCCTGGGGGTTTTCTGCCGCTTTCATTTGACTTCTTCTCCACATTGGATGACATCCAAGCTTTCCTCCACTGCGAAGCCATTGGTCCTCCATCTCCTCTCGCTCTCTTCGAGATCCAAACGGGGGCCATCCTCTTGAGTCATCTTCATCCCCTCCTGCACTCTGAATCACACTACACATCTATATCCTCTTCCAGAGTGCCCTGTATCCATCCATCCCAGGTGTCAACACCTCTTACCTTAGGTATTTGCGCCAGCACCGTTCCCTCTTCATTCTCCATCCTGCCATCCTCAATACTCAATGTTGGATAATTACCACAATAGGACGTGCTGAAAAAGGAGGGGCTGTGGGGTGAGGGTGTGGAAGACCACCAGGTCTCAACTTACTTTGCTCTTCCACAGGTTCCCTCATCCAGTGCTCCAGTCCTTGGCAGCTGATTCCCCATACAGCCAGCCTGGCTCGTTTCTCCTCCTCCTCTTTTATTTGTTTCTTAACTCCCCTCTTCTCCAAAGTATGTGCTCCATCCAACTCTCTCCTGAGTTTCTCCTCCTTCTCCTCGGATGCCTTGGCCGCTTCCAATAAAACCTTTGCGAGAGAACATCGCATATCACCTTTTATTCCAGCTTGATCACATACACTCAACAGTTTTCCATTGCATTCCTCCCTCCTGTTGGACTCCTCACTCCTTCTCTAATAATCTCCTCTTGTTCAGCCATTATTTTTAACTCACCTGGAATTCCGTTACTTACCACCAGATGTCGTCGTTTGTTTTCGTCGGGACCCGCCGAGCTCCTCCTTATTACTCCTCCTTCGTTTCACCTATGAGCCCACCCCTTAAGGCTGGCACTCACACACCTTCTACTTCTCGCAGTCCAGTTCTCAACTCACAGCAGGACACTTCCTCCTCTGCTTATTCCGGACAACGCCCTTAGCGGCACACAGAGCGGGTGCCGTCCACTCTTGTGCACCTCACAAATTATTCAAACTGTGCCACGGACTCGATACCGCGGTTTCTACACACCACAAACACACACTTTTAGACACAAATTCTTTTTGTTACTTTAATTGACTCCCGTACTTCAGACGAGACACAGACTCTAACTGCGCTTTCACACACACACACGCAATCTACACACACTGAAATCAGTGGGCTGAGCCAAGCAGTCGTACTCTCACTAGGAAAGCAACTTGACCCCACTCTCATGCAGGTTATCAACCACGACTAGGATCCAACACCTAGCTTTAGTTATTTAAGGCATCCCCGTTGCCCAGGTTACCAACCTGGCTCCTGTCCCACAGGACCCAACGACGCGTCCGAAGATGGGTTGAGTTGCCAAACTCAGAACACACACACGGCCCTCAGCTGCGACAAGGCCTTAAACCCCGCTTTCTAACTAATAGTAACACACGTTTCCTGCTTTAACGCACGGGGACGGATCACACACCGCCACTTTTTTCCTAATAACTAAGACGGATCACACACCGCCGCGGATGAAACACCGATTCTATTAATCCGTAACAAACGTCTCCTGCTTTAACGCACCGAGATGTTCTTACGGGGCACTAAACATCAACCTGAGTTCTTACAAAAGTCTCTTGGTTTAACGCACTGAGACGGACGCTAGCCGCCTCTTTTTCTACTGAGTGAATTTACACTGTGATACGTTCAACTTAGCGAACAGATAATTTAGAATTTATTCAATATGCACACTTCGAAAATAAACAGGTGGTGCTTACCTTTTAGATGATTGAGCCGGCTCTCCGTTTGCCTCGTTTCACGACCTCAGCACTGCCAATTCGTCCGTTTCTGAACCTCGAGCGAATCCCGGGTTTTTCGGCACCAAAACTGTTACCTTTTCACAGTTTCGCCCGGTTTGTAGATTCCTCAGGACTCCAGAAAGAACACCGGGACTCAGTAGTCAATTAACAACACTTTTATTAATACACAGTTGTTGATTACACCTTCTAGAAGGGAGATGTACAGGGCCCGGACTTTCTCTGCAGATCTCAACTCCTTTGTCTGTTACATGCAGTTTTGTATCAGTGACCCCCCTTCTAAACACTCTACAAGGTGCCATAAAACTAAGTACTATGTTTACATACTTTCACTTGTGTGTGTGCGAAACTGTGAATGCCTACATGTGCGTGTTCCCGCGTGCCTATATGAGTGCTCGTGTGTGACTGTGTACGCATACCTGTGTGTATGTGTGCGTGACAGTTAAAACACTGTGGGGATAGGTGACTCCCTGGAGGTCATAAAAACCCATCTCCCTTCCAGACCAGTTACAAATGTTGAGACCCCCACCCAAACATCCTCTGGGGAAGTTCCACTCGGTATTAACTCCTCTCTGTTTTTGTTACGTCCCCACTTAAAAGCTAGGCGATGAGGGTGGGGGACAGTAACAGTTAGATCCAGGTGGAATGAAAAGAACGCCAGGCAGAGGTATTTAATATAAAATAGATCTTTATTGTAGGCAAACACCTCAATAATCATATAAATGGCAACAACAAAAGGAGACAGCACCGCTGCTTTAACGAGAAATCAGGGAGGTCAATCCAAAGTGGTAATGACCACTTCAACAAAGAAAGCAACAATAAGGCTTCAACAGAAAGAGACAGCAACGCTGCTAGCAAACAATATCCAGGCAGGCCACACAAACTAGTGAAGGCCGCCGTCACTCATGGGCAATCACTGCTCAGTTAAGCACTACTCACAAAGAGCCACACACCAGAAGGCTGGTCACACACTCTGACCAGCACAGAGAAAATCCACCAGAAACATCTCCCTCCTCTTCCACACTGCTCTTCTCCAGCTTATATCACCCCTGAGGGTAATTGGTTGTAACGAGAGCAGATGAGCAGCAGGTGTGACCTAAAGGAGAAGGCAGGGGCAGAGAGAGACAAGGGGAGGGGCCAGAACGAAGGAGGAGGAGAGGGAGAAGACAACACCATGCCCACAGCCTCCCAGGATGTAACAGTTTTACTTTCACAGTTCAACTGGGGAGGGTCTCCTATACTCTACTCCTAAGTTCATGACACAATGAGGCCTTTATTACATTAAGGGCAGTGTCAGTGTCTCTACAACAATTCTAAATTCTATGTTAACACATTTCTAATCTCTAAATCAGCTAAACCTTCCTGCAGTTGTAAAGAATAACTCTAAAAACAAACATGTTTTTGTAAGGTTTATGTGTAAATGTGGAAAAATGTTGTTGTTACTTTCAGCATGTTTCACTTCACAAAATTAAAGTGTGTGGTCTCATCACATAATATTCATAAATTGAGTAGTTCTTTGTGACAGAATAAAACCAAGAAAAAGGATGCAAACTGATTGTGTTAAAATGGCTGGCTGTGTGGCAGACAGAGAACTCACATCAAATGTTTACAATAGTTATTTTTTATTTTTATTTTTTAAATATTCGGCTGTGGAGGCAGTTGAGAAAACCTCCAGAAAAGGGAGAACCGGGCGTGGGGGCCCTGCTGGTCCCTCGCTGCTGCCGACGACCTCCTCCCCCTCCCCGGGCAGCACCTGCATGTTGTTGAGTAAAATCATGTCAATTGGACCGCTCAACCACACTCCTAAATACGGCTCTCCTGACAAGCGTAATCTGCCGCAGCTGGCTGTGGGTAACGAGCAGAAGGTGTGTCTGCCTTCAACGCAGGGGCACTTCCGGGGTCGCGATCCTTCCAACAACCCAAAACATCCAGGAGTTCCAATAAACATTGTGGGAGGGCGGCACCATTTTAGCAGGCCATGAATCAAAATAAACACACTGTTGGAAGGAAGATTGCCAAGAACCATAGTTAAAAGCAGCCCAAAAGAAAAGGACGGTACAGAGACAGATTGCGTCTGGATGCAAAGAGACGGTACTTGCAAAAAATAGCGTGCAGTGGAATTGTGGACCCGTATGAAATAACGGCAGTGGAGACTGAAGACCAACCGCTATTGACTTAGCCTGATATATTTTCGTACCTTGTCTGTGGAGTCAGCGCATACACAGTGAACCAGTTTCGCAATTATAAATGTCTGGAGGCGCACATCCAATTCACCAAGGATTGGGTACAAGATTTGGCTATTTTCAAACCTCCACGTCGCGAATACATCGTCATCCAAATTTAGCTTGAAGGGTTAGGGGTTAGTGCAAGCATAAATTCATTCATGAGGGGGAAATTACAGTGAGAACATGTGGAGGCTCTGTTAGATGGATAACATAGTGAGTTCAGTGCACTCATTGTCCTGAAGGATTTAGTCATTCTCTATGGTTAAAGAAATTGCACTAATTACTTCATATTCATTATAAATAATCCTAATTACACATCTTTGTTTGTCACTACAAATATTTGTTTTACACTGTGAGATTATTATATGATCTTATGCCACCTTATACCCCTAATTAAAGATTGCGAAATTATTATGTAGTTTTAGTTTGCCTCCTGACTTAGAAGAATGTGATAACTATTACATTAGACTGCTGATTTATTGTGGATGAATGATGTTGTTTTATGATGCATGATACTGCTGTGTTATAAGAAACGCAGTTTTCAGAGAATCGTGGCCTTATTTGTCTGATTAGAGAAGAACAGAACATACTGCACAGGAAGCAAAGGTCATAACTTAGAGAGAAAGAAAGTGGATGTTTAGCTTTTATGACTAGGTGGGGGCCTTCTGAAGCTATAAGAATGTGAGAAATGGTCAGACACGTTGAGATCTGCTGTGACCCTCCCATCTGGATGTATTGCGCAAAGGTGTTGTATGGAATAAAATGATTGTTGATTGAGCATTTATACTCAGTGTTGTTAACTGACAATTTAACAATACATCATCAATGCCCTGCAGAATCTCCTTATCATATTAAGTGATTCGTAATAGTCACTTCAAGTCAAACTTCATGCTTTCTCAATCTTGAAGTGATTGCATCCTTGCATTGCATACTTTAGGTTCATTTTCTGCTGGTAGATTAAAAAAAAAAAAAAAAAGAACAGGCAGATTTAGAATATAACATGCAGCGTTCTATAGATGGACACATAAAAACACTTTATTGTTACATTTATGATGAATGGATTTGAAAGTAGATTAAACACATTTATGTCGACAATATTTTTCAGCAGTAGCCATCATATCATCTGATTTCCACAAAACAATAAAACTGATTACATGAAGATAGTAGTATGTGCAGATAGTAGTTTTTATTTAGATACAAGTATTTATGAAGAAATTACTCTAGTCATAATAAAAAGGTCAAAGCTTGCTTCTACATTTCAACTTTAAATGCGTCACTAAATGATATTACCATTTAGTTTATAATATCATGGTGAGGGCATCAAAGCCAGAGCCTTTTCAAACACCATCACAGAATCATCAGCAAGCTCATTAAGGAAATAGTTGAGAACTTTGTAGGTTGTAACAAAAGAGAGGCCCATAGCTGTTATAGTTCCAATTACTGGAATCCATCTGCTCACTTCCTCTGCTGCCATTGATGTAACTGGCCCTGCAAGTGAGATCAAAACCTTCATGATGAGCTCTTTGGTTATTTGCACTGAAGCTAGTTCTGATTTAATGACAGCACTCAGATCAGTGTACCGCAAACCTGCTTTGTGAGCAAGTCTCTCTAAAGATGACTTATCCAGCTCAAATCCAGCTGCGTAATCTGTGACAACTTTAACTATCAAGCTCAGATCAACAGCGGCAGAAAGTCCAGGAACTGGAACAGCTGCTCCAACTGCAGACAGAGCAGCATAGTATTTTATTTTGGACTGAAAAGCTTCTTTTTTCTTGTTGATGATCTTCAGGCTGATGTTGGGCATGGCAAACAGCAGAGCATCTCTCTTGTGTGCAGGAAGGTCTCTCTCTAAGGTCTCATGTAAGAGAGAGAAGTCATACAGGTAGAGCTCAAAGCTGGACACCAGGAACACCTGTGGATCCTCAAAACCTTCTTTCCAAAGACCTGTGTTTTAAAAGATTAAAAAAATAGTTCAAAGTTTAACTTTACCAATTTAATCAATAAATGGTGATGCACTTCTTTGCACTGAGGTATAAAGCAAAGAGGCAAACAAATAATAATCAGAAAATAAAAAAAATTAGAAAGAACTCAAGGTACTGGGTCAGTGATCCCAAATCATGACAAACTTGTGGACAACAGTGGAAATTTAATGAAGCTGATGAAAGTTACACTTTTCAAAATATGAATAATAAAAAGGTAAACTCGCCTTGAACGCAGTATTCTCTTATCTTTGTAAGAGTCCTCTCTTCACTGAAGTCTCTCTTTCTTCTGTCAGCTTGTATATCGTTGTCAATCTTTGAGCGAACAAAGTAGAACTTTTTTTTCATCCTCTGAATCTCCTTTGCGAGTTTCACGTCATTTTCTCTGAAGCGATCGGCTGAGATGATGATGAAGAAGTCAAACATCTCAAATCCAACAAGCTTCAGGTACTTATCAGCTGGAAACTTGGTGGTGCCGATTCCAGGAAGATCCCATAAAGTAAGCTTGGGATAGTTTGGATGGGGGTATGGTGTGACCTCTGAGGTTGTTTCTACAACACCGGTCAGGGCCGCTCCCTCCTCTCCAACTTTTATGCCTCTGAAGGCATTAACAAAGGTGGATTTACCAGCACCACTTTCTCCTGTGATGGCGATATTCAGTGGAATATTCTTTTGTTTTTCTAAATATTTCTGGATTTCTGCGACTGCTGCAGCATCATTGTTGTTCAATACTTCTTTTACTGCAGCATTTTGATCATCCATGCTGATCCTTAAATAGAAGAAACTGTTAAAACCATTTTCTTATTGTTTTTTACTCCGGACTATTCATACACCATCTTGTATATACACAATATAAATACACACAATGTAAATGCACATCTGACATCTGGCACAGTACCTGTAATACCTACAGCATGTTCTAATCGCTCTAATAGGATATTATGGTCGACAGTATCGAACGCTGCACTGAGGTCTAGCAGGACAAGCACAGAGACAGTCCACTGTCAGAGGCCATAAGAAGATCATTTGTAACCTTCACTAAAGCTGTTTCTGTGCTGTGATGAGCTCTGAAACCTGACTGAAACTCTTCAAATAAGCCATTCCTCTGCAGATGATCTGTTAGCTGTTTGACAACTACTCTTTCAAGGATTTTTGATATGAAAGGAAGGTTGGAGATTGGCCTATAATTAGCTAAGACTGCTGGGTCTAGAGATGCTTTTTGAGTAAAGGTTTAACTACAGCCAGCTTGAAGGCCTGTGGTACATAGCCGATCATTAGAGATAGGTTGATCATATTTAAGATTAAAGCGTTAATTAATGGCAGGACTTCTTTGAGCAGTTTTGTAGGAATGGGGTCTAAAAGACACGTTGATGGTTTGGAGGAAGTAATT